>NC_136268.1:81652830-81892886 GCF_964187855.1 Myxine glutinosa
GGGAGGTCCTGAGAGAGGACCCAGTACCCTGGTACTCATTTTGCCGACCTCGGAAGGATGATAACCCCACCTGGTATTAATTCAACAGTTGAGCGGGATTCGAACACAGGACCTTCGGATCCCAATCCCGCCGCCCTAACCATTAGGCCAACACCAGGTAGCAAACAGCAAAACTCTTACCTGCACTATCCAGGGGCTGTTGGAAAAAGCCATGATGTCCCTTTCCTCCCAGAAGAAGGCCGAGTCTGAACGCTTGATCATTTCCACCTTGCTCAGTCGCTTCATCGCAAACACTTGTCGCGTATGTTTCTGGCGCACCTTGGGTCAAGGAGAGAATGCATGCTCTGCATTCTCAAAGGGGTCACTGGAAACACTTTTTCAATGAAAATTAGATTGTGGATGAAAAGGTATTGCATTTCTAAAACAAAGAAAAAATATTTCAAGTTGTTTCCTTCCATTTTCTATGGATATGCTCCACAATCAAATGTGTGAAGGCCCGATGTAATGGGAATGGCCCAAATCAATGGCATCCAATTCTACAATGAAGGTAAGTTAGTTATTAACCTTATTGCGTCTTGCATGTTACATTTGTGTTGGGGGGAGGTGGGTAGGGGCTGGGGGAGGGGGTCAGCCACTAGAATTAAGGTACAAAACCTCGTTTGTGTTTGTGTTGTTGTTGGACTTTTCTTGCCTGGATTACGGACCTGGGAATATGGATAAGTAATCCTGTTTGTTTGTGTGCGGCTGGGAAACGGTGTTGTAACCTTTCGTGCCGAGAACGGTTCGGGTCTCCTTGACCCTTTGGTCTCCCACATCAAACCAGCCAAGAGATGGGTGAGAAACCTTTCTCCATCCATGCTGCAACACGCCTTTCCACCCTACTCCCCTCGTGCTTTGGGAAATATGAAGCTCCACCCTCCCACAAAGCCACCCTTGATTGGTCACAAGTAAGGTGACATGCAATTGGACCATACTGTTTGAGGTCCACTGCGCTGATTGGGCCATGGTAATGCTGCTGATTGGGGCGACACACTGTTGTTAGGTGTGGGGCAGCCCATGATTGGTGAGAAGAGCTGATGTAGATGCCTCAGGAGTGGGGGAAGTGGATAAGGGGACGTGTTCTCACTGCTTAGAGGAAAAAGGACAGATGGAGTCTGGAAGGTACACACTCCTGTCAGCAGCATGGCTAAGGAATTCGCGGTACGTACAACTGTGCGAGCTGCTGCACGCACCTGTGGATACCTCAAACTACGTTACTGCTCCTGCTAATCTTGCTCATTTTCTGTGGACATGAATGCGTGTGTGTGTGGGGGGGGGGGGGGGGGGGGACCCTTCAGTAGTTTACTTTCTTGCTGTACTGTTAAGGGTATTTATTTATTCATCGTGTTTTTTTGTTTGGGATTTCAGCTTATGTGCAGTCTCATCCCAAATAAGTCGTTTATTCATCTCCCCAAGGCCTTCACGCACGTCTGCCTACTGTTGTTCCCATGCAAATCATTTTTGTACGATTGGTAATCCCTGGAGGATTAAATTGGCTAATTAGTAATTCCCAGAATTAATTACCAATATGGTTTAGACTTTTTTCGGGGAGCTGACGCATTCTATGTTTGAGTACATTCAGCGACCAAATTTGGCCTTAAGCCGGCCATCTGTAAGGTGAGCAACCGTGCAATCGCACCCAACATGTTGTTTACAGTCTTGGGCAGGGAACCGGAAGGGGAGGTGGGGGAAGGGGTGGGATGGAGTGGACATCCATGTGACAATATTGTGGGGGAAATATTAATACAGGTAAGTAGGGTGATTTTCATGTTGGGGTACGATGCTGTCCCAATACTTTTGACAATGCAATATAGGAATGAACCATACATTAAAAAAAAAATGACAATAGCCAAATTGGTAAATTGCAGTTTGAAAGTTTCAGGTTCCCAGCAGGAACCAGAACGTTTTTAGATAAGGTGTGTCGGTCGATTAAACAATTTGGTCAAATCGTTCAATATGCCCAATTCATTTGAAAATTGTAGAGGAACAAACAATCTGCAGTTATGAAATTACAACTTCCTAACACACAGCACATCATATCAAATCCTAGTCAGATAAAAACAACACGTGATTAATTGCACCAAAACCTGATATGAAAATGATTTGTCGAACACATACAAGGACCGAACGGTTCTGACATTCACAGGCCGAATCAAACTTCTCAGAGGCAAAAGAATGCAGGAAACTGGCATTGGTCTACAAATTTGGAATTCCTTTCACGTGTTTGAATGTACAAGTATAAAAAAAAAAACCACCGTTTAGAGGCCATTTTTCCCCGCAAAGCGGGGGTTGGCCTTTTCGGGGACCGTGGTTGTTGTTGTTTTTTGGTTCCCTTTTTGAAGCAATGTTTTACGGCCGGATGCCCTTCCTGCCGCCAACCCTGTTTGTCACCTTTTTACGATAAACAGGGAATTACCAGTGTACTGGTACTCAAATTTGCCGACCTCGGAAGGATGACAGGCTGAGACAACCCCCCTGGCGTTAATTCAGCGATCGACCGGGATTCGAACCCAGGATCCTTGGATCCTAAGCCGGCACCCTAGCCGCTAGCCCAACACCAGGGATTGTACAAGTACAACACCAGGGATTGTACAATTGAATGTACAAGTATAACGTTCCAAAATCCAAACATTGGTAATTCATCACATCCACTTTAAGTAACCAATGGCATATTTAACCGAAGCGTGGGTGAAAAGGAATGCACACACTTTTAGTATCGCCAATTATATACCCACGAAACAAAAGGGACAAAAACTCAGCCTCACCAGATGCACCTCACCAAAGGCACCTCTCCCAATAACTCGCAGCAGCTCGTAGTCTTCTGAAGCCATACGCAGCTTTCGCACTTGCACCACCACCTTCTCATCTGATTTAACACACAAATGCCAGAGATCAGAAGATATCGTGCTATACAGTGCCCTCCACAGGTGTTTTCACACATGACATCATGCTTTTCCTGTTAAACACTCAGGGTAATACCTGAACATGGGGATAAAAAAATATGACAACAATCCTGTATTAGCAAAGTATCTTGAGAAGTGGACGACCTCGTGGTAATTATTTTAGGATTTAGATAGGAGTGCTTATAGATGTATTGAAATGGCTAATTAAATCATACAAACACACACAACATATATTAATCTTTACACACACACACCACACCACACCACACCACACCCCACACACACACACACACACACACACACACACACACACACACACACACACACACACACACACACACACACACACACACACACACACACACACACCTTGTTTTTCTATTTTTGTTTCTCACAATTCTATCTCTTATGATTTTCAATACTTATTTCTCTTTTTCAATTCTTATTTTAAAATGCATTTAATTAATTGTGCAGTATTGGTTGTTCCTAAACTTAAATATAAATAATTTAAAGAAAACAAAATGAACCATCTTTAGAGGCCATTTTTCCCCGCAGAGCAGGGGTTGGCCTTTTTCTGGCACCGTGGTCCCCTTTTTTGAAGCAATGTTTTACGGCCGGATGCCCTTCCTGCCGCCAACCCTGTTAGTCACCTCTTGCGACACACAGGGAATTACCAGTGAACTGGTACTCAATTTGCCGACCTCGGATGGATGACAGGCTAAGTCAACCCCCCTGGTGTTAATTCAGCTGATTGACCGGGATTCGAACCCAGGATCCCAAGCCGGCACCCTAACAGCTAAGCCAACACCAACACCAACAGCAACAACATCCCATATTCAACTTTATTTCAATTGTAAACCTCAATAAATCCAATATCTATCTATCTATCACACACTCACACACACACACACACACACACACACACACACACACACACACACACACACACACACACACACACACACACACACACAGTCCTTGTGCAACTTTGAATTTTTATAGCTTACGATGTACACATGATAGATACTAAGAATGATTCATCAAAGTTTGTTTAATATTAATGTTCACGTTGTTATTGCTGATGTTAACATTTTCCCTGGGTTTCTTGACGAGTTGACATTTTCTGATGAAGCAACTTCCACCTCAGTGGTATAACCAACCACCACAATTACCACATTTGGAGGACAGAAAAACTTCAGGAGTCCGGTCACTTTAAAGAGACTCACCAAAAATCAATACCTGGTGTTCTCTCTGGAAGGGCACTTGGTAGAGCGCATGCCTCCACTAGGATGAACAGTGTACGTTTTGTATGCCACCACTAGGCCGGATCTGGATCCGGACCTAAACCAAAATCTACTCGGATTGTTCTTGTCAAGTAACCAACTCATCCACTAAATTTTGGCACAACTCGTTCACAACTTTTTGAGATATCGTACTATACAGTGCCCTCCACATGTATTGGAACAGTTATTATTGCCATATATTCAAGAAATTAGGACTTGAGATCAAATACGAACACGAGGCAAGAGTACAGAAGCCAGCTTTTACTTCTTGGTATGTCGATGCATATATTATATATTTTACCTTTGTAGTATAATAGCATTTTTTATGTTCAGTGCCCCATTTTAGGTAAGCATAATTATTGGAACAGATGACTGACAGGTGTTTCTTGTAACATTGATTGTTCACACAAAAAAGAGCTGTGAATGTCTAGTCATGGTTTTATCCTTTGCTTTTGCCTGGAGAGTCTGGCTTTGAAGTCACAAGGCATAAGCCAACATGAAGACCAGAGAACTGTCTATGAAAGAAAAGCAAGCAACATGGAAGCTGAAAGAACAGAATAATTAAATTAGAACCATAGCACAAAAATTGGGAATAGCAAATACAACAATTTGGAATATCTTGGACCACAAGTGTACTTAGTAATAAAAAGGCCATATCGGCCAAGGAAAATAATCAGAACTGTGAAGAAAAACCCTAAAACAACTGTCAGTGACATCACCAACAACCTCCAGGGTGCAGGAGTGAAAAGTATCACAATATCTACCATTCGCAGAAGACTTTGACAGCAGAATTACAGAGGCTACACCGTAAGATGCAAACCTCTCATCAGCACCAAAATATAAAGCCCAGATTAGAATTTGCCAAGAAGTACAGAGGTGAGCCAGTCGAGTTCTGGAACAAAGTTTTATGCACAGATGAGACCAAGATTGTTTTGTATATATTTATGCGAATGTGTACTTGTATATAACTGTCATTAATTTAAAAAGGCTTCGGCACTATCGAGCGATATATATATATATATATATGTATATATATATATATATGTATATATATATATATATATATATATACACACATATATATATACACATATACATATATATAT
Source organism: Myxine glutinosa (assembly GCF_964187855.1). Lineage (NCBI taxonomy): Eukaryota > Metazoa > Chordata > Myxini > Myxiniformes > Myxinidae > Myxine > Myxine glutinosa. The sequence goes on from NC_136268.1 coordinate 81,658,162, forward strand.
ACACATATACTGTATATATATATATATTTTATTTTTTTTTACTCCAAAAAAAACTATCTTTTTTTTTTTTTTTTTTTTTTTTTTTTTTTTTTTTTTTTTTTAGCCTAAAACACACCCAGGCACTCACTGGTGAACCTTTGAAAGTTTGATGAAGATCCGTTCAGCCATCTCTGAATAAAACGCGGACACACACAGACAACTAGCGTTTATACATATATATATATATATATATATATATATATATATATATATATATATATATATAAATAATATATAGATGCAACTAATAATAGCAGCTGCAGAGTGAATTTGGAAGTGTACAGAAACATTTTGTCTTCCAATGTACAAGAAAAAGACTCCAAACTCATTTGGCAGCACTTCACCATGCAGCAAGACAATGACCCAAACACACTGCCAACACAACCCAGGAGTTCATCAAGGGAAAAAAGTGGAAGGTTTTAGATTGACCTAATCAATGGAGTATGCATTTCATTTCCTGAAGAGCAGACTAAAGTCAGAAACCCCCCAAAATAAACAACTGAAAATGGTTGCAGTAAAGGCTTGGAAAAGCATCTCAAAGGAATATACGGAGAGTTTGGTGATGTCAATGGGTCACAGGCTCGATGCAGTTATTGCATGCAAGGGATATGCAACCAAATACTAACTATTTTACTACTAAAACTTACTTTAAGTTAATCTGGTCCAATACTTATGCTTACCAAAAATGGGGGGACTGAATATAAAAAGTGATATTGTTCTTCAATGGTAAAACATATATACATAGAAACACCAAGAAATAAAAGATGACCTTCTGTACTCTTGCCTCATATTCATCTTTTGATTTCAAATCAAAATTTCTTGAGTATATCGCAATCACGCTAAAATACACAATGTGGAGTCTGTCTGTCAGTCGGACCGAGATACATTCAGTTGTTACCGATCCAATCTCAACAAAATTTTACAGGCAGACTAGGGGGTCACACAATGGAGGTTGTAGCGATTTAACTTCCCACCACTCCATCTCAATGGGTTTTTTCCCCACCAAGGAAATTGCGTGTTGAGGTGTATAGCCATATCAAAATAGCTTACTGTTCCGTATTTCCAAGGCCGCTTCTAATAACAACACTGATGATAATAGGGTAATTTAATGTTATCACAAAGCAATATTAATACTAACACTATCCCCACTCCCCAAGAGATTTCCGCATTGGACAAATGCCATGTTAACGTTTATAAATAGCTTATTGTGTAATGGAAAACCTTTACCAGAAGTAAAAAAAATACTACTAACCACAAACACGTTTGATTAACTTTTAAACAATCGCTACAGCTGTTTAACACTAAACTGAAAGACATCTAGAAGAATCCCGACATCCTTGAGGCAATCCCTGCTTATCGCGTTGAGTGAAGAACGTTGAACGAATGCACCTGAGCAAAGATCTACTGTTGTCTATATACCACACCACGGTTAATAACATGATCCTGCCGCTTCCGTGGCATTTTCCGTGGCATTTTTCCAAGGCCGCTTCAAATAAAGCACCAACACTAATGATAATATCATAATACAGACTCTCCTCGAGTTACGATGGGGTTACGTTCCGACAAGCAGGTCGTGAGTCGAAGTAGTCGTAAGTCGAATCACCCCTCATGGACTTATTATATATTACTTATTACATATTTCCAAGGCCGTATTCCACCATAGCATCATTTGTTAATAGTCATACAGCCTAAATCACATAATCCAATCCAATCGACACACTGTACAATAAGTAAAATAAATAAAAGGGTTGAAATAAAAGACTTTATGACATTACAATGCGTTTTACTGTACAAAAAAAAGCTTACAAGATGGCTTGTAAGTGATAAAGTACCCCATAATATAAACACATATAATCACACAAATCAGTCCTTTGAACAAGATGGCTGGTCATCCATCAGTGGTGAGGCAGAGGTGGATGCTGTGGGAGATGATGGGGGGGGGGGTGGGGGGGGAGGGGCGGCGTGTTGGCAGGAGTGGTTTTCTTAAAGAAAACGTCGAGAGTAGACTGCACAGTTTGCTTCTTTTTCTCGTCGTATATTTCTCTATAACAGCGAAGAGCCTCTTGTAGTTGTCGATCGAACTTGGCAAAACGATCGATATTCATGTCCATACTGTCGATCACCTGTAGGCCTTTATTGAAGATGGCGAATGCTTCAGCCAATCCTTTCACAGTGAACATCTTCTCTGGTTTGTCCTCTTCTTTTTTTCTCCTCTTCCTTTTTTCGCTCTTCTTCTGCCACTCGCTGCTCCTCTAATTCAATTAAGTCTTCATTAGATAACTCTTCCGGCGCAAGCTACACCAATTCTTCCAAGTCTTCCACGTCAACTTCTAGCTCTAAACTTCTGGCTAACTTCACAATTTTTACACCAATCTCGTCCATCATGTCGTCCTTGTCGAAACCTTCTAACAAATTAACATAACGTTTCATCGTTATGTTAATTCCGTTTTTCCATATGCCACTCATGCACCATTCAGACACTTCCTCCCATGCATCAGTCCATCAGTGTATGCACTCTTCCTCTTGCTTGACATGATGATGGTAGTACGGTACACACATACTTATAGGCGATGGAGCGTAAGGGATGTTGTCAGCACAAGGCACAGGGAGCAACTGAGGTTTTTGTGACGGTCGTAAGTGCGAGTCGTTGTAAGTCACCTAAGTCGTAACTCGAGGAGAGTCTGTATTAATGTTATCACAAAACAATATCCCTCTCCCTAAAAGGTTTTGTGACTTGCGATCTTGCCCACTCATTCCCCAGCACCCTTACAGATGTACATTATATTATAGGGAATTTAGAATTGTGAGGCATGGTCTGATCCTTTCAATGACCTGATCTAACATATTATGGTGTCATGCGTGGCCTGATACGAAACTAAAACAAGCTTGTACCCCGATATGTGGTGAGGCGAGTGCATTGAGCCAATCCATGTTAGTAATAACAAATTTGACTTCACTGTTCCAATACTAATGGAGGGCACTGTATATCGTTTTTGGCCCCATTTTTCAATGGTGAAGAATCACTTTAAAATTCCAGTATCCAGATCTTCACCAACATCAAATTAGTTAGTCCTTTCTCACACATCCAACATGTCCGCCACGTTTCGTCCAAATCCGTCCATAACTTTTTGAGATATCCTGTTCACAAACAAACAGGCAGACAAACAGACAAATGAGTGAAAACATAACCTCTGTCCACCTTCGTCCACCTCTGGTGGTGGAGGTAATTATGCTTTCGTGCACCATTTATAGTTTGTTTCTATCATGTGTATGAGGTCTGATCCAAACGTTCCGGGACCAAATTTAATGTAGGGAAATGAAGTACCGTGAAATTGGGTGAATAGGGACACAAACTGAAAAAAGGTCAGAAACTTTTTTCGCTGAAAATTGATAACCATACTGATTTGTTGATATTTGGGTTGAAAGTGTTCTCTTGTTTTTTTTAAAAAGCAACTTAAAGTCCCTATTAACCCCATATATGGGTTACATAGGAATAAATAGGATTTTTATGGCTGTCCCTATTCACCCCGTTTTACGGGTGAATAGGGACAGTCACTAATACAAAATAAAATAAAATCAAGAAACAATCCTGAGTTTCCAACTTATTGCTAAATTGATAGCTCAGATGGATGCACATAATATGCACCCATAATATAAACCACGGTGCCAATGAAAAAAAAAATGGGATAAAAAGTTTCTCCAAACTGTCCCTATTTCTTGATTATGGATCAAGGTGTTGGTCAGGGGTGTTGTTGGTGTTGGTGTTGGCTTAGCGGTCAGGGTGTCGGCTTGGGATCCTTGGATCCTGGGTTCGAATCCCGGTCGATCGCTGAATTAACGCCAGGGGGGTTGACTCAGCCTGTCATCCTTCCGAGGTCGGCAAATTGAGTACCAGCTTGCTGGGATGAATGATCCCGGTGTGTACCCCGTTTAGAATAGGTACACCGTATCCCTGCGCATCGTAGGAGGCGACCAAGGGTTGGCGTCAGGAAGGGCATCCGGCCATAAAAACATTGCCTCAAACAGGGAACCATGATGAACCATGATTGTCATGGGGCCCGCAAGGCTAACCCCCGCTCTAGTGGGGAAAATGGCCTTAAAACGATCATTCAGTAAGGAATCGGTTGCTCGTGTTTATGATACAATTTGTGGTAACAGACAAAGACGATTTGTGAAATTATGGAAGAAGTCGGTATCTCCAACAGCACATGCCAAACTATTATGACTCAAGATTTGTAACTAAGGCGGGTCTTGGCAAAGTTCGTCCTGCAGGTTCTTACTCTGGGATAGAAGGAACATCGCCTCACAATGTCTGATGAAGTCACTGATCGTACAGGGGAATGATGAAAACTTCCTGCCCAGTATCATTACAGGTGACGAGACTTGGATTTATGGCTATGATCCCGAGACCAAGCGTGGTGAAAGACCCCAAAGTCACCTCAACCAAAGAAAACAAGATAGGTGCACTCAAATGTGAAGATGATGTTGCTTGTGTTTTTGACAGTGAAGGTGTTGTGCACCAGGAGTTCATTCCACAAGGTCAGATGGTAATTCACTGGTTTCATTTGACTGTTCTGAAACGTCTAAGAGTTGCAGTTTGACGAAAGTGGCCTGAAAAATGGGAGTCGGGTTTGTGGATGTTGCATCATGACAATGTGCCGGCACATTTAGCACTCTGCACATGAGGGTCTTTGGCCAAGTACAACATTCCACTGGTTTCCCACCCACCGTATTCACCACATTTGGCACCAAATGACTTTTCTCCTCTTTTCTTTTTTTTCCAAAAAGGACTTAAGCGCCCCCTAAAAGGATTTCAGGATGTGCCTAACATCATTCAAAATGCGACCCGGGAACAGAAAGCCACGACCCGGAAAGCCACAAAAACAAAAAAGGAGTATCAGAGATGCTTACAAAAATGGCAGGACTGCTGGAATCGTTGTGTTCAATTAGAAGGAGACTACTTTGAAGGGGATACATTTTATTAACTGCGTTGTCTCATTTTGTAAGAATAAATTTAGTCCCTCAACTTTTTGACAAGACCTCATATACCAATGCAGTTACCCATAGATTGGGGAAAGTTTACAATATGGCAAAGTTTACGATATGGATGTGTACTATTCAACGCATGTTAATATTCACAAGCAAATGTTCGCAGACATCAGTTATGAAGGATATAAAACAATTTCGAGTGTTGAAATTCCCCCCAAAAAATGTAAACAGTGATCTAAGGCTCATAAAGGAGTTTGTACATATATCATATTCAAGACAAGACATATGTAGACATCAATGTACTTTTGCATATATGTATATTACAAGGACATCAGTAGACAAAGGACAAAATAATGCATATGGTACTGTATTGTATAGCTGTAAGGTGTGAAAACATTTTGCTACCTCGGAGACATGCTGAATAGAGAAGGTGGATCAGACTCGGCAACGGTTGCTAAAGTGAGATGTGCATGGAAGAAGTTTCGGGAACTGAGTGGCGTGCTGATGAGGAGGGGAGTGTCGTTGAAGCTGAAGGGAAAGGTGTATTCTGCATGTGTGAGAAGTGTTATGATTTATGGGAGCGAGACATGGGTAATGAACGTAGAGCAGCAACGAAGGCTGGAAAGGGTGGAAATGCGAATGGTTCGGTGGATGTGCGGAGTATCGTTGAGAGAGAGGAAGACAAATGATGAATTGCGAAAGATGATGGGAATAGAGCCTGTGATTAATGCTGTGAAGAGGAACAGGTTGAGATGGTTTGGTCATGTGTTGAGGAAGGATGAAAGTGACTGGTTGAGAAGAATGATGGAAATGAATGTAGAAGGAAGTAGAGGATGGGGAAGACCGAGAAAGACTTGGCTAAAGATGGTGGAAGAAGAAATGCGGGCAAGGGGGTTTAACAAGGAGAGATGCAGGAAATAGGGCAAAATGGAGAGGATTGTCATGGGGACCGCAAGGCTAACCCCCGCTCTTGCAGGGAAAATGGCCTTAAAATGCATGTTGTTGTTGTTGTTGTTGTTGGATTGTATATGGAGTTTTAACTGAATTTCCTACATCATGAGATAGAAATTCAGATGAGGATGCAACAGCATCCTACAGCTTGATATCTCTTCTCTGCTAATTTTTTTTTTTTTTTTTTTACATAATTTCTGACGTACAATGCATCATTGACAGTTTCCTGATGGTGAAGCAGCAGCGTGATATTTACCCCATGCACGCGAAATGAAAAGCGGGATGAAGCAATTGGTTCATGTCTGTCCGTCTGTCCACAAACGTCAGTTTATGATCGAAGAACAACTTGATTTCAATGAAATGTTGTATTTTAACACGAATCAGAAAGCAAACCTGCCGTTTATCAATACATTGTCTCTGAATTCGCCCGATCTCACATGCGTAGAAGAGTGACATCATTTTTGTCACTTTGTCTACCTGTCTGGCAGTCTAACAAAATTGAAAATTATACCAAACAGGAAACCTATTGTTTTTAAGAATGTAATAAAAGACACAAACAACAGGCATGAATAACGAATGCAACGTAATGATCAGGTGGTGTAATAGCCACTGCATCAATGGCGGTAAACTTCCGGAAGAATTTTTTTTAATATGACTTTTACAATCTATATTTCACTTTAATTGAATTTTATACTTGAACAATGGAGAACAAAAATTGCCATTTTTACGCTTACAAAACCCTTCCATTTAGCATTACCTGGTTGGAGATGTTAAATAAGGTAGTGTATAAGAGCAGTGTATAAAACTGCTTCAATAGTGCTAAACTTCTGGAATTTTAAAAAGAATCTTTAAAATCATTATTTTATTTCAATTGAAGTATATACTTCAACACTGTACAGGTTAACATGTTCTATGAACTCTCAGGTTTAAGGTTGTTTTGGAATCTAATCCAGATTATCCAGCTCAAATAAAAGTACACCCCTCTGAGACCTCAGCTCCACCTAAGCTAATATGTCAGGGCTCTTGCTGTTGTAGAAGAAAAACTTGTGCTTTCAGCTCCATTACTTTTGGACATTCTCAAACAATTCCATGAGCAAGCTTATTAACGCACAGGTTGTAAACCTGGTGCGTTATAGCGTTTGCCTGGGAATTTCTGTCTCTCCAAAAGTGAAGCTCCAACAGTGTCGACAGTTTCTGTCGCTCAGATGTGTAAACAGTTTCTGTCGCTCAGATGTGTAAACATGACGTCATCAAATCTATATTTAGGCTAACCATGGGCTACCCCTTTGGCTGGTACGCGGCCGCTCGCTAGTACATAATGTGAATACATTTCGTGAAAAGTACATAATGTGAATACTAGTAGCAATTTTACAAAAACCATGGCATAATTTCAAATCTTGACCCGAGATGATAATTATGCTACATCATTATGCTGCCGGTTCTGCTGCGAACTACTTCACCATGGAAAGTACCATATGAATAATAATTTCCATGTGCCAACCTGGGCGGAATCCAAGTGGATTCACTTGACTTGTTACCTCTGCTACCGAAGATGGACAGAAGTTACGTTTTCACCCCCGTCTGTCTGTTTGTCAAGGAAGCATTGATTGATTATATTTTGGTGAAGATTTGGATCTGGATCCTAGAATTATTTTAAAGTAGTTCTTCACCATTGAGTGAATGGGCAAAAATAATATTTAGCACGATATCTCAAAAAGTTATGGCTTGATTCTCAAAATTTGGACAGGTTGGGTGTGTGACAAGAACAAATTGATTCTATTTTGGTGATGATCTGGATTGGGATCCACCTATATCAGTAGGATACAAAACATAAACCGTACAGCCTGGCGGAGGTATGCGCAATACCGAGTGCCGTTCTAGTTCCCAGGTGTGTTGTGAATTCAAGAGTTTATTGTGGATACCCAAGGCAAAAGTTGTACCTGGTAACTTAGCAATGACCTCCACAAGCATTGGAACAGTGAAGTCAAATTTGTTATTATTGCTATATACTCAAGAAATTTGGATTTGAGATTAAAAGATGAACATGAGACAAGAGTACAGATGGTCAGCTTTTATTTCTTGATATTTCTTCAGCAAGAAAGAAAGTATTCACACCGCTTGACTTTTCCACATTTTGTTATGTTACAGCCTGTATTTAAAATGGATGGAATTGAGATTGATTTTGTCACTGATCTACACAAAATACCCCATAATGTCAAAGTGGAAAGGTTTTTTGTTTTTTTTTCTATTAGGATTTTTTACAGATGAATTAAACTGATCCAAGTTTTTTTTTAAAGAAAAAAAAAAGAGTTCAATCCCTTTGCTATGACATTCCAAAATTGAGCTCAGGTGTATCAAATTTCCTTTGATCATCCTTGAGATGTCCACAATTTGATCGGAGTCCACATGTGGCCAATTCAATTGATTGAAGAAGACTTAGAAACACACCTTTCTATATAAAGTCCCACAGTTGACAGTACACGTCAGAGCAGAAACTCCACCATGAAAGCCAGGGAATGGTCCATATAATTCAGAGATAGAATTGTGAGGAGGCATACATCTGGGGAAGGATGTAAAACAATTTCGAGAGTGTTGAAAGTTCCCAAGGGCACAATGAACTCCATCATTAGGAAATGGAACTAATATGGAACTACCCAGCCTCTTCCTAGAGCCAGCCGTCCAACCAAACTGAGCAACTGAGCAAGAAGGACCTTGGTCAGGGAGGTGACCAAGAAACCAATGACCACTCTGACAGAACTACAGAGTTCCATGGCTGAGATGTGAGAACGTGCCAGAAGGACAACAGTCTCTGCAGCACTTCACAAATCAAGGCTTTATGGGAGAGTAGCCAGACGGAAGCCACTCCTGATATAAAGGCACATGACGGTATGCCTGGAGTTTGCAAAAAGGCACGTGAAAGACAGAGCATGAGGCAAAGATTCTGTTGTCCAAATGATATGAAAATTGAACTCTTTGGCCTGAATGCAAAGTGCTACGTCTGGTGGAAACTAAGCACAGAAACTAAGCATCACCCATCTAACACCATCCCTCCGGTGAAGCATCATGGTATGGGGATGCTTTTCAGTGGCAGAGACAGGGAGACTTGTAAGGACAGAGAAAACAACGAAGGGAGACAGACATAGGCAAATCCTTGAGCACAACCTGCTTCAGAGTACAAACGACATGAGGCTGCGGCGGACGGAGATTTATGTTTCAACACAACAATGACCCAAAGCATAGAGCCAAAGCAACATTGGAATGGCTTCAGAACAAAAAAATATGAAAGTCCTTGTGTGGCCCAGCCAAAGCCCAGACTTCAATCGCATTGAGAGTCTGTGGAAAGACCTGAAGATTGCTGGTCACCAACGCTCCCCATCCAACTTGATAGAGCTTGAGCAAATCTACAAGGAAGAATGTGAGAAACTCCCCAAATCCAGATGTGCAAAGCTGAAACAGACATACCCAAGAAGAGTCGAAGCAGTCATCTTTGACAAAGGCACTTCTACGAATTATTGACTCAGGGAATTGAATATTTATGTAAATTAGATATTTATATTGCTGTATTTCTGCTGTATTATTGCTGCTGTAAATTTATATTGCTATATTTCTGTACATTGTAAAAAATGTCCACTTCTCCCTTTGTTGACCTCCACACCCCTTCTGACCTCACTGACTACTACAACCACACTCTCTCCTCCTGCCTTGACCAGCTTGCGCCTATAAAAACCAAAAGAGTTTCTTTCACCCATTCTGCTCCCTGGTTTACCCCTGAACTCCGCCTGATGAAAACTCGTGCTCGCCAACTTGAAAGACTCCGCAATAAAACAGGTCTCACAATTCACTCCCAAGCCTACAAGGACCACCTACAACACTACTAAGATGCCCTCTCCCGCGCCCGCTCCGCCTACTACTCTCAAATTATCCACTCTGTCTCTGGAAACCCAAAAGCACTCTTCTCTACAATAAACAAACTCCTCAGCCCCCCGGACACCACCACCCAGTCATTCACAGTACAAAACTGCATCTCCTTCCTTTCATTCTTCCAAAGCAAAATTGACATCTACAGCAGCTTAACCACCACCACACCTGCTCCCCCTCAAACCACCTGCCCCCCCTTATCCTGCCAACCCCTGTCTCAGTTCTCCCCAGTCTCCCCTACTGACCTCTCTGAACTCCTCATAGGAATGAAAACTGCCACCTGCACTCTTGACCCCATCCCCTCCAGCTTTGTCAAGGCCTCCCTTCCTGCTCTCTCTCCACTTATCACTGCAACAATAAACTCCTCCCTGTCTACAGGCATCGTCCCACCATCCCTCAAAATTGCTGCTGTTACCCCCATTCTGAAAAAACCTGGACTCAACCCTGACACCCTAAACAACTTCAGACCCATCTCCAACCTACCCTTTCTGTCAAAAATTTTGGAACACGCTGTAGCCACTCAACTTAAACATCACCTCTCTGCCAATAACCTGTATGAAACATTCCAATCCGGATTCCGCTCCAACCACAGTACTGAAACTGCTCTCCTCAAAATCACCAACGACCTTCTCCTCTCCTCTGACGCTGGCACCTCAACATTCTCATCCTCCTCGACCTCAGCGCCGCCTTTGACACCATCAATCACACCATCCTCCTCACCCGACTTGAAACCACCTTTAACATTACCGGCACTGCCCTCTCTTGGATCAAATCATACCTCTCCGACAGACACCAGTTCATCTCCATCAATCTATCTATAATTCCAGTAATCTCTGTGTGTTTGTTTGTACGTTTGTACGTTTGTACGTTTGTTTGTCTGTGACCGCTGTTTCTCGACAACCACGGGTCCGATATACTTTAAACTTGCCAGGTATATTGCTGGGGACCCGAGGATGTGCCTTTTCAAGGTTTCATATTAATCGGACAATTACTTACCGAGCTATGTCCAAAAAACGATTCAACCAATCAGAGAGCAGCGAGCTATCGCGTGTGCCGAACGTGGCGGACACACTCTGCCTCGGATGGCACATTTGAGAGCGTATTCATTTATTTCACGTTTGCAAACTATGTTGGCGCTATGTTGGCGTTAAACTATGTTTTAAAACTAATAAAAACCCCGGGGGGATTGTCACTGTACTCGCAAGCCGTTCGCCGTTCGCTTTGGCGTTGCGAATGGACCAAAACATTTCATGCACCAAACCATTTCATGTAAAGCGTTCGCCGTTCGCTTTGGCGTTGCGAATGAACCAAAACATTTCATGGACCAAACCATTTCATGTAAATAGAGGGGGGGATATAATTTTAGATATAGATATAGTACGGGCATGCCCTAGTAACTGCAAATCCCCCACTGCTCCCCTGCCCCAAGGTGTCCCCCAAGGTTCAGTTCTTGGCCCCCTCCTCTTCATCCTGTACCTGTCCCACCTTGGTCACTTAATCCGCCGTCATGGTCTCCAATTCCACTGCTTCGCCGATGACATCCAGCTTTTCATCTCCACCAAGTCCATCTCCACCGCCACCCACTCTATCCTGACAAACTGCATCACTGAAATAAAATCCTGGCTTCAAATCAACTTCCTCAAACTTAACTATGATAAATCTGAAATAATCATCATTGGCCCAAAAACGCTCACCAAATCCACCCATAACTTTGCCCTCAACATCGACGGTTTCTCAGTATCCACCTCCCCTCACATCCGGAATCTTGGCATCATCTTTGACCAAACCCTCTCCTTCGACAAATACACTAAACAGATCACAAAGACAGCCTTCTTTCACCTGAAAAACATCGCCTGTCTCCGTCCATCCCTCTCCTCCATGGCTGCAGAAACCCTCATCCACGCCCTCATCACCTCCCGTCTGGACTACTGCAACAGCCTCCTCTTTGGTTCACCCTCAATAATCATCAATAAACTCCAATACATTCAGAACTCCGCTGCCCGTCTACTCACCCATTCCCGGACCCGTGACCACATCACCCCCGTCCTTTACAAGCTTCACTGGCTCCCCATCCCCCAGAGAATCCAGTACAAAATCCTCCTCTTGACCTACAAAGCCCTCCATAACCTGGCCCCATCCTACCTGACTGACCTCCTCTCCAGACACACTCCCACCCGCAACCTCCGCTCTGCTGGTACCAACCTCCTGACCCCCCCCAATGCGGACCAAATTCAGATCCTGGGGGGACAGGGCCTTCTCCATCGCTGCTCCCACCCTCTGGAACTCACTACCTCACACCATCAGAGACTCCTCCTCACTCACCACATTCAAAACATCACTCAAGACCCACCTGTTCAACACTGCATTCAACATTTAACCCACAGCATTTAACCCCTGACTATCTCTTCTCCTTCTCCTTCCTTTTGCTTTGATTATTTACCTGTTGATTTTTGTCTTTTTGCACTTGTTTTTTTTGTACTCTGTCAAAGCGTCTTTGGGCTTCTTGAAAAGCGCTATATAAAATAAATGTATTATTATTATTATTATTATTATTTCATTTTAAATATTATGTAAACAATTCGAAAAAAAATCCACTTTGCCATTTTGTGTGGAGTGTGGTGAAAGTGTGGAGAAAGGAAGGAACTGCATATGATGCAAAGCATACTGCTTCATCTGTGAAGCATGGTGGAGGTAGTGTCATGGCATGGGCTTGCATAGGTGCCTCTAGAACTGGCTCACTCATCTTTATTAATGATGTAACTAATGATGGCTGCAGCAGAATAAATTTGGAAGTGTAAAGAAACATTTTGTCTGCCTATGTACAAGAAAATGCCTCCAAACTCATTGGGCAGCACTTCACGATGCAGCAAAACGATGACCCAAGGCACGCTGCCAACTCAACAAAGTAGTTAATCATGTGAAAAGGTGGAAGGTTTTAGACTTGCCAAGTCAATCTCCTGATTTAAATCCAATGCAGCAAGTATTTCACTTGCTGAAGAGGAGACTAAAGTCATAAACCCCCAAAACAAACAACAACTGTTTTTTGAACTGTTTTGAATTTCGTGGTGGTGAGGTGTTTTGAATGACATGGCTGTGAGGTGTTTTGAATTACGTGATGGTGAAGTGTTTTAAATTAGATGGTGGTGAGGTGTTTTGAATTATGTGGTGGTGAGGTGTTTTGATTATGTGGTGGTGAGGTGTTTTTAATTACGTGGTGGTAAGGTGTTTTTAATTATGTGATGGTGAGGTGTTTTCAATTATGTGGTGGTGAGGTGTTTTTAATTACGTGGTGGTGAGGTGTTTTTAATTACGTGGTGGTGAGGTGTTTTTAATTACGTGGTGGTGAGGTGTTTTTAATTATGTGGTGGTGATATGAAGTATGAAGTACTTTATATACGGTACGCAAATATGTGCAGTGTCCTGAATTTGTGACTTTCGTGAATTTGTGAAAAAAACTCGCTCAAACTTTTGTGAAATCGTCCCAAACTTCCAGTCTGCATCTACCCCTCCAGTATGTATGTGCTGAAGAGATCCTTTTAAAATATTTTTTTTCGACCTAAATCTTCAACCCACAACAACTCGGGTACAGTCATTATCCTCAGCTAAAACAAGCCCGTTCCTCTCCAGCAACACGTGGTGAGGTGAGCGTAGAGAGCCAAGCCAAGCTAGTATATATATATATATATATATATATATATATATATATATATATATATATATATATATATATATATATATATATATATATATATATATATATATATATATATACAGCATACATATAAAATCCGTATGCAGGTTTTTGTTTCATAAACATAACCCGGGTTTTTTTTTTTTTTTTGTGAGTGATCAAGACAGCGGTCTGTTGCCTGTATGCCAGCCAAATAAAGGGATGTGTCAGAGGAACGTGTCACATGATTGGAACAAGATCGGCCATGGGGCAGGTACTCTGATATTATATTAACTAGTGGGGTACCCGTGCTACACACGGGTGTGAGGCCAGAAGCAAACAGACAATGCAGAAACAGTGAATGCTAAAGCATGAAAACAATAAATTCCACATTCCTGTAGCACCTTAAGTCACACGTCAGACATGGACAGCAAATTCGTGAAGGACTACCATGAAAAGCATACCCGTTGACAAACAAATGGGTACGTTTGTTCCATACCCAGTTAATGGCGAATCTGCATATGGCGATCCGCGAATTCACGTTTAGAACGTAGAAACCGTCACGGCATTTCATCATTCACTTGAACTCGATATCTCTTTTTTCATTCCAAACAGCATAACTCCAATCACAAATGAAATAACATTAGTATAAAAAATAAACTTTTAACAACATTCGTGACATAAACAAATATTTAAATCCTGATGTGAAGTTCCATACGGTTGGGTGAATACAATTACAAATTCAAAATCGTAATTGTATTCACTCAATTCCAATCATCAATTGATACTTTAACAAAACGATTAACACGATTAACGTTTAACGATTTAACATTACGATTGAATGACGGTTGTATTTGGATATTATCAAACCCACGCATTGCCGTCATCTGTCCACTTCCGCATTCACCGGTTTCATAATTGTCATCAAAATTCTTTCTGTCTTCTACCGACTCCTCTCCGGCCTTGCTCCTCCAGCTCTCTCTGGGCTCTGTCCCCCAAATATTCCTACAGGTCGCACAAGATCTGCCTGTAACCCTCTCATAGTTAAACTGCCAAAATCAAGACTCTCTGCTCACCTTCACTCCTTCATTCCTCTTTTCTCCCGCATCTGGAACAAACTCCCTCACTCTCTTCAATCCCACTCCTCCCCTCCAGGTTTTTAAAACAGCTGTTCACCACCATCTCTTGGTGAACCAAATGTTGGAGGGGTAGATGCAGACCGTGCGTGCGGGCATGCATGCGTGCGTAAGCGAAGGACCACATTCAAATTTGGTGTGTGGGTGCAACCCACGTCAAAATCCAAGATGGCCGCCGCCATGTATGTCTGACGCCATGTATGTCTGAACCTTGTGAGCGGAATATCTTGAAAAATAAGCGAAGTACCAACTTATAATCTGGTGTGTGAGTGTATCTAGGCATAAGGAAGAACGCTATTGAAAATTGGGTCGCCACGTCAAAATCCAAGATGGCCGCCACCATATATATGTCTGAACATTGTGAGCGAAATATCTTGAAAAATAAACTACTAACTTCTAATCTGGTGTGTGGGTGTATCTACGCATAAGGGAGAACGCTATTCAAAATTGGGTCGCCACGTCAAAATCCAAGATGGCCGCCTTGCGTCTTCCATTTTGTCAACTCACATCACTTCACCGACGGGGGACCTAGGCGTAACGCTTGTTTCACCCCAAATCCACTTTTTTTAAATACCAACTTCTTTCCTGGAAGTCATTGGTGTCCTTGTGTTTATACTTCTCCACCCCCCCCCCCCCCCCACACCCTTCCCACGCCGCCTCCCCCCAAACCCTCTCCCTCCCACACATTCCCGGTGTCCCTGCTCTCAAATGTTGTGTTTATGTAGTTCCCCTTCTCTCCCCATCTTGTCTACCCATCCCCTTTTTATACACTTTGTTTGTTTGTCTGTTTGATTTGTTTGTGTGATAAATGTTAGCTCTTTCACGAGCCTCGATTCCGTATACAAAAAAATAATAAAAATCTAAACACATTGTAGAATTTCAATAAAAGCCACATTACTGTTCATATCCATAAATATTATTCCATCGTGTTTGGAAAAATTGGAAAATTGGAAAACTTGGAAAAACAATATAGCCTATTTTACTCCCAGGGGTCCCAGGAATACCCACCTAAAATATCGTTGCGATCGGTTGAGCCGTTTTTGCAGTACCTTCGAACGGACAG
Source organism: Myxine glutinosa (assembly GCF_964187855.1). Classification (NCBI taxonomy): domain Eukaryota; kingdom Metazoa; phylum Chordata; class Myxini; order Myxiniformes; family Myxinidae; genus Myxine; species Myxine glutinosa. Next base: position 81,673,928 of record NC_136268.1, read on the forward strand.
ACGGACATTTGGTGAATTATAGTAAGATAACTATCAAGATAATAACATGACCCCGCTTAGCTGCTCCTGCAGGGAACGGGTGATTCTAGTGATCTTAAATCAGCGACCTCACTCTTCAACGACTTCAAACATAATGAAATTGCTTTAAAGATATTACTTAAGGAAGTCTAGAACATATATATATATATATATACACATACACACAGTGGTGGCCAAAAATATTGGCACCCTTGCACTTTTTTCAAATAATGCACCATTTATTCCAGAAAATTGTTGAAATAGAAAATCTTTTGGTATCCACATATGTATTTCTTTGGTTTGCAGTGGAACAAAACAAAAAAGCTGAAGAAAATACTAAATCTTAGCTTATTCCACACAGAAATCCTAAAATGGCCTGGACAATATTATTGGCACCTTTTAAAAGTTGTTAGAAAAAAATTTGATTTCAAGCAGGTGATTCTCCTTTCCTTTGGAATTGAAGTCACCTATGGTGAGTTGCATGTGCCTGCAATATAAAAAACACTCATTCAACCAGTTTGAATAGAGAAAAGGAGTTATTCTGCTGTTTTGTGTCACTGTGTGTGGAGAAAAGAAAGAAAACCAGAGAATTGTCTGAGGAGGTCATACACAAGATTGTAGCCAAGCATGGACAATCTCAAGGTTACAAGTCCATCTCCAGAGACCTCGATGTTCCTGTGTCCACCGTACACAATGTTATCAGGAAGGTTAAGGTCCATAGCACTGTAGCCAACATCCCTGGACATGGCCACAAGAGAAAGCTTGATCGAAGATTGCAGCGAAGGATTGTTCGAATGGTGGAAAAAGCACCTCGATCAACTGCCAAACAGATTCAACCTGACCTTCAGACACAGAAGGTACGACAGTTTCAACTCAGACCATCCGTCACCAACTCAATGAAAGGGGCTTTGATGGTAGGACTCCACTGCTGAGAGAGAGACATGAGAAAGCCTGACTGTAGTTCACCAAAACACACCAGAATAAGCCAAAATCCTTCTGGGAAAATGTCCTGTGGACAGATGAGACCAGACCTTTTTGGTAAACCACATAATCTCTATGTTTAAAAGAAAACAAAATGAAGACTTCAAAGAAAAGAACACATTCCCTACAGTCAAACATGGAGGAGGTTGAGTGATGTTTTGGGGTTGCTGTGCTACCTTTCGCACTGGGTGCCTTGAATGTGTGCATGGCATCATGAAATCAGGAGATTACCAAGTCATTTTGGAGCGCAATGTTCAACCCAGTGTCAGAAAGCTGGGTCTCCATCGAAGGTCATGGGTCTTACAGCAGGACAATGACCCCAAACACACTTCAAAAATCACCCAGGAATGGTTGAAGACAAAAGGCTCGATTATTCTGACGTGGCCAGCAATGAGTCCAGATCTAAATCCCATTGAACACCTGCGGGGAGATCTGAAAACATCAGTTGGGAGAAAGCATCCTTCAAATCTGGGAGAATGGGAGCAGTTTTCGCAAGAAGAGTGGGCCAACCTGCCAGTAGAGAGGTGTAGGAAGCTTATTCATGGCTATAGGAAGCGCTTGACTGCAGTTATTTTGTCCAAACGCCATGCTACCAAATATTAAGTCTGGGGTGCCAATAATTTTGTCAATGCCATTTCTTTTTATTTTCTGATTTAAAAGGATATATTAAGTTTTGAATCAAAAACAAAGGTTCTGTAATATTAACAGTGAAATAAAGAATTGTGGAGACAAAATACTTTTGTCAATTTCAACTTATTTTTCGAGAAAATTGTGAGTTCTTTGAAAAAAGTGCAAGGGTGCCAATATTTTTGGCCATGACTGTGTATATATATACAAGTATAAAACAAGTAAAATGTTATAAAACTCACTTTCAAAAGTAGGACTGACAGAATTGTGAGAGGGAAACAGTTGGAAAAAAAGGCAAAGCCCTGGTGAGACTAATCTAAATAACAGATAACTGCTAATCTCATGTTTAATACATACATCTACTGAGGAAGCTCTCAACGTTCTTGTTCTTCCGCAAAGCTGGGAAGTCCAGGTCACGCACCAGGGCATCAAATCCGTCCTGTTAATAGGAAAGAGCACAAGGTATGATTAAAATATTATTGGATGGTAAGATTATGCAAAATGTATCACACTTTATGGATTAGAAGAGCTGTCACCTTTAAATTACTTTCTTCCTGAATAAATATGAACAAACTTGAATTACTGGCATCTCATGGCAGGAGGAAAAAATTCCAGGTTCAGCTGTCTGGCAGGAGGCAAAATCCCAAATCCCAGGCCAAATCCTACAGCAAGCAGTTTGGTGAAGTCTTAATTATTTTATTATTATTATTTTCCCCATGCCCTCTCTTGCCTCCGTCCATCCCCAGTAAGGCATGTTACATACATCCTCCCAGGAACTCACACCTGATAACTCTTCCTCGTTGATAGATCAGGATAACGCACTCCAAATCTCTTCGATTTCAGCTGAACCCCAACTCATTTATGTCCTTCACATTGTAATATACTGGTGGGTTATTTTTTGTTCAGTTGTTTCCATCCGATTGTCTGTTCAGTGGCTGCCATGTCATTTAGTCATTTCATGAGCCGAGACTATTTCAAAAATTATAATTCTTTAACAAATCTATTTTTCATTTAAAAAAAATCCAAATGCACTGTTTTTAGCATTCAATAGCATTTGTAAGCAACTCTGATAGGCCAATTGTTATACCCCTCACAGATCTTTAGGTGTACAATGAATAATTCGCAGCACGTAACCATACATTTCCTTCCTTTTAAGTGTACATCAAATTTGTAGAAAAGTTACCGAAAAAGAAAAAAAAACCTGGTGAGTTTGGTTGGAGTTTGTTAGGCTGAGTCAGAACCTGGCACACAACAGCATGCACCTGGGCATTGTTTGCCACTGTGTAGGTGAGTTGCTGGCAACAGTGTAAAAATACGAAAATAACCTTTTGACTATTGGGAATTAATTCGTCGTTCAATCCATCGCACCTCCATCACCCCTCAAGCATTTTCTGTGTAGTGCACTTTAGCGTTGTAGAATGCCCCAACAACCCAACAATTCCCTTTTTGACAATCCAAGACTGCAATGTCCCCAGATATTAGTTTTATCTTGTCATTGTTTCTGTAGACATCCAAGTCGAATCAAAAACGATTGACTCACCGCTTGCTCACAGGATGCGATGAAACGCACTATAAACATTGAACATCCCCATGAAATGTGCAGCCATATGTCATTTGAATGGAGTAATGCTTTACTTATAGTGCATGAATAATCAACTCGTCACATCCGGGCATACACCACAGCACAGCAAAAATAAATTCACGAGTCGATTTACTCAGGGGAAAAAAAACTATGTATTAATAAAATGATTCAGGGGCCGCCACAGGAAATCTATCTTTAAAGCTCCATATATATTTAGGTTAGAAGTATCATTGCAACTCTCGGTGGTGTGTAATGAAAGCAGAAAGCAGGACTGTTAAAATTGATTAATTAATGAAAAACAGCAGAGTCAACATTATTAAGAGAGTCTAACAGCTTCAACTCACCCTTTTTATTTTTACAGGTTCGAAGGCCCATGGAGGCGATCTTACATGCAGAGAGAGAGATATTAGACACTGGACCAGACTTCAGACAAACACAGGGGAAAGACGCACAACTTCCTGGTGCACTCTGGGTGCTGGCGATACCATCTAATGAGGTTACTTTTCTTTCCACAGTGAGGCAATTGAGGCTAAATCGACTCCTCCTTTTACCTTCCCCCCACTGAGGATTCCATCCTCCAAAAACAACTCCACCAAAGGAATGCCAACCATCCCTGTTCTACCCTCCAAAAACCATTCCACCGATGGGATGCCAACCATCCCTGTTCTATCCTCCAAAAACCATTCCACCGATGGGATGCCAACCATCCCTGTTCTATCCTCCAAAAACCATTCCACCGATGGGATGCCAACCATCCCTGTTCTATCCTCCAAAAACCATTCCACCGATGGGATGCCAACCATCCCTGTTCTATCCTCCAAAAACCATTCCACCGATGGGATGCCAACCATCCCTGTTCTATCCTCCAAAAACCATTCCACCGATGGGATGCCAACCATCCCTGTTCTATCCTCCAAGAACCATTCCACCAAAGGAATGCCAACCATCCCTGTTCTACGTTCTACCCTCCAAAAACCATTCCACCGATGGGATGCCAACCATCCCTGTTCAATCCTCCAAAAACCATTCGACTGATGGGATGCCAACCATCCCTGCTCTATCCTCCAAACATTGGGGCAATACCCCTGGCGCTCACCTGGTAGAATAAACAGTGTAGGGTATTTTAAACTGCACTGACTAAGGGTATGTTAAACCAATTTGAATGGTTGCTAGAAGACAGGGCAGCATGTAGAATCAATTAGATACACCAACATAATTTTTATTCCTTCCACAACCTTTACATCAGAGATGGCACGATTAGGAGCTTAAAGCGTGCTTTTCCTTGCAAGACTCTTTATTCAAGAGTCACTCAACACTTATTTTTTCGTATGCACCACAGAACTGCAGGAAAGCACAATTAGCTGAGGGCACAGTTCTACACCACCGAGACCATTGAGTGAAGTGGATTTCGTTTGTTTGACAAGACATCCACGATGCCAACGAATGAGTCTTCTCTGCTTTTTGAATTCCGCACCATTTGAGGCCGCGGCGGCTCGACGCCAAGTTATCTTTCCTTCTTCATCAACAGCTGGAGAGACGGCAGAAGGCTTCATTGAAAACCAGACTTCATTTACAACATCATTTACAACATATCCTGGTGTTGGTTTAGTGGTTAGGGTGCAGGCTTGGGATCCTAGGTCCTGGGTTCGAATCCTGGTCGATCGCTAAATTAACGCCAGGGGGGTTGACTCAGCCTGTCATCCTTTCGAGGTCGGCAAATTGAGTACCAGCTTGCTGGGATGAATGATCCCGGTGTGTACCCCGGTTTAGAATAGGTACACCGTATCCCTGCGCATCGTAAGAGGCGACTAAGTGTTGGCATCAGGAAGGGCATCCAGCCATAAAAACATTGCCTCAAACAGGGAACCATGATTGTCATGGGGCCCGCAAGGCTAACCCCTGCTCTAGCGGGGAAAATGGCCTTAACACGATCATTCATTCATTCATTCACTTCATTTACAACACTAGGGCATGCCCGTACTATATATATATCTAAAATTATATCCCCCCCCTCTATTTACATGAAATGGTTTGGTCCAAAGCGAACGGCTTGCGAGTACGGTGACAATCCCCCCCTCTCTATTTACATGAAATGGTTTGGTCCAAAGCGAACGGCTTGCGAGTACGGTGACAATCCCCCCCCCCCCCCCCCCTCTATTTACATGAAATGGTTTGGTCCAAAGCGAACGGAACACAAACGCGCAGGAAAGCAAAAGAATCGCAAATTAGTTTTAATTAGTTTTAAAACATAGTTTAACGGCAACATAGTTTGCCAACGTGAAATAAATGAATACGCTCTCAAATGTGCCGTCCGAGGCAGAGTCTGTTCGCCACGTTCGGCACACGTGATAGCTCGCTGCTCTCTGATTGGTTGAATCGTTTTTTGGACATAGCTCGGTAACTACTTCTCCGATTAATATGAAACCTTGAAAAGGCACATCCTCGGGTCCCCAGCAATATACCTGGCAAGTTTAAAGTATATCGGACCCGTGGTTGTCGAGAAACAGCGGTCACAGACATACAGAGATTAGTGGAATTATAGATAGACTAGGGCATGCCCGTACTATATATAAGCTAGGACGTGCCCGTACGTGGGTGCCCGTTCCTTGCCAAAAAAAAAAAAAAAAAAAAAAATTTGTGTAGGGGTGTGTGTGTGTAAACATCCTAGGGCGTGCCCGTACGTGGGTGCAAAAAAACATGCGTGCAAACAACAACAACAAAAAAAAAACTTTGAAACCACGTGGCAGTAACGACCACAGAACCCCCCCCCCCCCCCCCTCTATTTACATGAATGGTTTGGTCCATTCGCAACGACCACAGAACCCCCCCCTCTATTTACATGCAATGGTTTGGTCCATTCGCAACGCCAAAGCGAACGGCGAACGGCTAAATCGCCATAGCTCGGTAAGTACTTGTCCGATTAATTTCAAACCTTGAAAAGGCACATCCTCGGGTCCCCAGCAATATACCTGGCAAGTTTAAAGTATATCGGACCCGTGGTTGTCGAGAAACAGCGGTCACAGACAAACAAACAAACGTACAAACGTACAAACAAACACACAGAGATTACTGGAATTATAGATAGATGTCATTGCATTTTAAATGTGAGTGAGATTTATTTTGTTCTGGTTTAAACATCCTCTTCACCTGGCTTAAACATCATCATTATCAACCAGCACACTGAAAAGAATTATCATCCCACTGTGCATAAGAGAGAGCAAGTTTCTGTTAAAGGATTCCCAGGCTGAGTTAACATCATGGGTAGTGGAAATGGGAGGCCAGTCCTGAAGAGAAGATAGGATGCCTGCTTGCAGTCCCCGCCAATCTGCCTGAATTAACTGCCAGACTTGCCGATGCTGAGGCAGATCTCCATTAATTGCCAGAGAAATGTTGACTTTCACAAGCATATCATCAGATGGACCAATTAGAGCAGAGGAACAGCAGAGGACATGCACAGGGAAGTGTGTCATCACCAATTCCAGAAGGGAGGATTTTCCAATGGGAGAAATCCAGGTTGGAAAGTTTACAGATAGAGTCAGTCCCATGGAGGCACAGAGGTCCTTTGCTGAAGTGCCATGGCTGATGAGAGAGGTACCAACACCCATCCAAGTTGCATGGTGACAATTGAAATCACTACATATGAGGAAGAGAGTTTTGGAATGAGTCTTTGAAAGTAAGTCCATGTTCTCTGAGTGAGATGTATATGGAGTAGTCACTGTTTGGAGGACGGTACAATACACAGACAAACAAGAGGTGGGAGCAGAGAGGAAAAGTCGCAGCCAGAGGTACTTTTGGGGGTTGGGAGTTGCAAGATCATTGCAAAGGCAGTGATAAATTGAGTTCTTGATGGAAAGTGCAATTCCACCACCGGGGCAGGGTTCAGGCCTATCAAATCGGAGGGCACAATAGAGACACTAAGGAGTCAGGGATGTCCTGTGGGAGGAAGGATTCTGTTAAACAAATGATCTCCAGTTTATCAGCAGTGGTCTGGATTGAAGGATCTGTCAGGTTGGAGCAGAGACTTCGCATGTTTGAGGTCCACACAGTTAAGGACACGAGCAGAGGCACATGGGTCCTTTGCTAGGCATTGGGAGGCATTGGGGGGGTACAGGATGGTGGGGGATAGTGGGAGACAGGGTGAGGGGAAGGTTTGAGTAGGTAGGGTGAGGGGGCAAGCAGAAAGAGTGCAGATGAAGTGGAGGGATGCTGATTCCAAATTCTCAAATTGGACAAAAGGAGATAAAGATTATGGGATGGGAGGAAGGAATGTTTGTTGAAGGCACAGAGAAAGGCGTTGCTGTTGGTACGGGAGGAGGGTTTGTGGACCAAGTGCTTAGCTGACAGACGGTTTTGGTAAAATATTTTTTGCGAAGAGACAGACCATGGTGAAGAACACTTGCTAACACTTACATCAGAAGATTACTCCTGATGGAGACATAAGGAAAGTGAAGCATTTTAAAATGTTTTGAATGCTTTTAAAGGAAGAAAGAAGGAGCATTTATATTCAATGAAGATTCTGTATGAATAAAATACTGTATACACAGTAACTCCATCGGGTTAGACAATACTATAGATACTATATTGAGAAAAGGGAGAGAAAAAAGAATAGAGTACAGGATGTACAGGCAGAAGGAAATTCAAGTAGAATGAGATTGTTGTGGAGTGAAAAAATCAAGTTTTTTTTTGTTTGTTTGGTTTTATTTTTTTGAAGCAGGGAAGGGAAATCGGATAACGTTGAGAAGGTAAACGGAGAAAAAAAGGACAGATTTTTCACAGAGGTCATCCTAGGAGTAGGACTTGAACAACAAAAACAAATATGACAAAAACAGCACAAGGTACGATTTAACAAGGAAAATTGGACGGAAACACAAACAACAACAAAGGATCGAAGGTATAACAGAAAAACACTATGAATCCGGTTCGGAAAACATGGCCTTAATGAGGTGGAAGTGGAAGCTGCAGATTAAACAAACACATGGAAAAATCCCCAAACTGGAAGTCCAAATATATTGAGAGCTTTATAGATTCCAAAAATATTGAGAGCTTTTGATTGCACAGAAACCAGGAAAGACAGATGTGATGCTGCGGTGCCCATTTGGAAGAACAGTTCTCCATTGAGCTACAACCCAAATGCCTTGTTGACTCTAAGTAGCTCTGATTTTCAAAGGACATGGATTGATGGAAGACGCCCAATCTGTGGCTGGCTTTGGGCACCAGCATTTGCTATGTGCTCGGTCTCGGAGAGATCATGGCTGATGGTGAGGCCTAGAAGTTTGAGAGGCTGAACCTCTTCCAGTGGCTGGTCATGGCAATAGGTGGGTTACTTTGACGATCCTTCCGGAGCGACACGGTGAGAGAGTGAGATTTTCTGGGATTGAAGGACATGTTCCATTTACCAGACCAGCATCTAATCAATTCCAGATCAGCAGAGAGATGCAGCTGCAGTCTGCCTAGCGGAGCGATGGGGTACACTGTACGACACAATGGGGTGCTGACGGGAAAAAGGAAGACAGTTTCCTAGAGCATCAGAAAGGTTATGTGGATGAGGACTAAAAGTGGACCCAAGACAATGCCTTGGGGAACTCCATCCTCAAGCAGGAGATGAGAAAAGAGGGTTCCATTGATAGCAACAAATTATTTCTGTGAGAGGAGGAAGTCAGAAATGTAATAATGAAGGCGGCCTTGTATACCACAGGCAGAGAGCTTGGTAAGCAAAACAGAATGCCAGACTGCCAAATATCTGAAGTACCTCTTGTTTCAGATTTAGGGATCGACATTTAGGACAATATGACCTCCAACAATTGCTGATAAAAGAGCAGTAACATGTGCAGAGTTTTGTGATTGGGACAAAATCCAAACTGATGGTCAGAGATCAGGCTGTTTGAAAACAGGAAAGATTTCAACAGCAATAATAGATTCCATCATTACTTGTAATTGAAAGCAAGCTCCCTGGTCTGCAGTTGATAGGATTTGTTCTTGCACCAATGCACCATTCTTGCAGAAGGGAGTGATGTTTGCTGACTTCCAGGCCAATGGGAGGCAGACAGCGCAGGACAGAATGAATACCCCTCTATTTTGTCCTTCAACCCTGCTGTTGGTGTTTTCTCACTTTCTTTCTACTGCTCCTTTCGTTCTGTTGTGCCCGGATCCATGCAGTGTTCTAGTAGCTCTTAAATGCATTGACTTTGTACACAATAAAAATAAATAAAAATAGGCCATACAAAGGGGAAGCTAAAGGCAAAGCAGGAGTTGAGGAAAGGGGCACCTATGCAATCTAGGTGTATCACTGAAGCAGGGTCAAGGCTTAACATAACTTTCCCTACATCCTCAGGTGAGAAGGAAACAGTGGCCAGTATATGGTGGGTATCAGGGGTAAGATAGTGACAGAGCGACATGGGTTAGGCACACAAGATTTAGAGGGAAATACACAGGTTAGACATTCTACATTATCTCGGACATGTTCTGCAGTAATGTCATTTGAGGTGAGGGTGGAGATTGAGGGGGAGGATGTATCTCATATATACACGAGAGATGATGATGATGATGATGAGATGATGATGATGAGATGATGATGATGTATACACGAGAGATGTAGTTGAGAAGGGACCACCATGACTTAGAGGAAGGAGACCAGTTAGAGTTCAGCCTTGAGAAATGCAATATGATGTTTGCTGGCATGTCTCACGATGGACACCCACTTGTTGCGAGCCTTACAGAACAAACTAACGTTACCCTCCGTCGGGTTAGCCTTCCATGTTGAGAAAGCAAGCTGTTTGACAGCAACTTCCTCTCTACAGGATTCAACCTAACAGGGCCAATTAAAAGAAAGAAAAAAAAATAAACCGTTAGAGGCCATTTTTCCCCACAGAGTGGGGATGGCCTTTTTCGGGCACCGTGGTCCCCTTTTTGAAGCAATGTTCTATGGCCGAATGCCCTTCCTGCCGCCAACCCTGTTAGTCGCCTCTTGTGACACACAGGGAATTACCAGTGAACTAGTACTCAATTTGCTGACGATGACGAGATGACAGGCTGAGTCAACCTCCCTGGTGTTAATTCAGCAATCGACCGGGATTCAAACACAGGATCCTATGATCCCAAGCCTGCACCCTAACCGCTAAGCCAATACCAGGCCTTAACAGGGCCAATTGGATGGATAGAATACTGTATACACAGGTGGCATCAGGAAGGTCATCCGGCCATAAAAACATTGCCTCAAAAAGAGAACCATGACAATTACAACTACATATGGGCAGGGTACAGCCCAAAGTGGAGATCGATTTCTGAGGATTGGGACATGGAATGTAGGGACAATGACAGGGAGATCAGGAGAAGTGGTGGAAGTATTGATCAGAAGAAGAGTGAACATATGTTGTGTGCAACAGACGAGATGAAAGGGAAGTGGTGTGAGAATGGTGAAGGGTAGGCAGGGACAGAAATACAAGTTTGTGTGGGAAAGGTGCCCGGAGGGCGTGAACGGTGTTGGTGTCCTGGTTTCTAAGGAGTTTGTAGACAGTGTGGTGAGTGTGACTAGAGTGAGTGATAGGTTGATGATGGTGAAAATGATGATTGGAAAGCTCTTGGTGAACGTCATCTCGGGATATGCTCCACAGGTTGGTCGGAGCGATGAAGAGAAGGACAAGTTCTGGTGTGCGATAGAGAAGCTGATGGAAAACGTGAAAGATGAGGAAGTTGTTGTGGTAGGAGGAGACCTAAATGGGCATGTGGGAAGGAGTATGGACGGTTTTGAGGGAGTTCATGGGGGTTATGGATATGGTGTGAGAAATGGAGAAGGTGAAAGGATTTTGGAGTTTGCTGATGGAGCTGATTTGTTGATTTGTAACACTCAGTTCCAGAAAGGGGATAATAAGCTTGTTACATACACGTCAGGTGGGTCGACGACAACCGTTGACTACCCGATGGTGCGTAGGCGAAATAGGGGGCACCTCCGGGACACAAAGGTGATCTCGGGGGAGGAGGCTGTTTCATAGCACCACTTGGTTGTGTGCGACATAAGGGTAAAAGGTGCGAGGAGAGCTCGGCGGGTGAAGTACCAACCGAGAATGAAGGTGTGGAGGTTGAAAGAGGTGACAGTAAGGGAGGCATTAAAAGAGAGGCTGAGTAGGGTCGAGGATGATGTGGTTGAGCTTGAACATGGTTGGATATCAATGAAAGATAGTCTGTTGGGAGCCGTTGGTGAGGTATGTGGATGGACAAAAGGACCACCGAGGCACTCGGAAACATGGTGGTGGGATGATGAAGTTGGAAAAAGGATTGACGAGAAGAGGAAAAAGTTCAAGGAGTGGCAGAAGGCGAAGGGTACGGGAGCAGAAAAAGCAGAGCATGAAAGTTATAAGGCAGCCAAGAAGGCTGCAAAGAAAGAGGTAGCAAAGGCGCAGGAGGCATGTAGGAAAATGTTCGGAGAACGCTTGGATTCGGAAGAGGGTCAGAGAGAGGTATTCAGGATTGCAAAGTAGATAGCGAAAGAGGTGTGATGTGATGGGGGTGAGTTGCTTGAAGGACAAAGTGGGACAAATCGTTGTGGACCCAGATGGAATTAAAGGAAGATGGAAAAGATATATGGAAATGCTGTTGAATACAGAGAATGAATGGGATGGCAACATCGAGAGTAACCCAGTTTTAGGACCGGCAGAGAAGATAACTGAGAAGGAAGTTGAGGAAGCGATAAAAGCAATGAAGACTAGAAAAGCGGGAGGGCCGACGGGAGTTGTGGGAGATATGTTGAAGGCAGCAGGAAGTTGGGGTGTGAAGAGAATGGCAGAGATCTGTAATCTGGTGGTGAAAGAAGGTCGCATTCCAGTGGATTGGGAACTGAGTACCCTCGTCCCTCTATACAAGGGGAAAGGTGACCCTCTGGAGTGTGGCTCGTACTGAGCGATAAAGTTATTGGAGCATGGAATGAAGGTATTGGAAAGGGTGTTGGAGAGGAGGATAAGGAAGAAGGTGAAGATCGACGAAATGCAGTTTGGATTTATGCCAGGAAGAGGAACGACAGACGCGCTCTTTATTGTGAGGCAGTTGCAAGAGAAGTACATGGAGAAGAGGAAGAAGTTGTTTCTTGGGTTTGTTGATCTGTAGAAAGCATTCGATAGGGTTTCATGCAAAGTACTGACATGGGCATTGAGGAAGTTAGAAGTGGAGGAATGGTTGATCAGAGTTGTGATGGCAATGTACAAAAGAGCGCGCACAGCTGTAAGGATGAAGGACGGGAACAGTGGTGAGTTTGAGGTGAAGGTGGGAGTGCATCAGGGGTCGGTATTAAGTCCACTACTATTTGTAGCTGTGATGGAGGTGCTGGCTCATAACGTAAAGGAGGGTTTACCGTGGGAGTTGTTGTATGCAGATGATCTGGTGTTGATTGCGGAAAGTATGGATGGACTGAAGGAAAAGATGAACAAGTGGAAGGAATGTATGGAGACAAAAGGTCTGAAGGTGAATATAGCAAAGACGAAGGTGAAGGCAAGTGGTAAAGCATGTGGTGAGGTGGAAAGAACTGGGAAGTGGCCATGTGCTGTGTGCAGGAAGGGTGTCGGAGTGAACTCCATTCAATGTACAATGTGCGCTGAGTGGGTTCATCAAAAATGTAGTGGTCTGAGAGGGTCATTAACCAGTGTGGCAGCTACATTCAAATGTAAGGTGTGCACAGAGGGAGCTGCAGATGGAGGAAATGTTGAGTTGGATCTTGAAGACGGCGTGAAGCTGGAAGGTGTGAAAACATTTTGCTACCTCGGAGACATGCTGAATGGAGAAGGTGGATCAGACTCGGCAACGGTTGCTCGAGTGAGATGTGCATGGAAGAAGTTTCGGGAACTGAGTGGCGTGCTGATGAGGAGGGGAGTGTCGTTGAAGCTGAAGGGAAAGGTGTATGCTGCATGTGTGAGAAGTGTTATGATTTATGTGAGCGAGACATGGGTCATGAATGTAGAGCAGAAACGAAGGCTGGAAAGGGTGGAAATGCGAATGGTTCGGTGGATGTGCGGAGTATCGTTGAGAGAGAGGAAGACAAATGATGAATTGCGAAAGATGATGGGAATAGAGCCTGTGATTGATGCTGTGAAGAGGAACAGGTTGAGATGGTTTGGTCATGTGTTGAGGAAGGATGAAAGTGACTGGTTGAGAAGAGTGATGGAAATGAATGTAGAAGGAAGTAGAGGAAGGGGAAGACCGAGAAAGACTTGGCTAAAGATGGTGGAAGAAGAAATGTGGCGATAATTTCACCCCAATACCACTTTTTGAAATACCAACTTCTGTCCTGGAAGTCCTTGGTGTCCTTGTGTTTTATACTTCTCCCACCCCCCCCCTCCCCCACCCCCCTTCCCACGCCTCCTCCCCCCAAGTCCTCTCCCTCCCACACATCTCCCTGCTCTTAAATGTTGTGTGCTCTCAAGTGTTTGTGTGCTTCCCATTCTCTTGTCTTCCGCTCCCTCTTTTTATATATTTTGTTTGTCTGGTTGATTTGTTTGTGAAGTAAATGTCAGCTCTTTCACGAGCCTCGATTCAGTATACAAAAAAAAAAAAAAAAAAAAAAAAGGGGGGTTAACAAGGAGGAATGCAGAAAATAGGGCAAAATGGAGAAGATTGTCATGGGGACCGCAAGGCTAACCCCCGCTCTAGCAGGGAAAATGGCCTTAAAATGCATGTTGTGTTGTTGTATACACAGGTGGGATGGGATAAACCAATGCTTGAGAGAAAATTGACTTTTGCAAAACATTTCCCAGGTGGAATCAATACGAGGTGCTAAAAGATGGTAGCCAATCCTTTTGTGAGAGGGCAGATTGCAATCATATGAGTTGGCTTGTGCAAACCATAAAGAGCCATACTGTGTCATTGTTGTTTCTCCCTTAAATAGCCAGATAGATATTGGCTTTGACAAGAGTGTTCAGAAAAACAAAGATGGCCAGAAGAGGAAAAGGAGAGATTAGATGGATAAAATCCTAACTAGATGCAGGAGGAAGGACATACAAGTTTTAGAAATATGTGTTGGGAAGTTTGCTGATTGTGTCAGAAGATATTTACTGCAATGCCATAATGGCAGTTGAAATCACCACAGATGAAGAACAGAGAGGAAGGAGAAAAAGAGAGGTATATAGAGACCTAGCTGCAGTACCTGGTGTTGCCTGTGGAAATTCAATGAAATATGTATTTAAATATTTCCTGCATGACAAATTGGGGAATATTGGCCTATGGTTTCATACAAATTACCAATATTGACGAAATATATTGCTGGATTTCTCCCTGGAAAAACCCAGGCAGTGTATAAGCAACATACTCAGTCGAGGCCAGAACACGGAGGTTTTATAATAAACCTGTGTAAAGCAATATTTTTAATAATAGGCACACGTGTAAGTACCATCATAATTAAATTTGTGTTGTTAATAACAAATCACTACAACTTCAACATAGGATACGATCTTCGCAATATTACTCAATCGCTCCTGAGGGAAAAAACAACCCAGGCAGTGTAAAAGCAAACAACCTGATAAAGGCATAAAGGCCAATTAAATGGTGTCAATTTTTTTTTATTCAAACATAACCCGAGACCTTCTTCAGGATGAAAGAGGAGGCCATGCAAAGTTTGTTTGCACTTTATTTATTTTTTGTATACAAGATCGAGGCTCGTGTATGAGCTAACATTAATCACACAAAAAAAAAAAACAGACACATAAAACATACAATAAAGGGAGCGGGAGACAAGATGAGGAGAGAGAAGGAAGCACACAAGTACAACAATAGAGAACAGGGACATCGGGAGATCTGTGGGAGGGAGAGGGCTTGGGGTGAGGAGGCATGGGAAGGGGGGGAGGGAGGAGGCATGGGAAGGGGGGGGGGAGGCATGGGA
Source organism: Myxine glutinosa (assembly GCF_964187855.1). NCBI lineage: Eukaryota > Metazoa > Chordata > Myxini > Myxiniformes > Myxinidae > Myxine > Myxine glutinosa. Next base: position 81,688,993 of record NC_136268.1, read on the forward strand.
AGGGGGGGGGGTGGGAGTGATATAAAACACATGGACACTGCTAGGACTTCCAGGAAAGAATTTGGTGTTTCAAAAAATTGGATCTGGGGTGAATTAACAGGGGTAGAAAAGATCAAGGTTTTGGATGGGGGGGGGGGGGGGGGGAGATAAGAGATGGTGGTGAACAGCCGTTTTAAAGACCTAGAGGGAGGAGTGGGATTTGAGGAGAGTGAGGGAGTTTGCTCTTGAGGTGTCAGAAAAGAGGAATGAAAGAGTGAAGGTGAGCAGAGAGTCTTGATTTTGGCAATTTCACCAGAAGAGGATGGCTGGCATATCTTGTGCGACCTACAGGAATATTTGAAGGACTGAGCACAGATAGAGCTGGGTGAGCAAGGCCAGAGAGGTAGAAGGAGACAGAAAGTCGGTAGAAGATAGTCAGTAGAAGACAGAAAGACCACCTACCTGCCTGCGGTGAGTAAGTGAAAGGCCCTCACAATCAGCTTCATCACGGGAGATTCCAATGATTCTGAAAGCTTTGGTTTCAACAGCGTGAAGATGAGCTAGGTGTGAGGCAGGAGCACCAGCCAAGAGGGGAGAGCAGTATTCCATTGAGCTGCAGATGAAAGCCTTGTATGTGGTGAGGAGCTCAGGTGTACCAAGGAAGGACTTCGCACGACGGAGGATGCCCAGTCGGCGACTGGCTTTGGAGGCCAGCTTGGAAATGTGGTTTTCCCAGGAAAGATCATGGCAGATAGTGAGACCCAAAAGCTTGAGCAATAGAACTTCTTGGAGAGGATTGTTGAGAAAGTGGATGGGAGGGTTGTTCAGTCGGTCTTTTCGGAGAGACATAGTAAGAGTGTGAGATTTGTCAGGATTGAAAGACATGTTCCACTTGTTTGACCAGTCTGTGATTTTGTCCAGGTCTGCGGAGAGTGAGGAGGCTGCAGACTGCCGATCTGAGGGATGAGGAATGGAGCGGCAGAGAGTGGAGTCATCAGCAAAGAGATAGAGAGGATTTTCCAGAGAGTCAGAGAGATCATTGATGAAGACCAGAAAAAGCACAGGGACCAGAACACTGCTTTGGGGAACTTCAAGGTTCCTGCAGGTCCAAATGAATAAACAAACAAACGTTCTCTTTATATGTTAGAGAATAATCATCGGGTGGATGGTATAGCACACAGACAAACATTAGGTGTTTATAGAGAGGTATACGCAGCCAGAAGTATTCCAGAGTGTTTGAAGGAGTTAGTGTGGACAATAGACAATGAACACTATAGTTGTTGACACACACTGCAACACCACCTCTGGAGCATGGAAGGAGTTCGTCGAGGGCAACAGTGGATTCGGAAAGATCCTGCGAAAGAAAGATTTGTTAAACATACAATATCCGGAGCTGCAGTAGTAGCCTAAAATAAGACATCAGCAATATTAGAATGGGGACTCCAACATTGCTGCACCACAAATTGAGGGGTTTGGGGGAGGAAAGGAAGAGATGAGGAGAAGGTTGTGCATGGGGTTCAGCAAGTGGTGGGAGCAGCAGTGGCATGGCCGAGGGAAGCAGGACGCATACTGGGGTGCAGACAAGGAAGCGTTTAGCGTTTTGAGTTCGCATTTTCTCCTGACCAGAATTATTTTCGTGGATCCCCAATTCTGTCAAAATAAGACAGGCATCATGACCTGGACGAAAAGGGTTATTGACAGCACAAAGAAAAGTCGAGATATAACATCTGAGCAACGGCACATGGAGTGCAGACTTGCAATTATTGCATACATTCTATTTAGTACAGCGGATAAGCTCTCATATTTTAACAAATTGTGCATTTTTCGAGAAAAGCATGAAATTTCTAGCATAGTTAGTATATACCATAAGGTTTATTTTCAGATGTGGAGGGAAGTCAGATTTGACCTCTGAGGACCGTGAGAGGTCAAATACAAGATGGCCACCAGTTCCCCAGGGGTAATGTTCAAACGCGCTGAATTTTGGAACCAAACAGCATAGAAAAACATTTAAGGTATCATTTCCAACTATACACAAAGAATTAAGTTAAGCACCCCTACACAAAGAATTAAGTTAAGCACCCCCTAATCCTGTCCTGAACCTGAACCCCCTCGAGCACGTTTGGGACATGTTGGGACGACAAATTGCGAAGATGGTCCCTCCAATAGCCAATCTGGATGAATTGGAACGTGCATTACATCGGGAATGGAACAACCTGCCACAGCAACGCATACGACGGCTTACAGGGTCTATGAGACGTAGGGTTGAGTCAGTGATCCGATCACGTGGGTCCTACACACGTTATTGACGCAAAGATCGCTAGAGGTCTTCTCAGAACAATGACTGTACGTTAGAAAACATAAACGTCATCCACACTGTCCGTGATGGACCTATAGCTCCATACTTAAATTGAGGTGAAAATATGCCTAAAATTCCCAAAAAATTTCACCTTAAATTATTCAGAATAAAATATTGAAAACGGCATGATTGTTATGTTTTTATGTGACCATAATATCACTTCTCCAGAAAATATAGCAATATCATGGGTATATTACACTGTTTTGACGACAACAAACTTGTAATGTGCGAGGTTGTAAAAAAACGGGGGGGGTGCTTAACTTAATTCTTTGTGTATAAATTGGGGGTGGCCATTCATTTGGTGATACTTTTGAGATCGCCAGAATTGAAGGAAATGCATTTAGGTCAAGGTCAAGGTCAAAACTGACCAAAAAATAAGGTCAAGAAAGAAGTATCCCAAGTATGCAGATATCTTAAAATAAACCTAATGGTATGCACTAACTATGTTATAAATGTCCTGCTTTTCGCAAAATAACCACAATTGTTGTGGTTATCCACCTCACTTAAGTAAATACCCTCGATGTAAAATGGGGTATGGTGGTTGGTGTTAACATTGTGTTTTTTGTGTTTCAGAATCCCCTCTCCTGCCGTGGTGATTTTGTCACAACCATGCCAAAGCGTCACATCCTGATGGGCCCTACCCAGCCCTCTACATCCAAGCAATCCAAGCCAGCCCCAAGCACTAACTGGGACATTTGCGTCCTCTGCCAAGTAGTAACAGACGAATCTTTACAATGTCCGCTCAGATCAACGAAACAGCCCGTAGGTAGTGGCTATGCATCCTTGGCAGAAGACCTTCTCCGGTTCCAGACCCTTCATCACATGCCAATGGACATCAACCTGGAGCTATTGGATGACGGAGATGGCTTAGAATCCACTCTGAAGGCACACAGGGCTGAGTGGCACAAGAAATGTCTGCTAAAATTCAACAAAAAGGCGTTTGACGAGCAATGTCGGGGAGAATTAACTACAGGCAACAACGAAGTACCTCTACTGTGCACACGCGATCTGCTCACAGCCATCCACAGTCCACAGAGCCTACTTGTTTCTTCTGCAATAAGCCTGCTGGTTCTGCAGGCTTACATAAAGCATCAACCTACAACATTGACACAAATGTGCGGAGGTGTGCCCTTGAAGTTGAGGACACTGCTCTGCTGGCCAAGCTTGCAGCAGGAGACATGATTGCCATTGAGGCCAAGTACCATCATGACTGTCTGCGTTCACTGTACAACAGAGCCAGGCAGGCTGCACCCAAAGGCAATGATAGAGATGATTCTTGCCTGCATGGCATAGCCTTTGCTGAGCTAGTGGCATTCTTGGAAGACATGAATAGTAATGAAGACAGTGCTCCTGTCTTCAAACTGATAGACATCGCTCAGCTGTACAAGGTCAGACTGGAGCAGCTTGGTCTGACTGTAGGGAAACGGATTCACACTACCAGACTGAAAAGCAGGCTGCTTTCTGCGCTTCCTGATCTGAGGACATATTCACAGGGAAGAGACACACTTCTAAGTTTTGAGAAGGACATTGGACCAGCCCTCAAGATGGCCTGTTATCATGACAGTGATGCCATGCACTTAATGCGAGCAGCACATGTGGTGCGCAAAGAGATCTTTGACTCAAGTTTCTCCTTTGATGGGTCGTTCCAGGCAAACTGCCAACAGGAGGCTGTGCCACCATCCCTCTCAGCTCTAGTCAACATGATACTCGATGGGGCAAACATCAAGCATCAGACACAGCTGGTCCACACAACCACCACAAAACCTGCCCTAGCAATCTCCCAATTGATGGTGTTCAACAGCGTGAAGCATGCACTAAACGTGGATTCATCAAGCTCAGCACGTCACAGCCGCAGCCGAGAAACTCCACTCCCACTCTATCTGTCCCTCAAGATCCATGCAGTTACACGAAGTAGAGAGCTGGTTGATACACTGTTCAATCTGGGATTGTGTGTCTCCTATGACAGACTGTTGCAACTCACATCAGACATTGCCAATGGTGTCTGCCAGAGCTTTAGTGTAGAAGATGTAGTTTGCCCACCAAAGTTGTGTTATGGACTGTTCACAACAGGAGCTGTGGACAACATTGACCACAATCCAAGTTCTGCAACAGCCAAAGATTCCTTCCACGGCACCGGAATCTCGCTTATGCAGCATCCGTCACACACACATGGCGGAACTGATCGTGGTGTAACATTGATTAGTCAGGGTGGCTCTTCCACCAAGTCAGTGACACCTCTGCCATCAGCCTACACAATTGTACCACCAGCTGCCTTCAAGACAAAGGACTTTAGTGCACCGGCTGTACAAGGTCCCGTGAAAGCTTCCAACCTCCTGGCTGCTGCAGCTGCCACAGAAGATGAGTATGCATGGCTCAGCAGAGTCAAGACAGCTCTTGAAATGTCTACAATGGATGGCTGGATATCGTGGTCTGCCTACCACGCTGACGCACACCAAGCTGTCACCCCACCTGCAGCAATCAATGCACTATTTTCTCTGTTTCTTGACAACGCACACTCAGTGGCAATGATACGGCACTCCATGGACATCGTCAAGGCAGCAGTTCAGCACTTGAACCATGGTCAGACGCCTGTCCTTGCTGCTGACCAACCACTGTATGCCCTTGCTAAAGAGATCCAGTGGACCTGGCCAGCCACTCACGGAGAGGATCACTTTGTGATCATGTTCGGTGGTCTACACATCGAGATGGCCACGTTGAAGTTGCTGGGAGACTGGTTGGAAGACAGTGGCTGGACAAACGCCCTGGCACAGGCTGACATTGCTAGCTCCGGAACAGCAAATTCCTTCATACATGCCAGCCATGTCACCAAGACCCGCCATGCACATCAAGTCACAGCTGCAAGCCTTTATACACTCCTCCAACAAGCTTACAGTGAAGACTGCACATCCGATGATACTGATGCCATGCAACCAGATAGTCCGCCTTTTGAGGAGTGGTGCATAGAGCGGGCAAAGACCAGTGTCCACTTTGACTACTGGCTTAAGACCCTGTCATTGGAGCTTCTCTTGCTGCGGTACATCAGGTCACTTCATGAAGGTAACTTCCAGCTGTACGTGGAATCCCTGACGCAGACCATGCCCTGGATGTTCGCCCTAGATCACACGCACTACTCCAGATGGCTTTCCGTACACATCCGTGATATGACGACTCTCGCTGAAAACAACCCGGATGTCCTAGCAGAATTCAAGTCTGGAAATTTTGTGGTGCACAAAACCAGCAACAAGTTCTCTGCCATGGCACTTGACCAGTCCCATGAGCAGAACAATGCAATGGTGAAAGGTTCTGGTGGAGCTATTCGATTGACTAGCAATCCAGGAGCACTCAGATGCTGGATGGTAGCAGGGCCAGAAATTGCCAGGATCACTACAGAGTTTGAGGAACAGGCCATAAAGCAACAGGATGGTGCTGGTGACACTGGACACCATCACCACGACCAGCAACCTGGAGTGCAAGCAGCATTCCTGAAGGAGGTTAAGGCACTTGTGACACAATGTGACAGTATTGGAAGAGATGGGGAATCCATTTCGAGAACACAGCCAAGACCTACTAGTCACTGACACAGGGGACATCATGGACACACAAGTGGCCGAAACTGTGAGAAGGATCGAGACCCTTGGTGAGGAGCAGTACACCAAGTTTGTGGCAGAAAGGCTAGAACAGTGTACAACACCTGTCACACAAACACTTTCAAAGAACAAGTTGCCACTGTTCAGTAGGCCACCGGTCAAGATTAAGTCAAAACAGAAGGCACAGCTCGCAGCACTGAAGAGTGACTGTGGTCTCTTTTCGAGGCTGTACATCTCCTGTCAAACACGAGATGGAGACATTGACAATTTCTTCTCCCATGAAAACCAGGCAGTCCTGCCAGCTCTTTCAACTGGAGGAAAAATGCAGATTGGTGTTAAAGCAGATCTACTATGCTGCCTGGAATCAGATCTGCTCGAAAACAACAGTACGCCTGTGACTGATGCAACAATTCTCGATGGTGCAGCTGTGGTTCAAATCCTAAATCCTGGAACATCAAGAACATTTCAAGAGTATGGAGAAAGAGTGTTTGCACCATACATCTCTGCTCAACTTGAGAAAAGCAGCCGCATTGACCTTGTCTGGGATGTATACCTACCTGCCAGCCTGAAAGCCTCAACAAGACAGAAGAGGGGAAAGGGCACCAGGAAAAGGTGACTCCTTCTACTGTGATGCCAAAGAACTGGAAGGACTTCCTTCGAGTCGATGAGAACAAAACCGAATTGTTTGCTTTCCTTTCACGCGAAGCTGTTCATCTTCCTCTCGCAGAGGGCAAGGAACTGTATGCAACAGATAGAAGTGGAGCTCTCTGCTCTCCTGCTGAGTCATAATTGGCCCGCCTTGCCCCATGTTCGCAAGAGGAGGCCGACACTCGTCTACTTCTGCATGTGGCAGATGCTGTGCAAAAGGGGTGTAAGAAGGTGACCATACGTACCGTTGATACTGATGTGGTGGTACTGGCTGTGGCTTCATTCAGCAAGACAGCTCCTGATGAGCTGTGGGTTGCCTTTGGTGTCGGGTCAAGCTTTCGGTACATAACTGTTCACGAAATGGTTGCCACAATGAATCCAACACAGTGTCTGACTCTCCCAGTCCTTCACGCTTTCACCGGGTGTGACACTGTATCTGTATTTGCTGGCAGAGGCAAGAAGACTGCCTGGGAAGCTTGGAAGTCTTTCCCAGAGGTGAATGATGCTTTCAATGAACTCCTATGCATGCCAAGTGAGGTTAGTGAAGGATCAATGTTACTGCTAGAGCGATTTGTGGTGCTGATGTACGACCGAACCAGTGAGAGCACGGAAGTGAATGATGCCAGGAAGCAGCTCTTCACACAGAAGTCTAGAAGTCTAGAGAACATTCCTCCAACCCAGGCAGCACTGAAGCAGCACATCAAGCGCACTTGCTACCAGGCCAACTGTTGGAACCAGGCATTGGTCATGGATCCAGAGATGCCAGAGCCATCTGACTGGGGCTGGATAAAGGAAACAACTGAGTGGCAGCCTCTTTGGACCACTCTCCCTGAAGCATCAAAGTCGTGCCATGAATTGATCCACTGTCGCTGCAAGAAAGGATGCACTGGACGCTGCAAGTATGCCAAAGCTGCACTCAAGTGCACTGCACTGTGCTTCTGTTCTGGAGACTGTTAGATTTTGATCATTACCAATTTTCATCATTGCACTTGATTTAATGTAAGCTTTTGTGGACATACTTGGTTAACTACAATTATTTTTTCAGAGGTTATTGCATCATTCCTTGCAGTGTAAACACTTTTCTTTCATCATTTCTGGTCTTTGGGTGTTCTGTACCTATTCCTGTACCTGAAAAAATAAAGTTTTAAAAGTTCAAATGAACTTTTTCCAATAGCAGTTCCAACTGCAGTATCATAAAAATAGATATTTAACGTAATTTGACTTTGACCTTGACCTAAATGCATGTCCTTGAGTTCTGGCGATCTCAAAAGTATCACCAAATGAATGGGCATCCCCAATTTAGTTGGAAATGACACCTAAAATGTTTTTCTACACGGTTTGGTTCCAAAATTAAGCGCGTTTGAACATTAGACCCGGTGGACTGGTGGCCATATTGGATTTGACCTCTCACGGTCCTCAGAGGTCAAATCTGACTTCCCTCCACATCTGAAAATAAACCTTATGGTATGCACTAATTATGTTAAAATTTTCATGCTTTTCTCATAAAATGCACAATTTTTGTGTTTATCTGCTGCACTAATTATACAGAATAGATATTATATTATAAAAAATACTGCAAATAAAATAGTAATAAATTCATCAACAATCGATTCTCACATATGCATTCTGCCCACAAGCCTAAATCCTCCCTTCACTCATCCATGCTTACATAATAAATGGATGACCTCTTAGCCCAACCTTTAAGCCAAACAATTAATATTAAATCATTGCAATTTGACGATACAGTCAAGTTTATAATGGTAAAGCAATTTTTAATTATAATGATTGGATGCTATGCTTCTGCATATAGATAAGCGAAAGGCGATCACAACAGATTTGTCACAGTACTAAGTTTAAAAAGCAATTTCGTAGGGGTGGACAGAAGGGTTCATTGAAATGAGATAATTGTGTGGCAAATCGAGTGACATTTGCCAGTGAAAGTTTTGACTACTTAAGAAGATGAGGGATGATATTGTTACATGGAAGGGGGGGATCAATAGATAGACTGTGGTAAGTGTGGTATGTTCCATGTGCTTCAAAGTAGGTTAGATTGCCATGTAACAGGGATCTGTCGGAGAGAGTTGTTTGTTCCACGTGATGCTGAGGAAGCAGTGCATGGAATTTATAGACACGTTAGACAATCTTGTGGGCATAAACACCTCATGTTTGTAGGCAGGGCTATGTGAAGATTTCCCATGAGGCACATGTGTCACATGTGTGTAAAAGACAATCACAATCTGTCTGCTGGAAGTACGAATGTGCATTTTTTTTTTTTTTTTATTACCGTCACCCCATGGGTGGGACAGCCAGAGGAAAAGGCTGCCCAGGAGGAAGAAGAAGAGAGCGTGAGAGACATCGCTTGGAGGAAAGAGACCGGGAGACGAGGATAAGGGAGAGGGGGAGACGAGGATAAGGGAGAGGGAGAGGGAGAGGGAGAGGGAGAGGGAGAGGGAGAGGGAGAGGGAGAGGGAGAGGGAGAGGGAGAGGGAGAGAGAGAGATCAGGAAATCTCATGTGAAAGGAGCACATGAGAGCAAGTGTTCATGGAGAGTGTTTTGTGAGGAGACAACTATGGTGGTTCTCTCTGGCGTTTTGGCATCAGCCTATGTTTTTGGAGGGCCTGAAGGAAGAAGATGCAGAGCAGGAGGCCTCAATCAAAAAAGGACAAAGTGGTCAACGAGGCCTGGTGGAGGTTGACGTCGCTGGCATTCCTCGTGACTGAATTGCATCATGCTTTGTTTGGTTTTCAGCATATTGGGAGCTAGTCATAGGCCCTCATCTCAAAACTGTTATCTGAAGTGGGATGCCTCGAGTCAGGCGTCCTCCCTGTGCATGAGAAAAAAAGGGAAGTCTCATCTGCGTTATTGACTTGTTGTACGAGTGTGATCTGTGGCACCTAATATGTTAGGGAATTGCTTTATTTCTCATCATTGTACATTAATTTGAGCGTTTCCATTTATGTTGGTGCCTTTTTGATACAATTGGTCCATTAAATTTTTGTTTAGAGCGTCTTGTTTACCCCTCTTCCCGGTTTACTTTCCAGAATAAGATCCTTTTAAAGGTAAGAAAACGTGTTTGAGCCATCTGTCTGATTTTCGTGTGTGTTTGCCATCAATTTCGGCCCAAATGAATGATCCTTGCGAAACGGTAAAGTAATAATTCATTGAACACAGTACAATAAAGGACCGGTTGGGCCATAACCCGAGACTAAAGGTCTCATCGCTGAAGTTTCTGTCTTAACAGGCACTCAGACGTGACAATATCAATTTAAGTCCCAGCACAACCAATCACCCCTCCCTGCCTCTTTCCCCCTCCCCCCCCCACCCCCCTTCCCAATAAAGAATAAGAAGAAGATTTTATCCATAAATTAAATGTTTGCATGCCCAAAACCCACAACGAGAACTAATTTTAAGGAGATATGAAAACTCAGAGTAAAGGGAAAAACGTCAGAGGAATAATTACAAATATATTTTATTAGCTCGTGGCCAAGCAGAAAAGAAGTTCTGGTATTAATTCATGCACTTTTCCTGGAAAATAATGAATGAAGTGGACTTTGTTTGTTTGGTAGTGATGTGTTTGGTAGTAGCATCACATTCAATGGAAATTAAATAATTGTGTCTAAACTTCAATAAGATGTAGTACTGATCACCATAAAATAGGAAATGAACAGTTGAAGAGGAAAAGTTCAGTACAACTGGAATGTTTCCATGCATGGAATGGCTTGGGATGAAATAAATCGGAAAAATGCATTGTAAAATAATTTGATAAAATATAACTTCGACAAATCTATCTCGATATTTCGAATCGCTCTTCACTGACGTAATAATGGACTACCGTAACGGTACGTTAGGATATGTTGATTGTAATCGAGAAAATTTGTTTCTTCTGTCTTTAATGGCCATAATTATTCCCACGATCTTGTGGGGTTGGTTGTCCGGGGGAAGCTTGGCCCAAATATTTCACAAACTGGATGGCTAGGACTGATGTTTGACGAAGGTTGGAGCAATAATTATGGAATTTGTTCATGGTGCTGTTATCAATTTGGATAGCTAGCACGCTTACTCTTCACGAAGGACACCGTGGGAACTTTAACGTCCACCAACTAATGCTGACAGACAGGACGCCTAGTTTAACGTCAATCCGAGGGACGGCACACACATTGATGAATCACCCTGCCTGTGAAACAGAGGCAAGTGTGCACACGTCTAGTCAAGGTTATCCTGTCAGCCCAAGGAGTGTGCGTACCTCTAGGCCATCCTGTCAGCTAAATAAAGCAGCTTAGAAGAAAGTGTACGTACCTCTAGGCCATCCTGTCAGCCCAAGAAAGCAGCTTCGAGGCGAGTGTACGTAACTCTAGGCCATCCTGTCAGCCAAATAAAGCAGCTTAGAGGCGAGTGTGCGTACCTCTAGGCCATCCTGTCAGCTAAATAAAGCAGCTTAGAAGAAAGTGTACGTACCTCTAGGCCATCCTGTCAGCCCAAGAAAGCAGCTTAGAGGCGAGTGTACGTACCTCTAGGCCATTGTGTCAGCCAAATAAAGCAGCTTAGAGGCAAGTGTACGTACCTCTAGGCCATTCTGTCAGCCAAATAAAGCAGCTTAGAGGCAAGTGTGCACACGTCTAGTCAAGGTTATCCTGTCAGCACAAGGAGTGTGCGTACCTCTATGCCATCCTGTCAGCCAAATAAAGCAGCTTAGAGGCGAGTGTGCGTACCTCTAGGCCACCCTGTCAGCTAAATAAAGCAGCTTAGAAGAAAGTGTACGTACCTCTAGGCCATCCTGTCAGCCCAAGAAAGCAGCTTAGAGGCGAGTGTACGTAACTCTAGGCCATCCTGTCAGCCCAAGAAAGCAGCTTAGAGGCGAGTGTACGTAACTCTAGGCCATCCTGTCAGCCCTAGAAAATTTTCTTCTTTTTTTTTTCTTTTTTTTAAGACAGTATCGAAGCTCATGTGAGAGCCAACACATTGAACATGAAAAGATGCACAGACACATAAAACATGCAATGAAGGGAGTGGGAGACAAGAGGGGGAGAGAGGGAAGTACACAAGCACAACAACAGAAGAGAAAAGGGACGTCGGTAGATCTGTGGAAGGGGGAGGGGGAGGCCTGGGGGAGGAGGAAGGGGTACATGGTATAAAGCAAATTAACACTTCTAGGAATTTCAGGAAAGAAATTTTGTTTCTGATGCTAAATATCTAGGCCAAATATGATTGCTTTGAACTAGTGTCAATGTATACATACAACTCGTTTTTCTGAAATAATTCTCATCTTTTCAAAATAATGTCGTGTGAATCCCTCAAGGTTAACACCAGGGACCGCAGAAGACCGAACGGCTTTAAAGGAGGCGACGACCAAACACGGATTTTGCTATCACAGCATGGGAGAAAGAAGGGAAGAGGAAGAAGCGGCAAAAGCGCATACCTGTAGAGCAGGGGTCAGGAACCTTTTTGACTGGGAGAGCCATAAAAGCCAAATATTTCTAAATATATTTCATTGAGAGCCATATAGTATTTTTAACGTATAATAAATTAAATATGTCTTACTTTTAATGTGACGTCTGGTGCTGCAGCATGGTTTTGCTGATGGCCTTGTAGTCTGGTTCATACGTGGTGAGGTTGAGCTTCATGCAGGCGTTGAGGCTTCCATCAGTTAAACGTGAGCGTAGGTTGGTCTTAATGTTCCTCATATGCGAGAATGACTGCTCACATGCATATGTAGAGCCAAACATGGTCAATACGGCAATACTCACATGCTGCATTGTGTGGTATGTCACAGGAAGCTCGTTCCAAGTTTTAAGAATCAGCTGGTCTTCAGGTTGAAGATTTTTCATTTCTGTCCACTTGTGTTCCCTCGCCAGCTCTGCTCGCTGTCGCGCAAGACTTTCCAACTCTCCATTAAGTGACTTGAACTTACTCATCCACATGTCTGATGCCTTCAGGTCAGCAACTTCCAACTCAAAGTCTCCGATAGAGACCCCGGGGATGCATGTCAGGTCGATTTTGTCCACTGCACACTCATGTGGATGAGTGATGAACTTGAAAAGACCAGTGCGTGCACGAAATTCTCCAAAACGTGCTTTGAATGACTGCAGGAGATTGGACGTAAAGCCAGCTAGCTGCTGGAGATCCAGATGTTGAGTGGAGTCACTTGCTAAGCATGCATCTCTAAATTGTTGCAGTCTTTCAAAGTGCAGAAGACGACCTGTTTCAATGTCCCTGAGAAAGACTTCCAGCTTGCTTTCAAATGCAAACACTGCTTGTTGAAGGGATGAGATTGTATTTCCAATACCTTGCATTTTCACATTGAGCTGGTTCAGATGGCCAGTTATGTCCACGAGATAGTGAAACTGCAGGAGCCAGTCAGTGTTGTCTCGCTCAGGATGCTTGACGCCTTTCATTTCAAGAAAAGTCCGGATTTCACTCAGGCAAGCTGCAAAACGGCTGAGCACCTTCCCCCTTGACAACCAACGCACGTTGCTGTGTAAAAGCAGACCGGGATAATGATTCCCAACTTCTTCTAACAGAGCTTTAAACTGGCGATCATTTAAAGCTCGGGCAACAATAAAGTTGACCACTCGAATGACCAGCGACATCACCTCACCAAGCTCCTGGCCACACGTCTGAGCGCAAAGTGCCTCCTGGTGCAAGATGCAATGAAAACTTAGGATGGCTCTCTTTACATGTTCACGGAGAAGCGCTACAAATCCTTTGTTCTTCCCCAACATACAGGGTGCACCATCAGTACAGACAGAAATAAGTTTATCCATCGGTAGTTTTTTTTCTTTAGCAAACTCCATGAAAGACGTGAATAAATCCTCTCCTCTTGTTGTCCCTTTCATTGGCAAAACAGCCAAGCTTTCCTCACGCAGTGTGTCACCTGCAGCATACCTGGCAATTATACTGCACTGAGATAGATGGCTAACGTCTGTTGACTCATCTAACGCGAGAGAAAAGTATGTCCCGGCGTTTATGTCCTTAATTTGTGTTTCCTCGACTTGATTTGCCATCATGATGCTACGATCGTGCACAGTTCTTGCTGACAGGGGCATGTCTTTTATTCGTTTGATTATCTTGTCTTTATTTGGGAAGTCATCAAACAGTTCATTGGCCACATCAAGCATGAATGTTTTGGCATACTCGCCATCTGTGAATGGCTTTCCATTCCTTACTATTGCCAAAGCACCCGCAAAGCTGTAGGCGGTGCACTCTGTCTCAAAGAGTGCACTCTGTGCACTCACGGTGCACAAAGCTTTTGCACTCTGTCAAAGCGTCTTTGGGCTTCCTGAAAAGCGCTATATAAAATAAATGCATTATTATTATATTATTAAAGCTAGCGGAATTCCCGTCACCTTGCTTGGTCCACACACGTAGTTGCTGCTGACTCGTCTGCACTCTCCGCTGTAGCTCCTCGCATGCCCTTTTCCTGCTGTCCCCCGCTGGATATTTCGATGCAAATGAAGCATGGTGCGTATCGAAGTGCCGCTTTATATTTGACCGTTTCATCGATGCAATTTTATCATTGCATATCAGACATACCGCAGATCCTGCTCTCTCACCAAATGCAAATTCCTCTGTCCACGCAGCCTGGAATGCACGGTAATCATCGTCTTTTTTTCTTTTCGCCATCTTTTCCGTTACAAGGGTTGAAGCGGATAAACTAGTTGGCTATCTGATAAAATTGATTTCTTCACCTTTACAATGACGCGGACATGCTCGCGAGCCATTGGTTCCCGACCCGACCCACGGGTGACCAGTGACCCGTGAAATTTATCTTCAAAACTAATTTCTGTTTACTTTAAAATGACACAGTATTATTAAGAAATATCACAAGTATTTTAAAATCAGTTCCAAACTGATTTTGTTTTATTTTTATTTTTATTTTCAACTCAAAATTGTCTGGGAGCCATATGCCGTCACCGGAAGAGCCATATATGGCTCGCGAGCCATAGGTTCCCGACCGCTGCTGTAGAGGGAATGAACTCAAACGAACACGGGTTTAACAAGGAATGGAAAGTAATGCAAGGGTTTATTTTAAATAAAGGTCGGGACAGGGAAACGCGATGATAAATCCAATAATGATCCTAAATTGGGATCCCACACACCGACTTCCAAATACGAGACAGGGGAAATGAATTAATAAAATAAATGTCCGTCGTGTACCGGGGAAATATGGTGCATCTTATCTTTGTCTGTAGTCGAGTCCGCCGTCCAACGCGGCTCCAAGCTCCGGCGCGAAGAAACCCTTCGTCCGCTCGCTCGCACGCTTCACCAGGCCTCGATGCGACTCGCTCCGCGTCACGCCACGAGGTCCCTCGCTCCAGTACCAACAGCACCGGATCCCGCTCCAAGGGCCACGACGAACCAACGTCACCCAGCACGAAACACGAAGGTCCAGCACGCGAGAGGGAAGAGCCAATGAAGACCAGGGACAAGAAGAGCAAGAGCTTCAAGCACAGAGAGATCTCCAATACGAAGGGGTCCAGCGCGCAGAGTTCAAGAGAGAACATGTCGTGCAGTGCACCCCTTTGTAACCTTCCCTCTGACGTCAGTCTTGGCGCGCCACCAACCAGGGCCTCGTAGCTTCCCGCCGTTTGCCGAACGTAGTCACGCCTTCCGCGCTGATTGGTTCCAGGTTCGCGCCTTCCGCGCCAACCAATCACAGTCCTCCTGGGCGTGGTTACAACTCGTCTCACACAATGTTGCTAGGCCAGCTGGTGGTGCGGCGGGCAGCGGCCATCCGGCGGTGCCCCAATCTGGCTTCCTGCCGGTCTTCTTCCAAGGTCATTGTAAGGAAAGGGAACTAATTAATGTGTGCACTAAGGACCTATCTAAGTGTTTATATGTGTGCGTTGCCATAAGGGACAAAGGAATGATTACCAGGTCTGACACACAGGGGTTTATCTTAGTCCCTACAATTATTTAACACCCGAACATCCTTGTATGTTCACAGGTATACTCTTACCCCAACAAACCGCCTAAAAACACAGAACTTATTACAGGGTAGATTCCCTATCGCGACAGTCGAAGCATGTTACCTATACAGATCTACCTGGCTCTAGATATTCCTTTACCCCCTGACATAACAATAATTTACAGCAAATGCTGTGTTTTTAAAATAATTTACAGCAAATGCTGTGTTTTAAAAATAATTTACAGCAAATGCTGTGTTTTTAAAATAATTTACAGCAAATGCTGTGTTTCAAAAATAATTTACAGCAAATGATGTGCTTTTAAAATAACTTACAGCAAATGCTGTGTTTTTAAATTAATTTACAGCAAATGCTGTGTTTAAAAAAAAATTACAACAAATGCTGTGTTTTAAAAATAATTTACAGCAGATGCTGTTTTTTTCAAAGTAATTTACAGCAAAAGCTGTGATTTCGTTATTGCGTTTTAATGAAACCACAAGGTTGTAAAGAAAGTCCCGAATATCCACGAGTCCCGAATGCAGAGGGTTGGCCTGAATATCCTTAAGGACACTTCTCATCCAGCCAACCCCCTGTTCGAACTCCTACCCTCAGGGAAAAGACTCAGATCCCTCAAGGTCAGAACCTCTAGGTTCAGGAACGGCACCTATGCTACTGCCATCCGCATTCTGAATGCACAGTATCACTCCTATAATTAGTAACTACTCATGAGCTTATAATGCACTTGGCACTTTAGCTACAGGCCATTTTAAATGCTCTTATACGCACCTTATAATGTATATTGTATACTATGACCACTGAATGTTTGGATGTTTACCATGCCTTATTAATGTATGTTTTTTTGTTGCACTTTATAATGTATACAACGACCACTGAATGTTTGGAGGTTTTCCATGCCCCATTAATGTATGTTTTGTTTTTTTTGTCTTTAAGAGCACACTACCTCAAATTCCTAACAACTGTCAAGTTGATATGGTAATAAAGTATTGAATCTTGAATCTTGAATGAAGGAAGGAAAGATCGTTTGAGGCATACAAGGGAACATGAGGGTGAACGAATAATTAACATGCAATATTTGCATACATAATACATCTGTGGCCCCTTGCTCTGCAATGGCAAACAGATAACTAACCGTGTATAAAGTACGAAACAGAAAAGTTTATGTTATTTATTTTGATGGCCCAAGTTTAAATTACTGCCATTTCAAATACCTGTTTATTTAACATTACTATCGAAACTGCAGACAGCATTTTTCAGCAGGGGCCAATTATGTCAAAAACTCATGTAACACATGTTATGGAGAGCCTCGATAATGCACATCTACTTAAATACGTGTTGTATGTAAAACAACGGTGCAGAAGGATAGATCGACCAATGTCTCTTTGCACCAACTTACTGACACCCTGTAGTTGGTCACAAACAGAAAATGTGGCAAAGGGAAGATAATATTTTTGATAGATGAGCAGTATCCATTTACATATTTTCAAGTGTTTGTTTGTACATTATTCTTTCACGGTCGAACCGTAGGACCTAGAGGTCCAAAACCTTAGGTATAGGTACATAAGAATCTGGGCCAGGTTTTAAGCTCCTACACGTTGGCCTTGACATCCGTTTTGAGGCCCCAAAAGGCCTCTATAAAGTGTATATTGGGATGTGGGGTCAGACAGTGCTGCCGCCGGCCCGCAAGCAAAAGGTAACCATCATGAGGCCAATAACTCCATGGCTTTTCAATGTCCGACACATCCCAAAACCACTGCCAGGAAAAGCTCACCCAGCCGGGTTGTGCCGGATGACTCCTGCTAGTACATGTATAAATTATAACATTAATTTTTGTGCATATGTTTTTAAATAAAATATTTTATCTTAAGGAAGTAAAGTTTTTTTTTCTGGAACAAAAAAAACCATAAAACAGATCAGCTGCTTCCACATGAAACTTCTAAGCTTTCTCATCACCCCAAAAATTGAACAATCTATCACTTGTTCCAGGAAAGCAAGACAATCAGTTTGCAGTTCCATATTGGGCCATTTTAGACATAGGCCCTAGGGAAAAGGGGAAATGAGACCAAGAAAAGTGAGTAAGATAAGGTGAAAAGGGAAATAAAATTGAGAGGCAAAACAAGTAAAGGAATGGGAGAGAAGAGGGGGAGTATTTGGGGAGCAAGGGGTTACATTTTTTTTCTCTTCTTATGTACGTAGTATGTAGATAGCCCTGAAATCACCTCAATCGTTCAATGAAATTGAATCAAGCTTGGTTGGCTGCAGAACAATGATGTGCAACAAATGAGAACAAATAATACCCAAAACGGATATCATGCAGGGAAAGGCCCCGTTAGAGCGAGTAAAGCGAGTCTGGATATGCTACTCATTCCAACTACAAATTTTTGTTAATGTTGGAATGCATTCGGAGCAATATTTTGTCTCGACAGCGATAGAAACCTTTCCGATGCTCATTTGAAACAAATATGGAGAATATTTTTGAACAACTGTGCCTAAATTGGCATTGTTCAAGCTTTTCATGGCTTCTGGACATCTGACCACATGGATGTTGACAGGGCAGGACAGCGCGATTTGAACCTGTGACCTGTGGAATGCTGGGAGGAGACGCAAAGGCTGTAGATGACGACCACGTCGGTTTTGACTCATTCCATCCCATTTGTTTTCGCAAGACGATCAAAAAAAATGATAGCAATAAAAAAATAAAAATAGAGGGAGGGGAAAGGGCCTCACTATCAAAACGTCCAGCAGACAGTCTGCATAGCATGACACACCCCAACATGTGCTTAACTCGGGGATGCCATGCCCCCAACTCAGACTGCTTCTACCTAGCTGATTCATTAAAGCGAGAGATAGTAAATCAGCACTGTGAAACTATGCCCCCCCACCCCAACCCCCAAATATGGCAAGGTGGATCTACTATGAGAGCAGCTAACTCACAAGCAGACCCCACAGCAGCCACAAAACAAAGAATATAGCATGCTATATTTCATACACACCACTCTGCTCCCACAATTCTTGCTGCTGCTCCTTTTTCCTTAACCCCTACACCTTCCAGCTATAGCAGTGCGTAACCCACACATTGATGGTAAGGGTCTGGGGTTTGGGAGGTTGGGGAGAGGCAGTGACGCCGTCACTGTTTACTCAGCCACGAAAAAGCTAGAGCCCATGGCTCGGGCCATTTTTGAACGAACACCGCATGCCACCTCACGCTGTACATGGGCATAATCTCCGGTAAAGAGAGGCGCCAGAGAAGGCAAAGGAAGTGCACCAAATCCAGCTGGTGAACGAGATGCCTTAAAGTCCAACTGGAATTTTTTCTTTCCAATATTTTATAGCCCCCTCCTGTCTTGACTTGAGCCAAAAGTTATTTTTAAAGGCGGTAGCATTCCATTTTACAGACCGACAAAGTATGGGAACCACCCACTTTCCATCAGATTTTATCGTCATTCATGGAAATATCCTAAAAGCCACTAAATGTATGATGCAGGAATAATTTGGCAGAAAATGCCATGCCAGAGAAAAACAAAACAATTAATAAAAACATCAACTGGGATATCAGAAAAATACAATCATGATAAACAAAAGCAATGTGACACATAAAAGTGAAAAAGACAAGTCTTCCTTTGTTCTTTCATAATCGGCATCAAGTGTATTCACATAAATTGGAATGGGATCGATAAATGGTCGAATTTCATCCTGGATCAGGGTTGATCACATAGTGTGTCTTTCCTCCAGGGAGATCGTATGAGTGGGACATGCGTGTATTAATCCCACTTACTGAATAAGGTGTCCCCTTTTGGCCTCTGCCGGGTTCAATTCCAGGTCCTTCGGCATCCATAGAAGAGCACAAACATCCTTATGTAATTTCCAGGCCATTTATGCTTTGTGGGTACGACAGGTGACACAGACCTCTTGCAGTTCACTTTTCAAAATAAGGGTCTTGATGACACAATCATTAAAAATGTTCTTGAGACGAGAATCCTCATTCCTCATGAAGTTCCATGATCGATACGGAGTTGGTCTTTGTGGTATCCCAAATATTAGTCCAGCCACTCAAGCTACATCCTTGTTTAACCACTTCCTATAAATAATGTGGTCAAAGTACTACCCCCATATCTTCCACTTAGCATGTCCAATGTAAGATAACTGTTGGAATCATTTTTCATCTGAGAATAGGATGGACTGTGAAAACAGCAAAGAAATTCCTTTGCATCTGTTGGAGTGACATCTTTTTTATTTGATGGCTTTTATTTGATGGTTCACTCCCATAGCAACATCAGCAAACCATGGCCCAAAATCATTCTGGACTTGGCGAGTTATCATCATCAACAGCGGCAACTGCTCATTGTGTGCATCAAGTTGTATTTTTCATGGCCTTCTAGCCTGCTTATGTGCAGTGATAATGTTTGTCTGATGAAAGTGCATACTGTGCTGTGCATATTATTATATGATGCATATATGTAATTGACAGCCCAAGATATTGCACAGTCCAGTTACATGTGAGGCCATTTAAATGGGAGAAGTTAAGAATAAATAGTCCTGTGAGGGACTGACGGTTATTTCCCCACAGTTTGAAAATATTTTAAAATCGATTACCTGAATTTGAGGCAAACTTCTCTGACCCCCTTTAAATTGGCAGATCCAGATGGGGAGCACAGCCCCATGATAACTGGCTGTCCTGATGCATTGTACAAAACTTTGTCTGTATTGCTCATGTAGTTGTGGAGAAGGTGTTTTAGTGAAAATGAGGAATTTGGGGAGGGGTCGGTGTCCCCCTTTCCAGGGGAGATATGGCGATGAGGAGCACAACTAAGAGTCAAGGCATGATCCCGATGCCTCGTGGCAAGTTTGGTCTGGATATGTCTGGCGGTTTCTGAAAATATTTTTGAATGAAATAGCAATATTTGGGGCAAATCTCTCTTCAGCCCTCCGTATACCTAGGGGGCACATCCGGATGGGGAGGGGGGGGGGCACAACCCCATGAGACCTTGCTGTCCTGATGTATCATACCAAATTTAGTCCATATCAGTAGGGTAGTTTTAGAGAAGAAGTTTTAGTCAAATGTTAACGAACGTACGTATATATGGCCAGAAACCGGGACCCACTCTGATGTTATTTTGGAGAAGCAGAAGACGACCGACTCCTTTTGCATCTTCAGATGCATTGGGCTGCCGAAGCAGTTTCTAGGCTATTGGGCACAATCCTGGATGGGTCGCCACTCCGACGCAGGATACTTGAATGGCTCATTCTTCCCAATAAGCTGGTAATCATTTTGCCAACCTCGGAATGACGACAGGCTGAGTCATCCAATGTGGTGTTAATTCAACGGAAAAACAGGGGCTTGAACTCAGGACCCTAAGATCTCAAACCAGCCACCGTAACCGTTAAGCCAACACCAGGCTTTATTTCGGAGAAATTACCAAAACATTATGAGCCACATTTAAACAGGGAGCATAATGGTACAGAGGTGGTATAGTGTTAATGGCAATGTAATGGCATAGTTCACGATGCTATGGACTAGCTATGGAATGGCATAGTTACCTCTGCCACTGAAAGTAGACAAAGGTTTGTTTTAAACCCTGTCTGTCAGTGCACAGGATATCTCAAAAAGTTGTAGACCGATTCATACTTCTAGGACATCCTCTCAGCCCCAATGAGCCTTTTTTTTTTTTTTAATGAACCAAATGCAATGGTACTGCAAAGTGTATTGAGGATTTGGATAGCACGGTTCTAGGAACCATACATTTATCAGAATTTTCATGTCACCATTATATGGTCTGCAAAAACCCAGCTGGATTATCAATGTCCTTCAGCAAAGGAGCATCCTTCCCGTTTGGCTGATAAGTAACCCAGTCCACTGTGATGCCAATTAACCCTTCATGCCCTTAGGGAAAATGTGTATGGGTACCTAAAAGGATACTTGTAAAAAGGCAGAATGACCCAAAACCCTCGACAAACATAGGGGCAATACCTCTGGCGCTCACCTGGTAGACTAAACAGTATACTACACTGACCAAAGGTATTTTCAACCAATTTGAATGGTTTATAGAAGACAGGGCAGCATGTAGAATCATACTAGCATAATCATAACATTTTAAACAAACAAAAAAATACATATTTTGGGGGGCAACCCCTACCCACCCCTCCCCCCCACCTCCCATCCTGTGTACCTCCTCAGACCCGAATTTTTCTAATGCCTTGAACAAACATTGGGACATCACGGGTGATGAAAGTTGTGGTGAAGTTTCATTGAAATTGTGTATGTAGTTTCAGAGAAAAGAGCAAATACCTATTTTGGGGGGCAACCCCCCAGTAGACCCCTCACGGCCCGATTTTTTTTTTTAAGCTGTGCACAAACTTTGATACAACACAGGTGATTAAGGTTGTGGACAAGTTTCATCACAACTGCGTGTGCGTGTGTATATCCTGAGAAAAAAGCAAATACCTATTTTGGGGGACAACCCCCCCCCCCCCCCCACCCCACCCCCAAGCACCTCCTCAGGGCCCAATTTTGTTTTAATGCCGTGAACAAACTTTGGTACATCATGGGTGATGAAGGTTTTGGTCAGGTTTCATTGAAATTGTATGTGTAGTTTCAGAGAAGAAAGCAAATATCTATTTGGGGGAGGGGGATGGGGGGTCAAACCTGGTCCCACTTTGACCCCCCCCCCCCCCCATAGACCCCTTTAAACTTCGATTATCTTAGTGATGTGAACGAACTTCGGTGCATCACAGGTGATGAAGGTTGTGGTCCAGTTTCATAGAAATATTGTGTGTACTGTAGTTTCAGAGGAAAAGCAAATTCCTATTTTGCGGGTCAAAACCTGGATGCACTTTGACGCCCAGTAAACCTCAATTTTTTTTTAATGCCGTGAACAAACTTTAGTGACAACACAACAAATATCATTTGTGCCAAATTTGGTTGCAATCCCATCAGCGGTTTTGAAGAAGAAGTTTCAAATGTTTACGGACGGACGGATGGACGGATGGACGGACTGACGGACGGACAGACTGATGGACGGACGAAGCGCCATCGCATAAACTCCCCTGTACTTCATTCCAGGTGAGCTAAAAATGAAAATCACGTTCCCATATACATATTTTGTAGACAAAAAAGAAAGAAAAGATTTTCATAGATCAGCCACCAAAGCACATCTTAAAATGGGATGTGCGTATTTTACATACAAATAAATAAAGGTGACATGTAGGTAGCAATGATGGTAAGTGTATATAAATAAATAAATATTCCAAACTTGCGTGTTGGTAGTGGAGATGGTAAAATGTATATCAAACTAAATAATTTAAGGTGGTAAATAGGCTGTAGAATGGTAAGAGATATAAAAATAAATAAATGATGCAAAGTTGTGTATCCATGGTGGAGATGGTAATGTATGTATAAATAATGGTTCGTGAAAGCATATACATACAATCCTGTACTATTCTCTCCATTCATCTATTTTTAAATTTCCAAAATTCTTAATTAGCTTCGATCACAAAATCATTGGACGTGAAGTCATTGGACCTCATGCCCAGATGTTATTGCACACACGTGCTGAATATGAAAGAAATGCATCCACTCATTTTCCCATGAGAGGCTGCAGATGGACAGGACCCTAAATACGTATAAGCCCCTTGCCAGGCAGACACTTGGTTTGAGGATAGAAAAGTAACCGAATCAAGAAAGTCATGGATTTTTCAACATGTAGCTGCAATAGATAGTACAATTTTTTAAAAGGACAAAATATTTGTATTCTAGAAGTCAGTAATTTTCTTTCTTTTTCTTTTTTCACTCGATACATCTATAATTTTAAAACGAGTATCATCATGAAAAGCCGACAATGATAACGCATGGGCATATATATGAAGATAAACACAACCAAGTACCAGTCACAGATGTGCAAGAAATTGCTCTCACATCAGTACGAGGCACCCAAAAGTCAGAATCAGCTATGCAACAACATTCCAAACTCAAGAAGTTAAAGATAAGAGCGAAAACAACAAAGAAAAAACATCTCTGACACTAAAATAGAACTTGATGTATAAACCTTATTAATTACACCATAAGAGGCATGGCATCTCACAAGCAGAAATGAAAGCAAAGGTTTTAGCCAACTCTTGACACTTGGATAACAAAAAATGTTTTTAATTGCTTGGCTCATGCAACTTCCCGTTATCAAAACATACATTGGCCCTTCAACATTTCGCTGAGCAAGATTCAATCCAAGGGTCTGCACGTTGAACGTGTGGTGTCGTAACAAGGCTATTAACAGTGTTCCTATTTTGTTTAAGCCAAATAAATAAACTCATGACCAGATAAAAAGTGACACCTTCAACAAGACAAACTTTCACAAACAGAAATACAGCAGTGGCCATTAAAGGGATAACTCATTTTAGACATGTCGCCAAAGCTTTCAGTGAGTGGTGCAACTTCCTGCCGAAGAAAAGAAAATATAATATAGTACGAGTTCCCTTACAAGGAACTTAAGTGTAGGAGGGATTAGGCCAATCAAGCCTGCACTATGGTTGCCAACCTATGGTTGTTTGTCTATGCTCAATCATTTTTAAATGCTGAGCGCCAAGCAAAGAAGTAGCACATACCATTTGTAAATTATTTGGTACGACTCGTCCAGGGTTCGAAAAACAGACCTCCCAGAATCGTAGTGGAGGCTCTAACAGTTTAACCATTACACCACGTAATCTAGTTCAGAACTCGCAATATTGCATTTCAAAATGATATAATTTGCAAAACATTGTTAAACTTGACCAGCACAATTACAGGCGATTTTAAAATGCAGCATATTTATGTCTTTGTCTTCCCATTAAAAAAAAGTTGGTCAAGAACGTAGCATACCTGGAAGACATTAAATAAAAGCAAACCATCATAATCATCACCACAATGTCAATGATCATCCTCCTCATCATCATCATCATCATCATCATCATCATCATAATACACAAAGGAAATATGAGATATGGGGGTGTGGAAAGGGTGAGAGGTCTGTAGGAATGCACAGCAACAAGGTGGGGGGGGGGGGGGAGGCTAAAGGGATTGCAAGAAGTCACCGCAGCATAGGACAGGGGGTGAGGAGGCTTACGGAATATAAAGCAGAGACGGTGAGGGTGGGGAGATGCATAGGCAGGTGGTTTTAATGTGAAGCGTTGGGGCAAGGGATCTGCGAGAATGGGCAGAGGAAATTTGGTGGAGCTGCGAGAACTCTGCGAGTGAAATGCGAGTGATCTGCGAGTGAAAATGTACGCGGAGAGAGAAAAAAATGGGGATGAGGCAAGAGAAAAAAAAGAAAGAAAAAAAAAAGGGAACACGGTGAGAGAAAAAAGGGGGCACTGTGAAAGAGAAATAGAAACAAAAAGGGGATGTGCTGAGAGAAAAAAAGGGGACGTGGCGAGGGGGGAAAAGACGCAGAAAGGGCAGGGGAAAAAGTGGATGAAATAAGGGAAAAAAACGGGGAAGCGCGAGAAAAAACGGGGACGCAATGACAAAAAAATGGGGACACGATGACAAAAAAAATTGGGACGCCGCGAGGAAAAAACTGGGACGCGACTAGAAAAAAACTGGGACGCGACGAGAAAAAAAACTGGGACGCGACGAGAAAAAAAAAACGGACGCGCCGAACAAAAAAACTGGGGTGCGAAGACAAAAAACTGGGACGCGACTACAAAAATACGGGGACTCCACGAGTGGGGGGGGGGGGGGGAGGAGTGGAGGAATGTGGTGAGGAAAACAAAAGGTGATGAGGCGGAAAAAAAAGTGGACGCAGTGGAGAACAAAAATGGGGTGCAGAGAGTGAAGAAATGCGAGGAAGAGGAGAGAAAAAAAATGCGTGATCACGCACACGCGCGCGCACGCACGCACGCGCGCGCACACACACACACACACACACACACACACACACACACACACACACACACACACACACACACACACACACACACACACACACACACACACACACACACACACACACACACACACACACACACACACACACACACACACACACACACACACACACGGCAGCGGGGGCCCGACACACGCAAGCACAGCGGGGGCCCGACACACGCAAGCGCAGCGGGGGCCCGACACACGCAAGCGCAGCGGGGGGCCCGACACACGCAAGCGCAACGTGGGCCCGACACACGCAAACGCAACGTGGGCCCGACACACGCAAACGCAACGTGGGCCCGACACACGCAAACGCAACGTGGGCCCGACACACGCAAACGCAACGTGGGCCCGACACACGCAAACGCAACGTGGGCCCGACACACGCAAACGCAACGTGGGCCCGACACACGCAAACGCAACGTGGGCCCGACACACGCAAACGCAACGTGGGCCCGACACACGCAAACGCAACGTGGGCCCGACACACGCAAACGCAACGTGGGCCCGACACACGCAAACGCAACGTGGGCCCGACACACGCAAACGCAACGTGGGCCCGACACACGCAAACGCAACGTGGGCCCGACACACGCAAACGCAACGTGGGCCCGACACACGCAAACGCAACGTGGGCCCGACACACGCAAACGCAACGTGGGCCCGACGCACGCAAACGCAACGTGGGCCCGACGCACGCAAACGCAACGTGGGCCCGACGCACGCAAACGCAACGTGGGCCCGACGCACGCAAACGCAACGTGGGCCCGACGCACGCAAACGCAACGTGGGCCCGACGCACGCAAACGCAACGTGGGCCCGACGCACGCAAACGCAACGTGGGCCCGACGCACGCAAACGCAGCAGGGGCCCGACACACAGCAAATACACACACACACAGCAGATAGAGACGCAGCACACTCACACAGCAGATAGAGACACAGCACACTCACAGCAGAACACACACAGCACGCAGACACATACGGCAGGTATACACACACACACACACACACACACACACACACACACACACACACACACACACACACACACACACACACACACACACACACACACACACACACACACACACACACACACGTACACACACACACACACAGCATGTACACACACACACACACACAGCATGTACACACACACACAGCATACACACACACACACACACAGCATGTACACACACACACACACAGCATGTACACACACACACACAGCATGTACACACACACACACAGCATGTACACACACACACACACACACACACACACACACACACACACACACACCATGCACACACACACACACACACACACACACACACACACACACACACACACACACACACACACACAGCATGTACACACACACACAGCATGTACACACACACACAGCATGTCCACACAAACACCAGGTACACACACACCAGGTACACACACACCAGGTACACACACACCAGGTACACACACACACACACCAGGCACACACACACACACCAGGCACACACACACACACCAGGCACACACACACACACCAGGCACACACACACACACACACACACACACACCAGGTACACACACACACACACCAGGTACACACACACACACCAGGTACACACACACACACACACACACAGCAGGTGGACACACACACACACACACCAGGTACACACACACACCAGGTACACACACACACCAGGTACACACACACACACCAGGTACACACACACACACACAGCAGGTGGACACACACACACAGCAGGTAGACACACACACACAGCAGGTAGACACACACACACAGCAGGTAGACACACACACACAGCAGGTAGACACACACACACAGCAGGTAGACACACACACAGCAGGTAGACACACACACAGCAGATAGACACACACAAAGCAGGTACACACACAAAGCAGGTACACACACACAAAGCAGGTACACACACACAAAGCAGGTACACACACACACAAAGCAGGTACACACACACACAAAGCAGGTACACACACACACAAAGCAGGTACACACACACACACACAAAGCAGGTACGTACACACACACACAAAGCAGGTACACACACACACAAAGCAGGTACACACACACACACAAAGCAGGTACACACACACACACAAAGCAGGTACACACACACACAAAGCAGGTACACACACACACACACAAAGCAGGTACACACACACAAAGCAGGTACACACACACAAAGCAGGTACACACACACAAAGCAGGTACACACACACAAAGCAGGTACACACACACAAAAAGCAGGTACACACACAAAAAGCAGGTACACACACAAAAAGCAGGTACACACACAAAAAGCAGGTACACACACAAAAAGCAGGTACACACACAAAAAGCAGGTACACACACAAAAAGCAGGTACACACACACAAAGCAAAACACTCACAGCAGAACACTCACAGCAGAACACTCACAGCAGAACACTCACAGCAGAACACTCACAGCAGAACACTCAGCAGAACACTCACAGCAGAACACTCACAGCAGAACACCTACAACAGAACACCAACAGCAGAACACCAACAGCAGAACACCAACAGCAGAACACTCAAAGCAGAACACTCACAGCAGAACACTCACAGCAGAACACTCACAGCAGAACACCCACAGCAGAACACCCACAGCAGAACACCCACAGCAGAACACCCACAGCAGAACACTCACAGCAGAACACTCACAGCAGAACACTCACAGCAGAACACCCACAGCAGAACACCCACAGCAGAACACCCACAGCAGAACACCCACAGCAGAACACTCACAGCAGAACACCCACAGCAGAACACCCACAGCAGAACACTCACAGCAGAACACTCACAGCAGAACACTCACAGCAGAACACTCACAGCAGAACACTCACAGCAGAACACTCACAGCAGAACACTCACAGCAGAACACTCACAGCAGAACACTCACAGCAGAACACTCACAGCAGAACACTCACAGCAGACCACTCACAGCAGAACACTCACAGCAGAACACTCACAGCAGAACACCCACAGCAGAACACTCACAGCAGAACACCCACAGCAGAACACTCACAGCAGAACACTCACAGCAGAACACTCACAGCAGAACACCCACAGCAGAACACCCACAGCAGAACACTCACAGCAGAACACTCACAGCAGAACACCCACAGCAACAGACGCACTCACACTCACAGCAACACACCCTGTACGAAGGCAAGATTACAGGAAGCGGTGCAGATTGGAACAGAAAAGTATTTGAATGTTTCAAGCGAAGAAGACTGAATAGGGCATTTCAACTCCGCGCCCGCGACGATCCGACGCTCCGCACTTACGAGCAGTCCCTGGGAGTTGATTTCACAACGGGCATTGCGCAGAGACACCTCCAACTTCTGCAGGCGGATCGTGATGGGTTCCATGGCTCACACGGGGCGCCCGTTCGGAATCGAACCAGAGAACTTTAACTTGGTGCTCTCACGCATTCACAGAGCGAGAGGAGCCGGCGGCGACGCACACGAACAGCGCCGTCGACTCTTCCCTTCAGTGATCGAGACGTCCGTTAGCTTCGCCGAGGCTCAGGTTCCGTCGGGGTCCCAGAGCCAGCTCTGGCTCTCTAGGGTCGCGTACGCTCGGAGTGGTCGATCGTAGGCCTCATGGTGCCGACATCGTTCAATATAGAGGGCGTGGTTGGAGCGGTGGAGACTTCGCCGAGGCTAGACGTCTCAACGACCAAAATTTCACAGTCACACCCTCCCGCTCTTCCTCTTCCTCTCGTCCGACCCACTCTTCCCGTCTCCTTTCCGAGCTTCCTATCAGAGTGGACTCTACTCGAGACTCGAGAGCTGCGAACGAGCAACGCGGGACGGCGACAAAACTTTGTTGCGAAAAGTTTCCCATTTCGGATTTCGTCGTGTTCGTTGGTTTCGATGAAACTACGAGAAACTATCATTCTGGTTTATATCCCACATTTAATTTATAGAGGTTCGAATGGCAAAGAAATATATAACCCCCCTTGCAGGCATCAAGGATTCTCCAAGCAGAAAAGTGATTCCCATTGGAAAAAGTTTTTTTTTTTTTTTTTTTTTAGATGTCCACATATTACGTACGCATAAGGCTCATATTTAATTGAAGTATAACTTTTCACCTTCAATAGAAAAAGCAGAATTTTTAAAACTTCAATCTCGGAAACGGGTTTTTACTTTCACGAACGTCATAATCATACCGTGGTTTTGGTAATTTATTTACAGCTGTATATATTGTGATTGCGTCACATCAGGCGAAGATGACACTCCTCCGAGCTCTCTCACCTAAGATTCTAATCCCGGCCCAGGTATAAACTGTCATCCTGGTGTTTCGCAGGTGAGTCCCTCGGATGGACGTTAAACCGGACCGTCTGTGCCAGCATTAGCTCTGACTACTTCGTCGAACGCCAGTCCTGGCCAGCCGGTTCGTGAAAGACTCGGGTCAAAAACGTCCCCCGGACAACCCCACAAAGCACGTGGGGATAATTGTGGCCGTCAAAGAAAGAATAAGAAGGTTCCCATATCAACTCTAATATGAGGGCATTGAGGGGGAGGCAAACACCCAACACTCCCCCCAAACACCTGTACTGTATACACGACCTACTGTTCCATTTGTCTATTGTTCAGCAATTTCCTTTTTAATTCGTGCAAAAGTACATTGAGGTCTCGTCACGTCCTTGTCCAGTGTGTGACGTCTGTGACGACACAAGGGCAAGTTCCTCCATGAGTCTTGGATCGGTGTAAAAAGGAAGGCTTCCAAACAACTAAAAGGGGAGAGGGAGGAACGTTTTAAGAAGATCACGTGATCACACCGAGGGGGGCAAACTCGAGATGTAGTTTGAGGTTGTGCGTTTGGTCAGAAATGTCATCGATCAACTTTTAAACAAGCAAGGGGGAGGCGAGGGATTTTATTTTGTTTAAGGAAAACTAAAGGCCAGAGAATTGCGCAAAAGACTTTCGTTCAGAAACACCGGGGAACAAAACGTCAAACAGATAAACCAGTGCACTCCTGCTTATACACCACTAACTCATCCGGGCCAGATGCAGCATTGCAGCAGCCTCCTGTTTATTACCTCCACCCCGAAAGTTGGCGGAGGTTGCTTTCATCCCTGTCATTTTGTCTGTATGTTTGTTCCTGTGTGTGAACAGGATGTCTCAAAACGTTATGGACAGATCCGGTAGGAATTTCGTGGACAGGTTGGGTATGTGACAAAGAAGAAGTGATTCGATTTTGGTGAAGATCTGGATCCAGATCCGGTCTATCAGTGGGATACAAAACGTAAACTGTTCAGCCTGGCGGAGGTATGTGCTCGACCGAGTGTCGTTCTAGCTTGTTCTACTTGTTCTACTTTCAGGTACCAATAAATTTATTTTGAAAATTTCCAAAACCTAAACATCCACCTTGCTTCTTTATCCTCAATCCAAGATTCTTAGGAAAAATGTCAGGAGCATAGAAAAGGCCCCTTTATATGATATGTGTCATGTGGCAAACTATTTTTAAAAAGGGACATTCCATAGCTTGTAGAAAATGCCAAAGAATACAAAAGAAGGGACATTCAAAAATCTCGTGTGCATGCTGGACTACCCTTGTGTTCTTAGGAGGAACCAAGTAATGCTCTGGAAATGTTCATATTTCAGCTTTTCATTTTTAATTATTTTGTAAAAATAAAACCCACTTTGACATTATGGGATGTTATGTGTAGATCAGTGACAAAAATGACAATGAAATCCATTTTAAATTCAGGCTGTAACACAACGAAATGTGAAAAAGTCAAGGGGTGTGAATACTTTCTGAAGGCACTGTATGTAAACTATAACGACACTTGGGAGAGCACATACATCCTCCAGGCTGAACAATTTGCGTTTCGTATCCCACTGGTAGGCCGGATCTGGATCCAGACATGAACCAAAATAGAATTGGCTTGTTCTTGTCATCTAACGAACTCATCCATGTAGTTTTGTCATAATTAGTGCACAACTTTTTAAAATATTATGCGATATATCGTTTTGGGCCCTATCTCAATGTTGAAGAATTACTTTTAAAAATTTAAGATTCTCGTAACCGGATCCGGATTTGGATCTTCACCAAAGTCAAATCGATTCGTCCTTGCCTTGTCACAAACACACCCAACCTTGTCACAAAGTTTCATACAATTCTGTCCATAACTTTAAGAGATATCCTGCTCACACACAGACAAACAAAAGATGTCGTGCAGAACCCCATAGTTGCAAAATCAACCCAACCTCCCCCCCCCCCCAAAAGTTGCCATGGATACATCAAATTGTCCATTTTGTTTAAGATTTAAATTGACAACCTTGATCAAAGCTCGGATCAATTGGATGAAAATTGATTACTTTTGAAATTGATGATTTTCGAGGTTTGACCTTGAGTTGACCCATGACCATTTGACCTCAAAAATCATTGCTTTCCCAATTCAGTGATGCGCTCTGCAATTGCTGTTTAATTTACAAGTTCCTAGGATGAAAATTAATGATTTTTTCAGACGAGAATTGATGATTTTAGAAGTTTGACCCTGAGTTGTCGTTATCTTCTGACCGCAAAAATAGTTGGTTTTCCAATTCAGTGACCCAATATGCAAATCCTGTTCAACTTTTAAGACATTTGGATGAAAAATGACGGTTTTAGAAATTGGAACATAAGATGACCTTTGACCTCAAATTCAATAGGCTTCTCAGTTGTGACTACCTCTACAACGTGGTAAATTTTCATGACGATCGGTTTTGAATTGTGACCTGTAGGCGATTGTCAAATAAACAAGAAAGACGTCGTGCAGAGTACGATCTATGTTGACCTTTTCACCTTCGGACCTCAAAATAATTTGTGGTTTAATTAAGTGATGGGATGTACAAATCCTGTTCAAATTTCAAGTCAATCGGATAAAAATTGACGATTTTAGAAACTTTATCCAAGTTGATGACCTTTGGCCCATGTTGACCTTTTTTGCCAAAGTGGACATCAAAAAAGAATTGGTAGTAGAATTCAGTCACCTGATATACAAATCCTGTTCAAATTTCAAGTCAATCGGATAAAAATTGAGGATTTTAGAAACTTTATCCAAGTTGATGACCTTTGGCCCATGTTGACCTTTTTGCCAAAGTGGACATCAAAAAAGAATTGGTAGTAGAATTCAGTCACCTGATATGCAAATCCCCTTCAAATTTCTAATCAATCAGATAAAAATTGAGGATTTTAGTAACTTTATCTAAGTTGTTGACCTTTGGCCTATGTTGGCCTTTTTGCCAAAGTGGACATCAAAAAATAATTGGTAGTAGGATTCAGTCACCTGATATGCAAATCCCCTTCACATTTCTAATCAATCAGATAAAAATTTAAGATTTTAGCAATTCCAACTAAGTTCTTGACCTTTGGCCTATGTTGACCTTTTGGCGTATGTTGACCTCAAAATAATTGGTGGTTAATTTCAGTGACCTGATATGTAAAGCCTCTTTAAATTTCAAGTCTTTGATTTTAAATTTTTATTTATTTTGATTTTTTATTTGATTTTGATTTTGATTTATTTTGATTATTTTGATTTTTCAAGTCAATAGGATGAAAATTGAGGATTTTTGAAATTTGAGAAAGTTGTTGGCCTTTGGCCGACGTTGATCTTTAGACTTTTTGACCTCATCATCGTCCTTATGACTTTTTGGTGAAGTTTCGTAAAGATCGGCTTTAAATTGCGACCTGTAGGCGATTGACATACAAACAAACAGACAGACAAACAGAGAGAATAACGCATAAGACCAAAGAATATACTTGAAAAATCTTCGATTTTGCAAGTAACAAACAGACAACTATAACGGAACTTAGTAGAGAGCATACCTCCGCCAGGTTGAACAGTTTGCATTTTGTATCCCACTAATAGGTCAGATCTGGATTCGGACCTCAACCAAAATCTATTTGCTTGTTCTTGTCACTTACCCAACACATCCACCTAATTTTGTCATAATCCATCCACAACTTTTTAAAACATCATGCTATATATCGTTTTTAGCTCTATTTTTCATTGGTGAAGAATCACTTAAAGAATTCTCTGATCCGGATCCGGATTCTAATCTTCACATAAATTGAATCAATTCTTCCTCGTCACACAATACACCCAACCTGCCCACCAAGTTTAGTCAGAATTCGTCTGCAAATTTTTTGACATATCTTGCTCTATATTGTTTTTTGCCCAATATCTCAATGGCGAAGAATCATTAAAAAAAATTTTTCTCTTATCCGGATCTGGATCTTCACCAATATCTAATCATTTCGTCCTTGTCAAACTCCAAACCTGTCCACCAAATTTCGTCCGAATCCGTGCACAACGTTTTGAGATATTTTGTTCACAGACAAACAAACAGACAGACAGGGGTGAAAACATAACCTCCATACACCTTCGGTGGCGGAGGTAATTAGACGTTATTGTATTAAATTATTAATGATTTTGTAAATATTTCTAAAGAAAAAAAATCCACTTTGACATTACGGGCTATAATGTGTCGATGAGTGACACTTTTTTTTTTTAACTTTAATGCATTTTAAATTCAGGCTGTAATCTATCTATAATTCCAGCAATCTCTGTGTGTGTGTGTGTGTGTGTGTCTGTGTGTCTGTGTGTGTGTTTGTTTGTTTGTCTGTGACCGCTGTTTCTCGACAACCACGGGTCCGATATACTTGAAACTTGCCAGGTATATTGCTGGGGACCCGAGGATGTGCCTTTTCAAGGTTTCATATTAATCGGAGAAGTAGTTACCGAACTATGTCCAAAAAACGATTCAACCAATCAGAGAGCAGCGAGCTATCACGTGTGCCGAACGTGGCGAACAGACTCTGCCTCGGACGGCACATTTGAGAGCGTATTCATTTATTTCACGTTGGAAAACTATGTTGCCATTAAACTATGTTTTAAAACTAATTAAAACTAATTTGCGATTCATCGTAACTGCGATTTGCGACCTTCCGGACAGTGAAGACTGCACTTCCGGCAGCCAATCACAGAACGCGTTATTGCGTAGGCGTGGCCGATGTGAGAGCGAGCCGAGCCGAGCGCGTGCGCTATTACGGTTCGTAATTAGATTTCTTCCGGAGAAAACAATAATTTCTCGATTTCTTATGCGCATTATTTCTCCCAATTCAGTCAGAGCGAAGGGCGGAAGCGAAGAGCGTTGTTTTTTTTGTTTACGGGCGTACGGGCGGGGTAGAGCGTACGGGTAGCGTTATTTTTTTTTTTGGCAAGGAACGGGCACCCACGTACGGGCATGCCCTAGTCTATCTATAATTCCAGTAATCTCTGTGTGTGTGTGTGTGTCTGTGTGTGTGTGTGTGTGTGTGTCTGTGTGTGTGTGTGTGTGTTTGTCTGTGACCGCTGTTTCTCGACAACTACCAGTCCGATATACTTGAAACTTGCCAGGTATATTGCTGGGGACCCGAGGATGTGCCTTTTCAAGGTTTGAAATTAATCGGAGAAGTAGTTACCGAGCTATGGCGATTTAGCCGTTCGCCGTTCGCTTTGGCTTTGCGAATGGACCAAACCATTTCATGTAAATAGAGGGGGGGGGGGGTTCTGTGGTCGTTGCGAATGGACCAAACCATTTCATGTAAATAGAGGGGGGGGGTTCTGTGGTCGTTGCGAATGGACCAAACCATTTCATGTAAATAGAGGGGGGGGGGGTTCTGTGGTCGTTACTGCCACGTGGTTTCAAAGTTTTTTTTGTTGTTGTTTGCACGCATGCTTTTTTGCACGCACGTACGGGCACCCACGTACGGGCACGTCCTAGTACAGGAAAATGTGAAAAAGTCATGGGGTGTGAATACTTTCTGAAGGCATTGTATATGTCAACTGCTTACAATTTGTTTCTGTGTGGTTCCATCATGAAAACGAAATCAGAGCAAAGTATAAATCTCAGGTTTTTATATTTTTTTATTTTAGGATTACCATGTTGGGAGGCTGGCAAGATGGCTAAGACGTACGCACACTCGCCTCGAAGCTGTCTTGCCTGGATTCGAATCCAGATCCAGCTATAAACTGTCATCCCGTGATCCCGGTGTTTCACAGGCACGGTGATTCATCAATGTGCGTGCCGTCCCTCGGATGGACGTTAAACCGGCATGCTTGTCATTCCTTGGTGGACGTTAAGCATCCCACGGTGTCCTTCGAGAAGAGTCGGCGAGCTATCATCAGCACCATGGCGACACGACCAGGACTGTAGCTTTGTTAATACTTCGGCAGCACCAACAATCTGCATGGAGGATGGCATAGGCCATGGAGCCATGGTACATGATGATGAATGTTGGCATGTATGCCCACTCAAGATCCATAATGCACAATGAGGCAAATGGCCTCCTGCATCAAGGTTATTCGGGTAAATTTTTACAAGTTGTTCATAATCGTTTTTCACATCAAACCGAGGTTTTTCCGATGTTTTTATTATTAAGTTCATTCGAATTTGATATTCATTCCGGCGGGAAATGACTCAGTTTTGAGATAGGACTTCTCCGCCACCCTCCACCCCCCATCCCCTCCGCCACCCTCCACCCCCCATCCCCTCCGCCATCCTCCACCCCCCATCCCCTCCGCCACGCCCACCCCCCATCCCCTCCGCCACGCCCACCCTCCACCCCCCATCCCCTCCGCCACGCCCACCCTCCACCCCCCATCCCCTCCGCCACGCCCACCCTCCACCCCCCATCCCCTCCGCCACGCCCACCCTCCACCCGTCATCCCCTCCACCCGTCATCCCCTCCGCCACGCCCACCCTCCACCCCCCATCCCCTCCGCCACGCCCACCCTCCACCCCCCATCCCCTCCGCCACCCTCCACCCCCTCCGCCACGCCCACCCTCCACCCCCCATCCCCTCCGCCACGCCCACCCTCCACCCCCCATCCCCTCCGCCACGCCCACCCTCCACCCCCCATCCCCTCCGCCACGCCCACCCTCCACCCGCCATTCCAATCATCAAAAATGATTTTGACCGAAATAAATATCAAATTTGAATGACTCTCATGTACGTAACCCTAAATCTAACCCTAACCCTAAATCTAACCCTAACCCTAAATCTAACCCTAACCACTAACCGGGAAGGCCGCTCATTGGCCGATATGATCACATGATGTATCGCTGCTCTATGATTGGCTCTTTCTCGTCGGAAGGAGGTAATTTCTATTCTTATTTTCTCCGTTAATAATTTTTTGCCGCGATATTACTCTTCATAAAAATTGTCAGAAATCACAAGATATAATCGATTCTGGGTATAAAAATTGTGCACGAATTTATGGGCAACTTGTAAAAAAAGACCGTTATTTGTGTATTATTATATTAACTCCTCTTCCACAACTTCCACGTCTCTGCCATGTGAGTATAGTTAGTTTGCACCAGCATGCAACTTTGCACGTACACTCAAATTCGTTGCTTATTGTAAAAAAACCAAAGTGTTGTTTAATGTTAGTGCAAGTCTTAATACTAATGAAATCGTTTAGTAATTTGAAACAAACCTTTTCCCCTCAAAGAACGGAAACGAGGAAGTGTTTGTGGATTGATCCCGGAAGTGATTTCTG
The DNA here is from genome assembly GCF_964187855.1 of Myxine glutinosa. Lineage (NCBI taxonomy): Eukaryota > Metazoa > Chordata > Myxini > Myxiniformes > Myxinidae > Myxine > Myxine glutinosa. The sequence continues at coordinate 81,725,987 of NC_136268.1, forward strand.
GACGTCGAGCGGCGACTCGTATCGATTATCGAGTCTCGGCGGGAAAGGGAAGCTTGGGTTCAAGAGGGGATCGCGGACCGGTGAGCACCAAGAACACATGACAGAGAAAAGAAGAAGAAGCCTATGGTAATTGCTTGGGCGTCAATCGGTGGGAGGGACATGTCTAATGTGTCCCCCACATTTTGAAGGAGGGGGGCATGTCTCCCCCCCTTTTTGTAGGGGGGGGGGGAGGAGACAGCATATCGATCTTTGGCCGAAAAGCGAAATATGTGTAATGTGTATACAGGATGTTACTGTCAGTACAACACTCACAAAAAATTACGAAGCAGTTTTCCGTGCAATTGATGCGATTAATTAGTTGGCGAGTGCAATATGAATCCACAAAGTGCTGGATGTACTCGTTATTCGCCCAGAAATGCTTTTTTGTCATCGGCTTTTCTCCACCAATTAGAAGCAAGCTTTTATAAATTATCCCGAGTATTCGACACTGTAACAAAGGTCATGATTCGTGCTTTGGGGTGACATCGGTTTCAACTCATTTGCATACAAATGGTGCTTAGAACACGCCCACATAATGACCGTGTTTGGCCGACACGCACAGGTCGACCGGCCACGATGGTGGCCCGACGCACTTAATGGGTTAATGGGGTCTGGATGCTTTTCGGGAATGTTGTTGCCTGAATGCCGAACGGCCCGAACGTAATTATTATCATCTACGGTGACCTATCTATAGGGAAGTTGCATGTGACGTCATCATCTTAGTGACGTGACCGCTTGGGTGGCAAAACATTGCTTCTGCCACCATACGTAATGGCGGCAATTTGAAACTCGTCACATATAAATTGCCTCTTACACGATGGTAAAGAGTTGTTGTGCTGTCGGATGTACAGCCCGATTTCATAAGGGATCGGGCTTGTCATTCTACCGTTTTCCGGACGACACAACGCAAAACGGATTCATGGCTGCCTTGACTGCAGCTCCCAGGTGAGAATATGGCTCATGAGGTTGTTACCTTCGCTCGCGAAGCGAAAAGCAGGATTAGGCATTTGGTTACGTACATGTGGAGTGCGTATGGCGTACGTGTGGATTGTGTGTGGCATACTTGTGGAGTGTGTGTGGCGTACGTGTGGAGTATGTGTGGAGTGTGTGTGGCGTACTTGTGGTGTACATGTGGCGTACTTGTGGTGTACGTGTGGAGTGCGTATGGCGTACGTGTGGAGTGTGTGTGGCGTACTTGTGGTGTACTTGTGGTGTACGTGTGGAGTGCGTATGGCGTACGTGTGGCATACTTGTGGGTCTACAGGCAGATGACACAGCCTCAGTTTCTCGCAATACCGCGAAAACGCCTCAACGGGCAAGCTACGGGCGTAAACTGACAGGTCCGTCTGATCAAACGGCAGCTTTCCCGCCATGTTGTTTATGCCACCCAAGATGGCGGCCGGAACCGGTTGCCATGGACGACACTCACGCGATGCAAGGCCTCTATTGCATATCCGTCCATAGCACAGTCGGACTGGCACTTGAGAACGCTAGATGATGATAACACTTTTGAGGGATTGCCGATATCATCATCCTTGCCATCTTCATTATCATCATCCTTGCCATCTTCATTATCATCATCCTTTACATCATCATCGTCATCATTCTTGCCATCTTCATTGTCATCATTCTTATCATCATCCTTGCCATCTTCATTATCATCATCATTATCATCATCATTGTTAGTATTTCATTATCCATGGCATCATCATCATCATTATCATCATCCTTATCATCATAATCATCCTTGTCATCATAATCACCATCATCGTCATTCTTATCATCATCCTTGCCTGTCTAATTATGTCATCATAATCGTCATTGTCATCATTCTTATCATCCTTGCCATCTTCATTGTCATCATTCTTATCATCATCCTCGTCATCATCCTTGCCATCTTCATTGTCATCATAATTGTTAGTATCCTCGTCATTATCCATGGCATCATCATCATCCTTGTCATCATAATCAATATCATCATCATTATCATCATCATCATCTTCCTTGCCATCGGCATTGTCATCATCATTATCATCATCATCATCATCCTTGCCATCTTCATTGTCATCATTCTTATCATCATAAACAACATTGTCACCCTTGCCATCTTCATTGTCATCATCATTGTTGGTATCCTTGTAATTATCCATGGCATCATAATCATCATCCTTATCATCATAATCATCCTTGTCATCATAATCATCCTTGTCAGCATCATCATCATCATAATCCTTATTATCATCGTCCTTATCATCATCATAAACAACCTTGTCATCATCACCATCATCATTATCATTGTCATCATTCATGTCATCATCACCATAATCGTCCTTGTCATCATAATCGTCCTTGTTATAATCGTCATCGCCATCATCGTTATCATTGTCATCATTCCTCTCATCATCATCATCATAATCGTCCTTGTCATCATCATCATCATCGTCCTTGTCATCATCATCATAATTGTCATCATAATCATCCTTATCATAATCACCATCATCATCATCATCATCATCGTTTCCATCTTAATTGTCATCAGTCTTATCATCATCATCATCATAATCGTCATTGTCATCATCATCATCCTCGTCATTATCATCATCATCAACATCCTTGTCAGCATCATCCTTATCATCATCATCATAATCATCATTCATGTCATCATCACCATAATCGTCCTTGTTATAATCGTCATCGCCATCATCGTTATCATTGTCATCATTCATGTCATCATCATCATCATAATCGTCCTTGTCATCATCATCATAATCGTCCTTGTCATCATCATCATAATCGTCATCATAAAACATCCTTGTCAGCATAATCACCATCAACGTCATCATTCTTATCATCTTCATCATCATCATCATCCTTGCCAGCTTCATTGTGTTACGTGCTCCTCCCCGACCCCCTGGTCACGGTGCACCTCCGAGCCCCGAGAGGAGTCACGGCAGAAAAATGTGTTATTCTGTATGTCAAAGATCAATGGTGAAGCCACACCAATTGTTACCAACAAACAAATATTGTATTAAAATCACACAAGAATAACAGTACAACAATAATATGAATCAAAAGTACAATCAATATCCTATGATGGTGCCATCAGTTTTGTAATATATAACTCACTGTGCTCCAAGTGAGTGAAACAAGAACATCCCCAATGTCTCTAATCCCCGGCTTCAAGCCAAAGTCGATCTGCTCCAGCGATCGACAGATCAATGTCCAATCGAGACCAGAATCTCGTTGGGTTGGCAGTTACAGTCCTGCTGCCAAAGCTGTGCAAAGGCGCCCTCCAGGCGACTGGGAAATCACAAGGCGCCCTCCAGGCGACTGGGAAATCACACCCTCGGGTATGGACGTTCCGCGGCTCACAGTCGGCGAACCTCCGATTGACCTTCAAAATCCACGTTGCACACACACACACCAGATACGTCTGAATGTGGTGAGAACGGCATATGCGAAGCAAAGACCTTGCGCAAGGCGCAAAGCGCGCGAGTCAAAATGGCCGATGGCCCGGTCTCGTGGTGTAATGGCACGACGATGACGATGATTCTCTTCAGAATCCACCGTAAAACCTGACACGCAGGTTGATCTGTCACAGCGATAACAACTCTGTCGCAGGAATCCCTTTCCTGGGAAACCCAAAGTTCACTCGCGACTCTTGCTCGCCAACGTTCGCTCCGGACCGCAAAGCAACTATGCTTCTTGTCCGACTCCACTCGCTCCGCCTTCTTTTTCTCCTCATCCTCTTCGTCGTCCAGTTCCCGATCTGGTTTCCGGTTTCTTTTAACTCTAACTTTTTCACCTTTTGAAAACAGTTCATAAACAATAAACCTTTTGAAAACAATAATAGTACATGGAATCAAAAATGTTTACAGTGGATGAAAACCACCACAACGGAAGTGACGAATCCGTAACAATTGTCATCATTCTTATCATCATCCTTGCCATCTTCATTGTCATCATCCTTGCCATCTTCATTGTCATCATCATTGTTAGTATTCTTGTCATCCATGGCATTATCATCATCATCATCATCATCATCATCCTTATCATAATCATCCTTGTCATCATAATCATCATCATCATCATCATCATAATCGTCCTTGTCAGCATCATCCTTATCATCATCATAATCATCCTTGTTGTCATCGTCCTTATCATCGTCATAATCATCAATGTCATCATAATCACCATCATCATAAACAACCTTGTCATCATCACCATCATCATTATCATTGTCATCATTCATGTCATAATCACCATAATCGTCCTTGTTATAATCGTCATCGCCATTATCTTTATCATTGTCATCATTCATGTCATCATCATCATCATAATCGTCCTTGTCATCATCATAATCGTCCTTGTCATCATCATCATAATCGTCCTTGTCATCATCATAATCGGCCTTGTCATCATCATCATAATCGTCCAGTCATCATCATCATCATCATCTAGGCAATTTGGTGTATATCTGGTCAATGCATTTGGTCATTGGTTGTCCAATCTCAACCAAACTTATCAGGGGAACTGAACAGCCGTCATCTATTATATAATGCAAACTGTGGCGTCTGTCCGTGCGTTCGTCTGTCTCCTGTTTCCGGCGGCCGCTTCCCATGCTGTGAAAAGCTCAGCACGCAATGACAACATTCGACCAGAAGAAATGCATGATACCAAACGAGAAATTTTTTAAACGTATAAATACAGCATGAAATCCCAGTATGTTTATCGACAGTGACATTAAGATATGACCTGGGCTGTCAGGATGGCATAAAGGTGTGCATAAAGGTATGCACATTTGGCTCTAAGTTCGCTAGCCTGGGATCAAATCCCGAACCAGTTATAAAGTGTCATACCGGTGTTTCACAGGCAGGGTGATTCATCAGTGTCGTGTGTCATACCATCGATGGAACCCGACACAGCTCTTCTCTATGGCCAGCACCATCGCTCAGGCTTCGATTTTTTAAAGTATTGAATTGTGGGGGCTGCCACCTGGGGGGGGGTGGGGGGGGGGGTTATCCCCTGAAACTTGAGATCCTCACTCATCCATTATTTACCAACCAATTGCTGTGAAACTCAACACAGCCCTTCCACTCGATCGTCCACAGGATCATTGGGTCTTCAATTTCGATCAAGGGGCTACCAAGAGGGGTTCACCCAAATCAGCAACGGTCTAAACAACAACCTCAGGAAATGACCGTCAGCCCCCTCAGGGGAAGAGGGGGGGCTATTTTTTTAATTGATACATGAACTTAAACTTTGCCCGTCACTATAGGGATGGATACTATTGCTTGCTCTTTCTGTCTTAGAATAACTTTAGCAGCTTGGAGCAGCTGTACGGTACAGATGTACCGTACAGCTGCTGTTCTCAACACTTCCTCAGTTAATCGGATTTTACATGTTTTTACCCCTGTATGTTTGTTTGTCTGTGAACAGGATGTCTGAAAAAGTTATGGACGGATTCGGACAAAACTTGATGGACAGGTTGGGTGTGCGACGAGGTCGAATCGATTAGATTTTGGTGAAGATGCGAATATGGATCTGGATCGGAGATTTAAAAAAAAAAAAAATCTTTGTGATTCTGCAGTCCACACTATTGAGAAAGGGGGTCAAAAACGATGTAGAGCGATCGACGCCCTTGACTTTCAAAATGACATACAAATGCTAACGAGGCCTTTCATGCATGCGCTTTGTGTGCGTTTTCAGTGATTCGCCTCCACCAACTGTGACACTTTTAACCTGCTGTTGATAGTGCGAAATCTCATTCAAATAGTCTTCTTAACATAATTTTCAGGATTTAAACGACAGAGTGGCAATGAAGGAATGGTGAACCAAAATTGTTGTGTTCCTGGATGCAAGTATGACTCACAGAATTAGAGGAAATATCCGTGAATGAGATATGTGTGGAGTTCCTATCATTTCCTGTTTATTGAAGTGAGTGGGGGCAGTGGACAAACACACACACACACACACACACACACACACACACACACACACACACACACACACACACACACACACACACACACACTTAATTGTGCAGTATCGGCTGTTCCTAAACTTTAATATAATTTAAAGGATTGCTGTAAGTGATGTTAATTTCATAACATCCCTTATTTAACTTTATTTAAATTGCACACCTCAAAACGTAGTTTCCCGAATACCAAAAGTAAGAACCTTAACCCGTAAGCAATTGACTAGTTTCCCGGCTGTACGGATCATCAGAGCTGGGCACCATTCTTCCTCGAGGTTTCGGTCGTTTCAGCCGAGGACCTCTCCAAACGGCGGATCCACAACCTACACGACAAATCCACATCAATAGATGGTACATCAGTAGATGTTATGTCATACATTAATGTTACATCGTATCATTTCTGCGCGTATTGAATCGGAATTAATTACATATAAAACGAGAACGGCACTCGGTAGAGCACGTACCTCCGCCAGGCTGAACAGTTTCTTTTGTATCCCAATAATAGGCCGGATCTGGATTCAGACCTGAACCAAAATCGAATCGGCTTGTTCTTGTCACCTAACCAACTAGTCCACCTAGTTCAGTCATAAGTCATCCATAACTTTTTTAAATACCATGTTATATATCGCTTTTCGCCCGATCCCTCAATGGTGAAGAATCGCTTGAAAATTCAATAATTATCGTATCTGAATCCACATTCCGATCTTCACCAAAATCGAATCGATTCGTCCTGATCACACACCCAATCGGTCCACTAAGTTTTGGCCAAATCCTTCCATAACCTTTTGGGATATCGTGCTATGTATCGGTTTTAGCCCTATCACTCAATGGTGAAGAATCACTTAGAAATTAAATAATTCTCTTATCCGAATCCATATTCAGATCTTCACCAAAATCGAATTGATTAGTCCTTGTCACATACACAACATCTCCACCAACTTTCGTCCAAATCCGTCCATAACTTTTTGGGATATCATGCTATATATCGTTTTTGGCCCCATCTCCCAATGGTGAAGCATCACTTTAAAGATTTCACAAGCCGGATCCAGATCTTCACCAAAATGTAATCATTTTGTCCATGTCACATACACTACCTCTCTGCCAAATTTTGTCCCAATCCATCCACAACTTTTTGAGATATCTTGTTCACAGACAGACAGACAAACAAACAAATGAAAAATCGGTCAGAAACCGAAGACTTGCCGGAATGCACTTTTTTATCGGCCATTTTGGACAAATATGGCAGCCGAACCACGTGGCCGATGACGTCATCATTATTTGTTTTCTAAACTAATTTATTCCTTCATGATGCTCAAGAAATTTCATCTTCATCAGATGAAGTTTTGTACTTGTCGAATTATGACGTCATAATGGAGGCACCTATGACATCATCATTAACATATTTAATCCCCATGGAGAGTTCTTTACAATGAACCATGTCTCAATTTTTTCTATTCAGCACTTTCAGAGATATAGAGGTGCAAAGTTTTTCAGTTTTTCCAAGATGGCGGCCGAACTACGTGACCGATGATGTCATCATTTTTTTTTTCTCCACCAGTTTATGCCATCATGTCGCTCAAGAAATTGCATCTTGATTGGATGAAGTTTTGTACTTGTCGAATTATCAAATTATGACGTCATAATGGAGGCCTTGGGCCGAGAGTTAAAAATTTGGCACTGTCTATTCCAGGGCAAGACAAATATGTGTGTAAAGTTTGGCGATCCTACGTGCAACGGTGTAGACGTAGTGCTACGCACAGACAGACAGACAGACAGACAGACAGACAAACCAACTGATCAACATACTTGCCGGAATCTTTTCCGGCAAGTAATGAAAAATCACAGATAGCGTGACACTTGGCAATAGAGAACAAAGTTGAATGGCACTCAGTAGAGCATCCTTTTGACCTCAAAAATAATTGATGGTTGAATTCAGTGACCTGGTATGCAAATCGTCTTCAAATTTTAAGTTAATCGGATGAAAATTGACAATTTTAGAAATTTGGCATATGTTGACCTTTTGGCATATGTTGAGCTTTTGGCATATGTTGACCTTTTGGCATGTGTTGACCTTTTGGCCTATGTTGACCTCAAATATAGTTGTTGGTTGAGTTCAGTCGGCTGATATGCAAATTCTATTCAGATTTCAAGTCAATCAGATGAAAATTTAGAATTTTAGGAATTTCAAAGAAGTGGTTGACCTTTGGCCTATGTTGATCTCAAAAATAGTTGGTGGTTGAATTCATTTAGCTGATGTGAAAATCCTATTCAAATTTGGAAGTCGATCGGATGAAAATTGAGGATTTTAGAAATTTGAAAAAGTGGTTGACCTTTGGCCTCTGTTGACCTTTTGACCTATTGACCTCAAAAATATATACGATTTTGCCAGACCACAAACTCTACCGTTTGGTGTAGTTTTGTGAAGATCAGTTTAAAATTGTGACCTGTAGGCATGTATAATTGAGCAGACAGACAAACAAACACCCACACACGCACACAAAACGGAGTGATCAACATACTTGTCAAAAAAAAATTTTCTTGCCAAGTAACAAACAAAAAGACAAACAGTCGTGAAAACATAAGCTCCATCCACCTTTGGTGGCGGGGGTAATAACAGACACTGAAATGGCATTATTGCCACAAAATGTTGGTATATAATACATACACACACACACACACACACACACACACACACACACACACCACACTTCTCCTTTTATCAATCGATGCAAAAATCGAGTATAATTCGTCTTGTGGCCCCAGAACCAAACGAACAATACATTTATAACAGCCTTCACAGCTCTCACTTCACCCCCCTCACTCCCTCCACCCAAACATGATTAATAGGAATTATCGTTTTAAACTAATCCGTCATATTGATATAATTACATTATGATAAATATAATTACATTTACAAGCCCCAGATATGATCTTCATATTGTTGTTAAGAAGCAAACAAACCAGATACGATGTCTCCCTCATGGAAGTCTTCCTGCTACATCTCGCTTCCACATGATCGGATGAAAATTGAGGATTTTAGATACCAGCTGGCACAAGCTTTGTGCATTTTCACGTGGTGAAGATGTCCTTTGTCGAAGAATGCTATAAATGTCTTCTTTAAAAATAAAGAAATGAAATGGTAACATTAATTGGCTACGTGGGGGTTAAGAGATTGGTGGTTATTGTCTTGATTCACTTAAAATGTGGCGTGGTTGATAGCGCGCACATAGCTGCTGGGTTTCAGCGATGGCAGGATGTGTGTTTGTCTCTGTTTTGAGAAATGCACTACAACGCCAATTGCCGATGACGATTTTTGCATTTTTGATATCCCCTCTGATTCTGGTGAACTGCAGTCATATTCCACTTTTAAAAACTTGATGGAAAAGGAGGAAATATCTCAAATTGATCTGTATCCCTGACAACCCATATTTGTTTTGGGGCATGCAACGTACAGGGAGGTTTTCAGGTATGAATGATGCTTGACAGGATAATTGTCTGTGCACAACATGATAGTTACCCTCGCCAGAGGAGAGGGTATTGCATTTGAGTCCGTTTGTGTGTTTGTTTGATACTTGCCGGAAAAGATTCCGGCAAGTATGTTGGTTTGTCTGTTTGTCTGTCTGTTTGTCTGTGCGCAGTACTACGTCTACACTGTTGCACATAGAATCGCCAAACTTTACACACATATTTGTCTTGCCCTGGAATAGACTGTGCCCAATTTTTAACTCTCTGGGCCCAAGGCCTCCATTATGATGTCATAATTCGATAATTCGAATTGCCATCTTGGAAAATGATGTTCGGTCGCCATCTTGGAAAAACCGAAAAACTTTGCGCCTCTATATCTCCAAAAGTGCTGAATATAAAAAATTGAGACATGGCTCATTGTAAAGAACTTTCCATGGGGAATAAAATATGTTAATGATGATGTCATAGGTGCCTCCATTATGATGTCATAATTCGACAAGTACAAAACTTCATCCGATCAAGATGAAATTTCTTGAACGTCATGTAGGCATAAATTGGCGGAGAAAAAAATAATAATGATGACGTCATCGATCGCGTGGTTCGGCCGCCATATTTGTTTTCACACAAAAGCCTTAAAAACCACTGAAAATACATCCTGGCGAGGGTTTGCAATCTTGGATTGCTCTTTTTCTTGTTATAAATTATCATTGACTCCCATGTATTTTTCAAGTTTTTTTGCTGCCCTGAAGGCAACTGCAAACACACCATCGTCCTGTCCGCATTTTCGGAGGCGCCACTTGTGGTAAAGAGAAGTAACTGACAAAAAAAACAAAAAACTAAATTCCAGCAGGTGATTCAAAATTAGGGTTTGTTGATTAATCAAAAACCTTTTTCCTCTGAATAACAAAACAACACTTGGTTGCTAGCAGGGTGTAACAATACATATTCTGCGGCACATTTAGGAGCTTGTGTAGACAGTTTAAGATGTAAGAAATTCCAAAATCCAGGGTCATTTTGGTGTCCAAACCAGCAGATGATGTTTTAAGTCAAATTGACCCTCATAATTACGAAAATGGCTGTTCCCAAAACTTCTCTCAAATACCTGAAAATGGCAAATCAAAGATGGCCACCAAAAATCGTTTTTTATTCTGGATGAATAGCCCAACTCAGTGAGTGATTCTTGTTGAACTTCAAAAATTTGGATTCCGATCATTTCTGCTCACATCAAATCGGAATTATTTACATATAAAAAGCAGACACTCAAATGGCATTATTGACACAGAATGTTGGTATGTAATGTATTTTACATCAACACTGCCAAAAATAATTTTCCTTGTATGCATTATAATTATGATACGATTAACTAAACTGGCCTATTGCACCCTCCGAATCGGTGATTGGGCTTTTGTAATGGAATAAAGACTGTAATTACAATGAATATTTCCATGTGGGACAGACGCTCATCTCCCGATGGCTGCAGTCGTAGTTGGGGTGTATTTGGTGATAAAGATAAAAAACAAAAATTCAGGTTAATTTGATGGATAATCCATCAAATTAATTTGATGGATGGATAATATTATCATGAACAGAGTACCCGTCCTCCAGACAATGTTGTTCGAAGCGTACAACATGTTCTTCTGACACATCCATTTTTTTGGGTGATGTATCGGCAAAATACCACTGCCTCTATCGCTCCCGAAAATAAAATATAAACAACCCGGTTACGTACGTGAAGCAAAAACATATGTACTACTTTTGTGCATATATAATATAGCTCGGATAATTCCGATTGCACTGGCCAATAGGCTGACACCATAGGCCTGAAGCCTGAGGCCTATGATGATGATTATACATTTAAAATCAATTACCTCACCACCTGAATTTAAATTGAAAAAAGGGCTCAATTCGTTTTTAAACATCAATGGCATGAATCATCATGCCGAGTTTCAAAACAATCAGTTGAACCGCCTCATTGGAGTGGGAAAAAAACGTGAAAAATTGTTAATGGACTGCCTGACTGACATTAACTGCCTGACTGACATTGACTGACTGACTGACATTAACTGACTGAAGGGCATTGTTATGGTTTTTGCTAAAATTGTCAATTGCTAAAACTAAAACTAGTCAACTAAACCTAAAAAACTAAAACTAAAAAACTAAAACTAGTCAATTGCTAAAATCCTCAACTGTGCTAAAAAGACTGAAGGACATTGTTATGGTTTTAAGAGCTCGTCTACTGTGTCATCGACGAGCTAAAATGGACATATCAAAGTCAGCTGCTCACTGTTTTTGCTGTACTACACACGATGATCATGTTTACTCGGCACGTTCTGCATGTATTGTATCTTTCTTTCTAAAGGATTTGTGACGCTGCGATCAGACATATGTCTTGGCACGCCTTTTCTCTGGCAATGTACCTTTGAGAAGCATGGGCACAAGGTGAGTCATTTCAAAAATTATGATCAAATTGTTTACTATTACTGTACTGTTATACTGTGCATGCAGTGCAATTGTGTGGGAGAGTTCTTGAATTCATGCAGCTTATCTTTGGCTTGTGCAATGGGAGCTCACTTTTCCTTGCCAGCCCCGTCCATTCCAGAAGGAACAGGAGAGACTATTGCAGTGCCTGCCTATGTCTATTTGTCTGCACACAGACTTGAGTATAAATCGTTCATTCTTAGATCTACTGTAATCTAGATACCTCGGTGAAGCTCTTCGTTCTTCTTTTTCTTCTTTTGTATGCAGCACATGGCTGCTGGTTGCATCATTTGCTGGGGATGCAGCTGTGCCTCTCATGCAGTGCCCCCCTGTAGATTAGAGAAGGAATTTGGAATTTGGCCAGTGCTGGTGATAGCTCACCGACTCGTCGTGAATGACACAGTGGGATCTTTAATGTCCACCACTAAATTCTGGCAGACGTGTCACACAGTTTACTATCCCTCGAAGGACGGCTCACACAATGATGCCTCGACCTGCAAAACACCAGGGTGACAGTTTTTAGCTGGGCCAAAGTTTAAACCGAGGCTAGACAGCTCAGATGCGAGCACACATAACTAACTCTAGGCAATCCTGCCATCCTAAGTTCGGCATTGTCAAATGTTTAGCCTTGTTATTGCAGCTGTAAATATTATTATTTTCTGTTGTTTCTACTTCAAATATCAGTTTGATGTGTTCATTATTTTCATGAAAATGTTTGTGGAAATTATATCGTGATCGTGATCAACCCATGAAAATTGTACATGAAAAATATTAAATTACCAGCAAAATAAAACAAAATTAGAGCAAAATTTACAAATAACACTTCAAACATTATTATAGTTTGTAATAGATACCATGAATGAGTGGTTATTCTGAAGACCTGCCCTTGACATATCACGGGCCTTTGATACGGTCTGGCACCCAGCTCTGCTCACCAAACTCTCCTCCTATGGTATCCATGGAAATCTCCATGCATGGCTTGCGGACTTCCTCTCTGGTCGTAGTCAACGTGTGGCCCTGAATGGATTTCTCTCATCTCCCCTTCCTGTTCAGGCTGGAGTTCCCCAAGGAAGTGTGCTGGGCCCTGTGCTTTTTCTGGTCTTTATCAATGATCTCTCCGACTCTCTGGAAAATCCTCTCTATCTCTTTGCTGATGACTCCACTCTCTGCCGCTCCATTCCTCTTCCCTCAGATCGGCAGTCTGCAGCCTCCTCACTCTCTGAAGACCTGGACAAAATCACAGACTGGTCAAACAAGTGGAACATGTCTTTCAATCCTGACAAATCTCACTCTCTTACTATGTCTCTCCGAAAAGATCGACTGGTCAACCCTCCCATCTACTTTCTCAACAATCCTCTCCAAGAAGTTCTGTCGCTCAAGCTTTTGGGTCTCACTATCTGCCATGATCTTTCTTGGGAAAACCACATTTCCAAGCTGGCCTCCAAAGCCAGTCGCCGACTGGGCATCCTCCGTCGTGCGAAGTCCTTCCTCGGCACACCTGAGCTCCTCACCACATACAAGGCTTTCATCCGCAGCTCAATGGAATACTGTTCTCCCCTATGGGCTGGTGCTCCTACCTCACACCTGGCTCGGCTTCACGCTGTTGAATCCAAAGCTTTCAAAATCATTGGAATCTCCCGCGATGAAGCTATCTCTGAGGGCCTTTCACTCACTCACCGCAGGCAGGTAGGTGGTCTTTCTGTCTTCTACCGACTCCTCTCCGGCCTTGCTCCCCCAGCTCTCTCTGTGCTCTGTCCCCCAAATATTCCTACAGGTCGCACAAGATCTGCCAGCAACCCTCTGATGGTTAAACTGCCGAAATCTCGGCTCTCTGCTCGCCTTCACTCTTTCATTCCTCTTTTCTCCCGCCTCTGGAACAAACTCCCACACTCCCTTCAATCCCTCTCCTCCCTCCAGGTCTTTAAAACAGCTGTTCACCACCATCTCTTATCTTCCCCCATCCAAAACCTTGATCTTTTCTACCCCCACTAATTCACCCCAGATCCACCTTGTTTGAAATTCCAACTTCTTTCCTGGAAATCCTGGCAGTGTCCATATGTTTATACCTCTCCCACCCCCCCCCCCCTTTCACATGCCTCCCCCCCAAAGCCCTCTCCCTCCCACAGATCTCTCGATGTCTCCATGTCTCTCGGTCCCTGCTCTCAAATGTTGTGTTTGTGTCCTTCCCCCTCTCTCCCCATCTTGTCTACCGCTCCCGATGTTATTTGTTTTATGTGTCTGTTTGTCTTTCTGTGTGATTAATGTTCGCTCTTTCACGAGCCTCGATCTTGTACAAAAACAACAACAACAACAAAAAAAAAATAAACAAAAGACTGTAGAAGGTGCTAAAGCAATATTTGGTCTTCCACCTGGGATAATCAAGGTTTGAAAGCTCAGTCTTTTATTGTTTATGCTTTTTTATCCAGTTTGGGATAAAATTTGGGACAAAGTTTGGGACAAAATTTGGGACAAAAGTTTGGGACAAAATTAACCACTGATAATCAAAACTTAATTTATTTTTTCAATATCATTCTGAAATAAATCTTACAGAAAACTAGAGACTTCGTAGAACACCTTGCCCCCACATGGTCTTGAGAAACAAGGACAGCAAATTTGATTGGTTGTGACTCGTGATGAGGTAAAATGCCGTAATATTCTGTCCAAGTACTGCTAATAAAATGGAAGCGTTTTGAAAGTGCTAAAAAGGCGATTTGTGTTCTAGTGTTCAAGTATTTCATTAAATGGAAATAAAATTAAAATAATTTAAAGGTTGTAGAAATTTTGTTTTCAGAAGTTGATGACCGTTGCTCCGTTGATTGAGCATCTTTTATACCACTTAATTTAACACATTACATTAATTATGTATGCCTGTTGTTTGTGTTCTTTATGACATCCTTACAAACAGTACGTTTCCTGTTTGGAATGATTTTCAATTTAATTTGACTGACAGACTGACAGGCAGACAGAGTAAAAAACATTATCTCCTCTCTGCACATGCGTATTTGGGACAAATTCAGAGCCAAATTAGTGCTAAACTACACATCCGTTTTCCAATTAATGTTCCGATTCGTGTTCAAAATATAACATTCAATTAGAATTAAGTAGTTCCTCGATCATAAATTGACGTTTATAGACAGACACACAAAGTGAACTAATTGCTTAACCCCGCTTTTCGCTGTGTGTGCACGGGGTAATGAAAAATAATATTGTACACCCATATCTAAAAGGTGGCAGGCAGTTCTCTTCTACGAACCCTTAGACATTAGAGGAAAAAAGTGAGCAGAACTTATTGTTTTGTTCTATGAGTAAATGTTAGCCTAAAGTAAATACATTTCCCTTATAATGCCAGCTTGGTTTACCTAGGCTTGTACATTGTAGCCTTCTACATAATCGAGATATTTCAAAATTATATTCACCCTGCACATTCACCCAGATAAATTCACAAAATTATATTTTTGGCTGGAATTGAGCTGTCTTTTATTTTATTAAAAATTGTTCTGCATAATATTCTTGATCTGAGATGTTTCCTCTGGAATTTGGAATGTCAAAATATGTTATAGTCGATACACAAAACTTTCTCGAACATAATCTAAATTGATATTGCGTATGATTAAGATAACCATATTTCTGTCTGAAAGGCAAATTTTAGTGAAAATGCTATTTTGATATGGAAAATTTAAGTGATAAAACATTTTCTCTCTTGATATTTCTTTTTCAGAACACCTCCTCAAGGGAAAAAGAGAAGAAAGGGTAGCCCAGTATCACCAACCAAGCGGCGACAGATTGCTGATAAGGCTCCGGATGCACACCAGACTCCAACTGTCTCTTTCAGACAGTCATCTCTGCGGCATTGGACTCTTAATAAACATGCATCAGCAGAAATCTCGGTAGATGCACACATTCAAAATGTTGCTGCTTATGCGCTTTTCTAGTACTGTATCAATACAGTTACTTATCCTGCATTTCTGATATGGAGCATTCTGAATTTTTATGCATTCATTTTGGCCTTTTGTCAATTTTTTTAAGGCTTCCTCAACACGCCATACGTCACAGCGAATTGCTTCAAGGGATGAATCAAAGAGGTGTCACCTTGTTAAATCACCTGTCCTGAAAAGGCAAAATGACTCACCATGCAAGTCTTTGCACTATACGACCAGGAAAGAAGAGTTGGGAAAAAATGCTCTTTGCTCAAGCACACAAAGGAGGTCAACTGAGCCACACACTGTTAATATAACAAGGGTTGATGTTGGACTCTCAAATGGCTCCATTGTTACCTCCTCCTCTTGCAAAATATCTGTGACTCACTCAACAGCCCAAAACATCTCTGAAACTTTAATTTCTACTTCAGCCCACCTTGAGTTAGTTTGTGGCTCACAGAGAGAAACAAGGTGTATAAGTCGTGAGCTGGCCAAGAGTGCAATGCCTCCCAAAATATCTCCGGTCCGATCATCTGATAGGATATCACAGTGTGGAACTCCCAGATTGTCCCAAAGATTGTCTCAGAAGGTCCCCAGCAGTTGCACTGGACATGCAAGCAGTATTCTGTCTGGTGACATAGCACACAAACAAAATGTAGCAGTGAACCAAAAATTATTTAAACACAGATCATCCTCCCAAGAAGACAGTGATGTCAATTTTTGCCCACATCGCGTACCTTTTCCTTCAAATCGACGGTCCAACCGGTCTTTGGGGAATCAGGTGGTAATGTTGGACTTGCAACGTGATCAAAAGGTGAATGTGTATTTGATACAGACAAAAAGTTTAGCTAAATATAAAGGTGGTGGCTGTTCATCATCCCTGCAAATGTCCAAAAGTGGAAAGATAACTGCTGAAGGTGAGTATGGTGTCAAGCCCGAAGTGAAAAAGAAAGAGACTCCTACAAGAGTGAGACGTAGTCCAAGAAAAATATCTGTGGCTTTAGGAAGGAGTTCATCTGAAAGCCTGCCAGATAGTATGGTCCAGAATAAACAAGAAGCAGTGCCTTTTAAAAATAAAAGCTATGCAAGTAGCTCTAGGTCACAATCTCAGATTTCACATTTTATTGAACATTGCTCTTTAAGAAAGCAGGAAGCAAAAGAAACAGGTGCCTCTCTCAAAATATCTCAATATAAAGTGTTTATCACTCCGAAGTTGTTTTATGGTTCTGATGGTCCTGGAAGAAACTACATAACTCCATTGGACCGGTGTGCTGTACGGGATGGCATCCGCAGGCTTGCTGACAGAGGAGTGAAGAAGACTACCTTTTCGAAAACTGAAAAGCTTTCACCATCAGTATTTAAATCTAAACAAAGTGCCAGCAAGCAAGCGTCACAGAAAGTCGACGCCAGAAAGAGGGTGTTGCAGAAGCTCGATGTCAGGAAGCGGGTGTCGCAGAAGGTAGACGCCAAGAGGCGGGTGTCGCAGAAAGTCGACGCCAGGAAGCGGGTGTCGCAGAAGCTCGATGTCAGGAAGCGGGTGTCGCAGAAGGTAGATGCCAAGAAGCGGGCATCGCAGAAGGTAGCCGCCAAGAAGCGGGTGTTGCAAAAAGTAATCACCAAGAAGCGGGCGTCGCAGAAGGTAGCCGCCAAGAAGCGCGTGTTGCAGAAGATAGCCGCAAAGAAGTGCGCTTCGCAGAAGGTCGCTGCCAAGAAGGGCTTGTCGAAGAAGGTCGCCACGAAGAAGCAAGCATTGCAGAAGGTCGCCACGAAGAAGCAAGCATTGCAGAAGGTCGCCACGAAGAAGCAAGCATTGCAGAAGGTCGCCACGAAGAAGCAAGCATTGCAGAAGGTCGCCACGAAGAAGCAAGCATTGCAGAAGGTCGCCACGAAGAAGCAAGCATTGCAGAAGGTCGCCACGAAGAAGCAAGCTTTGCAGAAGGTCACCACGAAGAAACAAGCATTGCAGAAGGTCGCCACAAAGAAACAAGCATTGCAGAAGGTCGCCACGAAGAAGCAAGCATTTCAGAAGGTCGCCACCCAGAAAAGGGCGTCGCAGAAATTAGACACCAAGCAGCATGTTGCCGCCAAGAAGCTGGCATCGCAGAGGGTTGATGCAAAAAACCGTGCATGGCAGAAGGTCGCTGCCAAGAAGGGCTTGTCGCAGAAGGTCACCACGAAGAAGGAAGCATTGCAGAAGGTCACCACCCATAAAAGGTTGTCGCAGAAATTAGACACCAAGCAGCATGTTGCCGCCAAGAAGCTGGCGTCGCAGAAGGTCGATGCCAAGAACCGTGCATGGCAGAAGGTCGCTGCCCAGAAGGGCTTGTCGCAGAAGGTCGCCACGAAGAAGCAAGCATTGCAGAAGGTCGCCACCCAGAAAAGGTTGTCGCAGAAATTAGACACCAAGCAGCATGTTGCCGCCAAGAAGCTGGCGGCGCAGAAGGTCGATGCCAATAACCGGGCATGGCAGAATTTTGATGCTAAGAAGCGGGCATCACAGAAGATTGACACCAAGAAACGGGCTTCACAGAAGGTCGCTGCCAAGAAGAGGGCATCACAGACAGTAGACTCCAAGAAGCATGTTGCCGCCAAGAAGCAGGCGTTGCAGAAGGTGAATGCCAAGAAGCGGGCATCGCAGAAGGTTGCTGCCAAGAAGCAGCAATTGCAGAAGGTCGCCACCAAGAAGCAAGAATCACAGAAGGTCGCCACCAAGATGCGGGCATCACAGAAGGTCACCACCAAGAAGCAGAAGTTGCAGAAGGTTGCCTCCAAGAAACGGGTGTTGCAG
Source organism: Myxine glutinosa (assembly GCF_964187855.1). NCBI lineage: Eukaryota > Metazoa > Chordata > Myxini > Myxiniformes > Myxinidae > Myxine > Myxine glutinosa. The sequence goes on from NC_136268.1 coordinate 81,744,651, forward strand.
AAGGTCATCGCCAATAAGTGGATGTCGCCGAAGGTCACTGCCAAGAAGTGCACATCACAGAAGGTCCCTGCCAAGAAACATGCGTTGCAGATCGCCGCCAAAATGCGGGCATCGCAGGAGGTTGCCACCAAGAAACGGGCGTTGCAGAAGGTCACTCCCAAGAAGCAGGCATCACAGAAGGTCGCAGCTAAGAAGCGGGCATCGCAGAAGGCCACCGAAGAGAATCGGGTATTGCAAAAGGTCGCCGTGGAGAAGCGGGCATCACAGAAGGATGACACCAAGAAGTGTGTGTCGCAGAAAGATTATGCCAAGAATTGTGTGTTATGGAAATCAAAGGCTGACTGTAAACAAGAAGTGACCAGCATCGATGAAGGACAACATCAGAAGGTGGCAAACATGGCATCACTTTCTGAACTGCGAAAACAGTTCCAGGAAGTAGAGCAGGAAGGTAAGGATGAAATAAGGGTTTTCAATAAAAGGAAAATGGAAGGTACAAGTACAGGAAGTATGAGAGAGGAGGTTACCAGAGAAGGAGTGAAAGATATTGAAAGTGATATTTCAAACCAGGATGAACCCGATGTTAAAACCGTAACTGAAATTGGAGTTAGCCTGACTTCAAAGCTGGACTGGGATGTGACATCCAGAGTTAAACCGAGGATATATGTAGGAGCGGCCTTCTTCAGTCCCAAAATGATCAAGCAAAGCAATCGATCAAGTAAGAATAGAACCATCAATTACATTAGTAAACGGCCTGTTCACTCTTGCTTGCCTGTTCTTTCACAAAAGGTTCCGCTTGCCTGCTTCACAGTAGAAAAAGCTACCTCACATCCTGCTCTGATGGCTGTGCCAGTTAGCAATGAGTTTAAGGCCAATAAAGTGGATATGAAAGCTCAGGTGGGGAAACGACCAGGATTGAGTTTCAATGTACAAAGTTTATGTGATGACTGGGAAGAAGTAGCTGTGGAAGTAGAGAGTGTGCGAACTTCTCAGCCATGTGCTACGTCTGGCATGAAGCATAATGTGACCATGGCAGCAGGTCAAGGAGAAGAAGATATAATGGAACAAGCTCAAACGGCTGGAAAGGTACGAGATAAATTTGTTCTTCATCCTCTTCTAAATCCAAATGTACAGGATGTCAACAAATTAACATTCCAAATTCAAACCTCAACAAGACAATAATGAAATGGGATACAACAATGGTTTACTGCATTTGAAAGAACACTTTTCAACCTTTCATTGTCAAGATTTAAGATCCGAATCCGAATGAACTTGCATGGATTGCACTCAAACCTATCACAAACGTGTTCATCTTCCCCACCATTTGTGCTTTGCTTGCCTGTCCCCTTCCTCTGCATGATGCTACCAGTCTCAATAACCTTTTTGTACCACTCACGAATCGTTTTCCTCGATGGAGACTTGCTTTACGTCATCCTGAAGCTTCGTTGAACCTATGTAGCTGATTTGATCTTCATAAACCAGGCAACAGACTGCACTTATTCGTGTAGGGATGCCATTTGCAGTAAATGCGATGACATGTGTCCCAGAAGACACCTAGAAATGGAAAAAAAAGTCAATACAACTTTGAAAAATAACATTTTGCATGCAGCAAGTCGCATCGTCATATCCCATTTCTTTGGGGTTTTTTTGTTTTATTACCCTCACCAGAGGAGAGGGTATCGCATTTTTGTCCCTTTGTTTGTTTGTCTGCTTATGTGTCTATTCACACAGAATGTGTGTGTCTATTAATTACGTACGAGTGAAATGTGATTACGTCTATTAATTATGTACCATTGGAACGTAAGTGGAGCTGCCTTTAGAGGTCATCTACCATTGGAACGTAAGTATGGTTATTAATTCCAAGCTAATTACTTGTTGGAACATATTAAATATAACTGTTAATAATTGCATAACAAACCAGCACACAAACACCACACATAATACAACACGCAAAACAAGTCCAGCGAGGGTCTGCAATCTCTGATTGCTCTTTCTTGTGAATGTTTCAATTTGGAACGGTAATTTGTAACATCCTGTATTATGTAATATTTTATCGTGTTTATTATCGTCTCCCCCTCCCTTTTTGGCAATTGTTTAATTTTTTTATGGGAGAGAATAGGACAGGTTTGTATTTATTATTTATTTACGTATACTTTACCATCTCCACTACCTACATAACATACCGTACCAACCAACATACCACCTTGAATTAATTATTTATTTTATGTAGTTAGTAATGCTCTATTTTGAGGTGTGATTGGAGGTTTTGTCCTCAGAGGGCTTGTATTCTTTCTTGTTTTTTTACATTACAATTTTACAATGTTACACAGTTCCTTCATTTCTGAGCCAATCCTCCAAATTGTACACCCACACTATTTTTATTTTATTTTTTCCATTTAGGTCCCCACTCTGATATTAAGGGGTGAAGTGGAAATGCTAAAAATCACATTCTGCCTTTCCATTCCCTTGGATTTATGTCAATGCAGATTAAATTTTGTATAAAGCGCTTTCAAACAGCCGAAGATGGGATGCTTTGAAAATTTTCTGATTAGAGTCGTCTTGGGGATAATGCAGGTTTCAAAGGTCAAAATTGGTTGCAGAATTAGCATGCCATGCCTCTGCATTTGCACCAATCCAGACAAGTATTGGTAAAATGATGCGTTACCACAGCCTTTACAGATTGAAGTAGACATGCACCAATGCTGAAAAGACCTGGCATAAACATACTCATGTCTTTTCGATTTTACATGGGTCGAAGGTCATAATCAGTTGCAAAATTAAAATATTTTGCATGCCAAGCCTTTTTTTTCACCAATACTGAAAAGACCTGGCATAAACATACCTTGCCACAGCCCCTATGCAGAAAAAAATCATCAATATATTGATCCAGTGCAAAGTGGATGGAACTTTGTTGGTGGATGGGATGGTTGGGTGGAGGGTAGGGTGTCGTATTGCTTTAGCTTGTGATCAACTGTGATTCTAGTTGGATTTCCCCCCTTTTGTGTGGCATAAATACCACTGTGTGTTTCTCTACATATGAGGTTCATGCCGAAACGTGCCACTTCAGTTGCAACGTTTTGAGTGAAACATCTACATCGCAAAATTTCATGGATAACGGTTATCTACTTACTTATGTCGAGCAAATGTCAAGTTTCTCAAATTATTTGTTTTGTTGCATTAGTTACAACTATGGCATCCTTGCCGAGAGCATGGTCAAGGTGGAAACCTTCAGTACAAGTTAAAGAAGATATCCAGGTAGTCAGGGTAGCAAAGTAAAGTAACTCTAGTAAAGTCAGGGTAGCAAAAGTAAAATGCACAATAAATCCACCAATAATTTCCAGCTCTAGCTTTTACACCAGCAACCAATAACTCCAGCTTTTCTGAATGACGTCATCGTCCATCACAATTCTGCGCCACATGCAGATCATGGTCTGTGACCTGCTAGTGTCCTCGGAGAGGGAAGTGATGTCTCACCCACTGTTCAACAAATTTAAGTCCATGTAAGTTGCATCAGTTTTGCATGTGTTGAACAGTTTAACAAAGTCACACCCACTGCATTAAGAACACCTGAGAAGGAAGGCTTTTTTGCGGACATAATAAGATCTCAGTCTAAAGTGCATTGAAGAGGAAGAAAATAATGTAGAACTAGTGAATATACCAGTCAAGGATGGGTGACGGGATGGAATGTGATTTTTTCACACCAGAGGCTCATAGAACAACAACTATCCCATGACGTTTGGTATTGAAGTGTCCTCACAATAATGCCTTGCAATCACCCAGGATGGCGAATGCTTTGAGAAAATTCTACTTTTCACGAGGCCAAAGAGGATAAATGTAGGATTTGTAAGTAAATTTAGAGGCCGTAAGCAGAATTGTAAGACATTGTTAATTATTCCTGTAATAATGTTTGGTGACGATGCGCAAAAGTAGTGAGAAAGAAGATATGAAACGAGACACACCATCTTTTTATCTGTATAGAGATAGAGGTAATGTGGCATCAACAAAGTTGATCATTTCTGCAATATCTTATTACATGTGAAGTGACAACATTGAGGGTGTCGTGTATAATGCCAACAAGCAAGAAAACTGCAAATTGGCATACATTTTGCCTATTTTGCCTTGATATATCTTGATGCACACAAAAGCTTGTGAATTCATGACAATATACAAGTGCGACACCTGTATTTATATTTCAAGCTTTATTGCAGATTTGGGCATTTTTCATTGCGTACAGTTATCATTTTTGAATACAGTACTGTATAGTTATTTGGTTTATGATGTTCTTCATTTTGATAACTTAATTTGTTTTATCATGGTCAAAATTTCAGAAAGGATAAGCTTATTCTAAAAAATATAATTTGATAACTACGTTTTGTAAAGAACCCAGGTTGTAGAGTGGTGTTTAAATTTCACGACATTGAGATGAAGTTATTTAATTGAGGACATGCTCTGATTAATCACAAGGTATCCATGTTAAATTATTTTTCTTTCCCCTCTAATTTTGATCTGGTAGTTGGCTTGCAACATGTCTCTCATTGCCACTGTTCTTATCACAGATTTCTACATTGTTTTAATATGGAAAAATGTTTCAGTTGGATATATTTTAACTCATTATTAACATCTTGCTGCACCATAAAATGAGCCTTTTCTGGTGAGAGTAATGCCGGAACACGTGTTTAAATGGTGGTTTGTGCACTGTCACTCCAGGAAAGCGGACACACAGATTCTGGAATTCTGACAGCAAAGGCAGTTTATCCGATCTTCACCCCTGTCAGTGGTGCAAACAGGGCAACTACCAGGTCATAATTGCCTCTGCCACCGAAGGTTTTCACCCATGTTTATTTGTTTGTTTTTGAGCAGGATATCTCAAAAAGTTAGGGACAGATTCGGATGAAACTTATTGGATAGGCTGGGTGTGTGACAAGGACGAATTGATTCGGTTTTGGTGAAGATTCGGATTCGGATAAAAGTTTTTTTATTTTTTTATTATTCTTTATTTTTAAGTGATTGAATCTGATTAAGTGATTGGTGAAGATCTGAATCTAGTTATTTGATTGTTTTTCAATGATTATCATCTCTCTCTGCCTCACCCTTTTAGTCCTGACCTGTCACATTTTTTATTTTAAATTAGGTCATGACCTATAGGATAGGGGGAGGCTTTTATACATATTTAGGGTTTCTTTCTACAATTAGAGCCCCCAATTTTAATGGTACCTCAGATTTTCTTAGACCCCCTAGGAGTACTAAACCACCATTTCGGTGTTTTTGTTTTTCTTCCTTTTTTTTCTGCCAATGCATCTCAGAGCTGGCTGGGACTTTTGGAATGAAATTTTGCATCAATAATGGGAATACAATGTACAGTATGTAGTTTTTACATAATTTTAGACGACCTAATTCCCAAGTTCATGACCTAATTATAGACATTTTTTAATTTTGCACCATATGACAAAAGTTTGTCTGATCAGAATGAAATTGCCCTCCCCAGATAGCCTAGAGGAAGGTACGTGTCACACTCAATGAACATCATACCCATCTGAGTTAAATGGCAAGGTCAAATACGGGTCTGGAAAAAACCGATATGTAATTTGTGTCCGTGGCCTACTTTTTCGGATTCTTTTTCAAACAGAAAACATTTTTTTGGTCATAACTTGAATAACTTTCCTCCGATTTTCACGATAAGTTTTATGGATACATTGTAGATGGAGACCCATTTTCTTAATTTCCAGTCTATCCCTAAATGTTGAAGGTTAAAGTCATATTGTGGTCCGAAAAGAGCATGGCCATCATTGGATTGCGGGTGCTTCGGGAGGCTTACCCTTGGTGATTGCTTTGTGATCACAGATATCTAGTTTTATCTGAAATGTAAATGAACTGAAGTATACTATTGTAATCGGTGGACGCACCCCAATTGTCCTGTCTGAGTCCGACAAACCGTCACGCCGGCCAACTAATTCTGGTGCTCCGAGTCAGATTATGAGCCTGTTTGCCATGATATATTGCTCCGATGGAACACCCGAGCCAATCGGGTGACGCGCTAATCAGTGCCGTTCGTCCGTTCACACAAAATGGCAATCCGAGCGAAATTGTCAGATGTAGGCACCATCTCATATTGGGCACGACTCGCTTGAACTCACTTATATAAAGGACGTGTATAAACTACAACTTGTGATCAGAGACCAAGTGATAAAAAAAAAAAAAAACTATTAGCAAGAGTACCTGGCGTTGCCAGGTGATGTTCTCATCCTGTTGGCATTTTGAAATCAATTTTTTTTTTCTTGTGGGTGTCTAAAACACTCCCCTCCACCCACTGAGGAAAATATTACAAACATACACACATCGTGGATAATTTTATATTACCTTTTGCATAGCTACAAAGGCTCAGGCACTATAGAGCGATTAAAAAAATATATATATATATATACAGTCATCCCTCGCTATATCGCGGTTCACTTTTCGCGGCTTCGGTACATCGCGGGTTTTTCTCGCTAGTATATGTAAAATTATATCGCGGATTTTTCGCTATATCGCGGGATTTTGCGGTATAAATGTATTTTTATATACTATTATTTTAAATATTTTTGTGGTAAAATAAGCATTTTCTAGCCTAAAAAATTAAAAAACGTAACAAAATAAGAAAAATACAGTATTTAAAACATATTACAAGAAATAAAATACTGTACATAGTGTACAGTAGAAGAGTAGACAAAGAGACAAAGAGTCGTGCGTATGGAAAACGCAGATGCGGCAGCTTCCACTTGCGCTAGTTACCCACGTAATGGGTAACTGTAATGCTCTTTCTGGCTGTGCAGTACATTCATCATCGTCATCTCCTTCATCGTCATCAGTACTGCACAGCTAATTCATCATCATCTTCATCACGCAAGTTGTAGTATTGAAGAGCCGGGGCTCTTGCTTGATCCGGACGAAATGACGGGCAAGACACAAACTCGTCCGAGAAGATATTTATTCTCAAAACCAACTCGGGAACACTGAAAAGCCCGTTTATCGGGCTGCATTATAAAGCACAACCAGAAACCGAAAGCCACGCCTCTCAAGCGTGGCGTGCTTGGTGGTCACGTGATCAACAGGTGTAGCTGATTATACCCGCACGCGCGGCACGCTTTGGCGGTCACGTGACCAGCCACTCTGGCGCCGGGGATCCCCGCCGGTGACATCACCGGCTGGAGCAAGGAGATTCTAATGCTGGTCTTGCTTGGGGAACCCATGGGTCGCTACAGTATCTTCAATGGTGAGTACCCATTAGAATTTTATATGTTGTTAAAATTACGTATGTTTAAGAGTGTAAAAAGTGTTTAAGAGTATAGGAAGTGTTTATAAGAGTATGGGAAAGGTTAATAAGAGTGTGGGGAGGGTCATAAAGCTTTAAAATATATATAAATAATAAAATAAAAATATGGTCGCTACTTCGCGGATTTTCGTCTATCGCGGGGGGTTCTGGAACGTAACCCCCGCGATAAACGAGGGATCACTGTATATATATATATAGTATATACGTATATATAACCCCTTTTGCAGCTCACATGCTGCTGTAAAAATATAAATAACCACCTTTAGAGGCCATTTTTCCCCGCAAAGCGGGGGTTGGCCTTTTTTCGGGAACCGTGGTTGTTGTTGTTTTTCGGTCCCCTTTTTGAAGCAATGTTTTACGGCCGGATGCCCTTCCTGACGCCAACCCTTTTTGCCGCCTTTAACGACAAACAGGGAATTACCAGTGAACTGGTACTCAATTAGCCGACCTCGGAAGGATGAACAGGCTGAGTCAACCCCCCTGGCGTTAATTCAGCAATCGACCGGGATTCGAACCCAGGATCCTTGGATCCTAAGCCGGCACCCTAGCCGCTAGCCCAACACGCTAGCTCAACAACGCACACGCGCACACACACACACACACACCTGGATATATCGCGACCTGGCAGGAATCCGTTGCACCCCTGCAAGCTGCATGTGTAGATAACAACCAACGTCGCAAACATTGACACACACGGACACACACAAACAGGCCCATTCGGTTCAGAGTAACTCAGCTCCAGCGAGGTGCACATGCTGCTGTGCAGCAAATTATGCGTGCATCTCTTTACCTTTGACAGAGATATCATGAGGGTCAATGTACAGGTACACAGTGCGGGACATACTTGTCCATCGGGCAGTGAGTTTTTACATCGACATTCACACAGACATTTAACTTCTACCTTGGTTTAACCAAACATCTTCTGAAGTCCAGTAAAGTCAATGTGCATATCTTCTGTACATATTAAAATGTTTATAAACAGTGGAAGATGTGCTGAAGAGAGATTAGTTTGGATCCAATGGAGAGCTTTGTGGGGATCGCATAGAGAGCTTATGGTACTACTTAGAAATATTGTAACGGTCACAGGGTCTAGAAAGGACCGGCCCCCCAGCCAGGCAGGAAGGGGGAAAGAAGTCCCACGTCCACCCTTAATTTGTGTATGCGCCGGCGATCAAATAACTCCCGGACATAATGAATCTGCTGACAGGGATAGCTGAGCGGAGCTTGTCGGAGACTCGCTTTTAATATAGTGGCATCTTAATGTGCCAGTTCACTTGCTGACGGCTTTATTAGCAATTAACTATACATACTTGGAGTTCTGCATTCCCCGAATGGCCACGACACAGGTTCTCATCAATTAACAGGAATTTATTAACAATAAATTGGGGATGGGCTTGGGGGGGTTGGGCGGGGGGGCGGGGGGGTAGTGGTGGGAAAAAAGGGAAAGCACGGCTGCAAGTTGCAATAAATCAAACAGAAACAAATTAATAAAAATAATTTCTGCGCCCTCGGACCCATGAGAAACCTCATTATCTAGGCCTTATTCCACTCATACGATGTCGACAGTACATATATGGAGAGAATTCTGGACAGCAGAACCTGGTCTAACACACTCGGTCCAGGTGGCTTATCCATCTGGGGAGGTAGAGAGGAAGAGCAGTTGTGGGGTTTTCCTTCTCAGGGCACGAACCATGGGGCCAGTGAACATCCGAAGGAAGAACCAGAACCAGAATGAACCATGGGGGCAGGAGGAAAGCCGTAAGCAGATGGAGCCGTTACGTCCTCTTTTATTAACTACACTCTGTGCAGCGCCTCCGTCTGCTGGCTGCGTGATCAATGATCATTGGCCACTCTGCGTAGACAGTCGTCCCCACTTTTTCAGGCTTATGGTTCCCTGTGTATAGCCCTCAGGCATGCCACGTGCACCCATGGCTCTCGGCATTGCTGGTGCCAAGTGCACATATCTGCCCTGACTTCTTGCTCCAAATGGCTCCATTCGCTGTTTTCCTTTTTGAGGCATGCAAAACGTTGGCACTGTTTATGGAAATTAATAATAAAGACAGATCACATTGTGGAAAACTCCATAAAACACAGACGTGCAGAAATGGGAGCTCAGACACAAACATTGGGGAAAGGGAGGACAAGAGCAAAATTTTCTGAACACATCATTCAACATCGCCAGTACATTAATGACATACGCCTATGTGTACTTAAACTTGTACAATGAAATAACTATTATAATTTATTCCCATTTAACCCCTAAGCCATGTCTGTAACAACGCATTATGATACTTAAAGCATGTGATAGTTAAGCCATTAAAACGATTTTGAACTATTTGTTGCTCCCTTCAAGCTGTTTGTTCATCTGCTGCATTATTAAATTATCCGATTATAAATCATCCTATACTTTCCAGAAAATGTATTTGCTGTGCACTGATGTTGCATTAGGAGTTATTCAATGGGCAATTCAACAGAGTTCAATCCACACCCTTTAACACTTGATTGTGAATTCCTATTTGCTCCTTTCACCAGGAAATGGTATCAAAATGAGCAGCCGTCCACATTGCAGGCTACAGGGGCCCATTCAGCTGACTTTTCTCATCAACTGCTTGGACATGAAACACTCGGAAGCTGTGATTCACCAGTGTCTGTGAAAAGGAGACGTTCCACCTCACAAATGTCCTCAGACTGTTCATCCCAAAGTCTTTCTTTACGGAAGTTATGGCGGTTCAAAGAGAAGGATGGTATTGGTGAAAGTCAGATGATTATTGTAAGTCTGGTTCGGTAGCTTTAATGGTAAGCATTTTTGACATTGCATACATTTGACACTTTGCACTGGAAGCAAAGTTTGATGTGTGGTCTTTCTGTGCATTGTTTTATTTAATTTTGTAAACTGATCTAGGATGCAGGACAGAAGCGCTTTGGTGCAGTAAAGTGTGGTACATGCGGAATGGTGTACACAGCAGCAAGTCCCGAGGATGAGGCACAGCATCTGCACTACCACCAGCGCTTTGTGGGAGCAGTAAAGTTTGGGGTAGGAATCAAATGGCATGTCTATCTGTTATGCAATGCATATATAAATGAAAATGTGCTACCAATCAAATTTTAAGAAGAAATGAGACAGTCATAAATGGTATTCACATACTTGTAAAACCCCTGTTGCCACATAGTAAAGAAAAAGACATAAAATGTCATAGACCTTGCGGTTTTAGTAATTTTGCTGTGCGGAGTTAAAGGCTATCAGTTGGATATCTTTGATCTGATCTCCAAAAAAAATGACGTGCATATCTATCCTGTCATTCATTTTCTGTGTGCCAAGTTTAAACAACATCGGTAAATGCATGTCTGAGAAGTACTCGAGGAAGTGTTTTATATCCGGTGTTTTACAATTAAAACGGCTACCAGTCTAACATTCGGCCATCTTTGATCATATCGCAAAATAAAGTGAGGTGCATGTGTATGCCAAAATGTACTCTGCTTGTGCCAGGTTTGACCAAAATCGGACCATGCATGTTCAAGCAATGGTTGAGGACATGTTTACGTAACAAAATGGCTGCCAGTCGGCCATTTTGGATCTGATCTCGAAAAGAAATGACATGCATATGCAAGAAATTATTCATTATCTGTGTGAAAAGTTTGAACAAGATTGGTAAATGCATGTCCGATAAATGGTTGAGGACTGTACAAATGTATTTGTAATATTGGTGATATTATTTATTTTTAATTTATTTGCAATCTAAAAAGGTCCAAGTGGACAAACTCTAAATGGTCAAGAATCCAAGCTGTCTAATCTGCCTGAATGGTGTAAAGTGTAAGGGGTCTAAATGGTGTTAAGGTCTAAGGGGTCTAAAGGGACTTAAATGGTTTAATGGACCAAAGGTTTAAAGATTCTAGGGGTCTAAAGCTACGTTCCGCAACCTTTTTAGCCCAGGACCCAATAAGAAACCCAGGCATCCAGTCGCGACCTATCGAACCCCCCCTTCCCCCCCCCCCCCCCCCCCCCCCACAAACCTTCACCGAAATATCGATTGCTTATGACGTTAATATCTTGCTAAGTGTTCGGTTCATCATCTTTGTACAATAGTACAATTCGTAATTGAACAATAAAGCAAAGTGACGACAATCATACCAAACACTGTCCTTATTTTGTTGCTATTTTGTCCGGATCTCCACGACCATGAGGAGAGAGAGCGCGAGAGACCACGCCCCCCTTGAGAATGAGCAGCGACTTCGATCACAGACACCGCCCACTTGATATTATTGTCAGCCAATCAGGCGTAAACTCCCTGCCTTGTTAGCAGCTTCGGAAGAGATGAATCCGGATGAAGATTTAATGAAGAAGATGATGATGAAGATGAAGAAGATTATGAAGATGCAGATGAATCTCACAACATTCATTGGCGGTGTATCTTTTGTGAAATAGAATAAAACTTTCATTATTAAAGTGACATGCCAAGATAAGGTGTTTGAACTTTATTTTAATCTTCATCGTGAATAGATGATGAACTTAAAATGTAACATGAACTGATAAAACAAGAATCACCTTTACTGAAAAAACCCGATATGCATCTGAACTTATATCCAGGTTCAATGTTCCGTTATCATGAACAACATTTAAAAAACAACTTTCACTGATTAAACCCGAAAGTGAAACTTACAAGCCTAATTCAAATGTTCCGTTAGCAACATTGTAGATGTGGATTATCCACATCAGTGCGATGGTTGACTTTGCATATTGGCTGCGAGATCATCGATTCGGCTTTGAAGCGGCGACAATGCGATTCTCAGGTTGGTGGACAGGGCCACTGTCTCCAGTTTGTTTCGATACTTGGACTTCAGATATGTCACCGTTGAGAAACCTGCCTCACACATCCAAGTCGTCGTAAATGGCATCAGGAACTTTACCGCGAGATGTGCAATCTCTGGGTACTCATGAGACACTGTCAGCCAAAACTTTACGAAAGTGTCCTTCCTGAACACTGTCTCAAGTGTACCGTCGGACACGATGTCGATCAAGTCCTCTTTCAATCTGTTGGACAAGTTGCAGCACTGCTGAACGTCGACTGAATAAGGTCTCGGATCCACTTCTTCTCCACGCGTGGATCAACAGGAAAGTATTCGTCAAATCGTTTGCGCAGGTTCACCAGATGTTCGACGATGACATCCTTAATGTCCACACGTTCCTCAACACTTGCTGAGCAGATCATCCAGATTTTCGAACATGTCAAATTCATCATTGGTCTGTACTCTTCTCTTCCACAGATCCAGCTTTGACTTGAACGCCGCTATCTTGCTATACATTACGAACACGGATTTCGCCTGCTTGTTCGTTTTGCCCTGGAACGATATGTTCAGATTGTTCAACAAGTTGAAGATGTCGGCCATGTATGCCAATGTTGTGATGAATTTGTTGTTTTTGTAGTAGACTGCCAGGTCTGACCTAGCCACCTCCAAGAATGCGAGGACCTGGTCGCGAAGTTCATACAATCTTGCCAAAGCATTTCCTCTGGAGAGCCAGCGAGCAGCTGCAAAATACAGCACCGTGGTGTGTTCTGCATCTTGCTCCTTACACAGCTCTGCAAACAAGCTCGAATTTAGGGCGCTCTTCCTGAGATGGTTGATTGTTTTCACTGCAATGTCCATTACTTCAGCAAGTCCAGGTGACATCTCTTTCGCCGCTAATGCCTCGCGGTGGAGGAAGCAGTGGTTCCAGCTTGCCTCTGGTGCCACATCTTGGATGAGCTTAATGACACCGCTGCGCCGACCTGTCATCGATGCCGCACCATCGGTACAAACGCCAACACAGTCTTCCCACCTGAGGCTATGCAATGCGATGTGTTTGTTGACGACTGCGAATATTTCTGTCCTAAAATGGAATGGAAAAAAGTCCTATAATGTATCGATTACATCTCATACTGCACCTGCTCAACCACCTCCTTTTAAAACTCAGTAACTACCATTCCCTACACAGGGCTGGAAGAAAGAGCGTGTCATGGGTACTTACCCAGATGGCAAGATTGTGTTGGTGTTGCCAGGAGACCCAAAATACACCCTTAAGAAGGTACCATACAGTTTGGCAAATGTAAAATGATCATTTTCCTTTAAAGTACGAAGCTTTTAGCCGAGATTGCTTCCAATAAATTTCATTTTCCCGATGGTACTCTCAGGTGGAGGAGGTACGTGAGTTTGTGGACAATGACCTGGGATTTCAGAAAGGTGTCCATAGCTCTACCTCACAAATGAAAACCTTTCTATTCGTGACAAACGATAAAAAGGTATCTGGCTGTTTAATTGCGGAGCACATCAACAAGGTGAGTGATTTGAATCATCAAGACATATGGTAGATAACAACACTTTTTTTGGCAACTCCCGACGTCAAACTGTAAGCTTAAACCGTACCAATCCCATTGTACAATTGTCCTACACAGGGCTACAGAGTACTTTCTGAGTCACCTGTATCAAGCCCAGAGAGACAATCCCAGACTTCTGCTTCCGAAGTCCAAATAGAACGGCAGCGGGCTTGGTGTTGTGCGACTGAACCTCAGCCTGCTGTCTGTGGCATCAGCAGGATCTGGGTGTTCAGCCTACTTCGCCGGAATGGCATTGCTACTCGTCTCACGGATTGCTTACGGTCTGTTTTCTTACCTCCGTGTGGCATGCTCTTTGGCATGCCGGTGCTCAATTTCCCTATTGTGGTTATTTTACTTGCCCTTTAATTCAGAATATATTGTTTACAACCCCCATGGCATGCTCTAGCTTCCTCATGATATTAGGATGTACATGTTAATATGGTTATCCCATATTATTCAGGCCATGTGAACATAAAGAGAATAAGGTGCTTGTGTTTTTCTTTTCTTCTTTCTCAGGAGAAACTTCACTTATGGAACGTACCTGGCAAAGGAGGAGATCGCCTTTTCTGATCCAACGCCAGATGGCAAACTGTTTGCAACAAAATACTGCAACACACCAAATTTCCTGGTGTACAACTTTTTGAAATGATTTTTTTTTTTTTTCAAATTTTTTGTTTTAATTCCACCTTACCTTGAAATCACGATTAGCAAAGTGAGACCTGAAACATTTGACCTTTTGTTGTGATAAGTTTTCTAACGGAGAGCTTATCACAACACATGTGTCCTGTTTTCTTTATTCACATCATGTAATCTTGTGCTTTCTCCTCCGCTCTCCTTTGTCACCCATCTGTTGACATTGAAATTTAATCGTGAGAACAAATTGGCGAGGAGGAAAGTGCATGAGGAACTGCGCTGACATCACCTTTAACTGTTCGTTTGAGACATCCAATTTACAACACATACTAACAAATGCTCACATAGTTTTGAGCGCTTTTTAAAATGCGCTCTTTGGGTGACGAGTTCACCAATAAAATTGTCTTCATTGGTTGTGGTAAAGCGTAACATACTTACCCCATTGAAGCACACGATGCGAAGGAGGATGTAAAAAAAAGCAGACTTGATCGTTGAAGTGAAAATCTCAGTGCCTTACGGAGTGATTGTTTTTTTCTCTAGGAAAGACAATTTTCTTTTGTCAGTGTTTTTAATCCCTTTTTCAGGCTGACATTTCCCTCGACTACTTTGCGACATTATGTAAAGGTTTGTTGCACACAGAAATGATGTCATCCCTACAGGTAATGATGGGATTCACTTTGCTAGTTTATGTTCTGAGGGTGTTGATTGCCAACGACTAACTTGTTCTTCTTCCACCAAACCGTTTGTGCAGATATCTTTCCAACCTTTTATGTTCGCTGGTTTGTGTTTGAAGTACATTTTTATATTTTAATTGCCTGAGGCGTTCTTGGAATGCAATGGAATTAAATAAAAGATAGATAGTTGGCGTCGAAGGCGAATCCGGGGATTGGAATTTCAGGTTTTGCAGAGAAGGAAATGCAGGTTTATTGAGTTTTGAGTTTTGCACTTTGGGTTTTAAATCGTATTTAAAGTGTCCTTATTAATGCAGGCCACTAGTTATAGAACGTGGGCATTATGGGAACGAGGACTGTTGGAATGTTTATATTCGATAAAAATCCTTGTACGAAGGAGAAAGAATTTTTAATTTCAAAGTTCTACCTAAATAAAGGGATAAAAACTTGTAACAAGCATGAATGCTTATTCTTTCTTTTGTTTGATGTGTTTGCTTGTTCAACAACGATCGTACGTAAGTTTATTCTTTTTCAAAAATAACCAATGCTCAGGTTTGGTACAGTTTTAAGTCCCTACTTTTATCACCTTTGCAATGATGTTTGTTTATACTGTCTTCCCAGATTGTTAAAATGTAATTCAATAAACTTTTCCATTTATTCTTTGATGATTCTGGAAAATTTTAATTTGTTTTTGACCTCAATAGACTGGCTTTTCTTCATACCATTGGTGCAATTGTGCTGTTAACTTCTCTCTCTTACATACATATTTTTTTACCAGTGTTGTTTTCTATTACTGGGTCAGGTTGTTCTTAAAATTTCTGTCATGATTCTTCAACAAAGTCACCAAAATTATCGGCATTCTTATGGTCTTTGAAAAACTTATTTTTTCCAGTCATTTTTACAGATGCTGTTTAGTAATGACTTTGCCAGTTGTTTTTACTGATCAGTGTTTTTACTGATCATGTAATATTCCATTTGAAGTGTTCTCTTGTTACATATGGGGGAACAATATATGCTTTTACCCTTCTTGTTGCAGTTTCCATTGTTGCAAAAGTTTCATTAAAAAGTCGACTGATGATGAATTCGGTACCCCTCCCCCCCCACCCCCCACATCGTTTTTTTTTATGTGTCCCCTACCCATACATATGCAGAGTGGTGGCATCTACCCTTTGTGGGACTATGCGGAGGCATATTGGCGGCACAGTCGCATTGTTCTCGTTTATGTTTATTTCTAGTGTGTTTGTACTGTATATAATTTTAAAGAAGTATGAATACGAGTGTTCATGATACCAAACTACCTTACGAGCCCGCACAGTGGGAGACTGTGTGCACTCGTGTCCAGGGCATACCTTTTTACAATTTGAGCTTTTGTCATCAAATTTAAAATAAACCCTTCCTTATTCCTTCCTTCGGTGTCAGAGCTGCTTAATCAGGATGAATATTGCCGCACTGCGGTTGCGTGCAGGCGTGGAACAGTGCCGATGCAACCAAATCGTGCAAATATAAACATATTATGAGAGCATGAAGAAGGGTAAATAATAATTGGGTAAAATGTCAAAGGCCAAAGTCACCATAAGTAGAAATATGCCCTATTAGCCCATCCACCGCTGCACAGCATGAGACGGCTGGGTTTTTAATTTATTTACCATTTGTTCTTCAGTGTGTCTATCCGGGTAGAACTTTTACCATTTGAGCTTTTGTCATCAAATTTTCAACAAACCTTTATTATGGGAACCAGCATTAGCCCATCTTTGGTGGCAAATTGAAAGTGCTGGTATTTCCACAAAGTGATACTTTCTTCTGAAACACACTACATTTGAAAAAGATTAGGATATGCTGTAACCATATTTGCCCTTGCGCCTGGTGTTGGCTTAACGGTTAAGGTGGCTGGTTTAACATCTTTGGGTCTTGGGTTTGATCACCTGTCATGCTCTTGAAATAACACCAGGTGGGTTGACTCAGCCTGTCATTCTTCCGAGATCAGCAAAATGAGTACCATCTTACTGGAGTAATAATCCATTCGAGTATCCTGCATCGGAGTGGCGACCCGTCCAGGATTGTACTCTGTAGCCAAATAAACTGCCTTCACAGTTCCTATGTGCCTTAAAGGAAGGACTCGATCTCTCAGCTGTGACCAAGACTAGACACACTTGATGTGAAGGACTCAACCTCGATGAACTTCCTGAAGAATTTCCTATGTTACATGAAGGAGGTGGAGGAAAGGAAAAGGATCGAAGGAGAAAGGCATTGCAAAGCGTGATGACTGGTCCGTTCACGCTTGTTCCTGCCAAGCTCTGCTCTGATGAGCCTCAATGAAACTGCCCTTCAAACAGGCCTGAACCCCATTCCTATCCTTATCTCCCGTTTTATTTAAATTCCCTGCGAATGTTGTTTTTTTTGCTTTGCTTCTTTTTCCTTACCCTGGGTTAGACAAAAGGTGTGTGTGTGTGTGTGTGTGTGTGTGTGTGTGTGTGTGTGTGTGTGATGTTGTGTCGGCCTTTTGTATCGGTTGTATGTGGCCTGTGTTATCAAGTAATTGAGTCCGTCATTATTAATTAAGTCCATTGTCGTACCTGTATGATCTGCTTATTGTATCGTTTTGCCTTCTGTGAAGTAAATAGATTGTATTTCATTTTGTTTGATTGACATTTTTCGGATCGAGTTGCAAGCCCCCTGAGTTGCCAGCGTGGTAGTCTAGAGTCTTTACTCCTTGCGCTCAACCACAAGTTCAAGCTTCCAAAAACCCCTCGGCCGGCTTGCGGGGTTCAGCCCGGCGGGCTGAGGATAGGACCTAGGGCTGCTGACATTAGTTACCCTGTAACACATGTAGTCTGGAGTGATGTTTGGGACTCTGGTCCTCATCCCCGTCATTCATAACAATACTGTCAGACCCCTCTATTCGCAGTTCCGCTATCCGCGGGTTCCTCGTATTCGCAGGTTATAAAATGCGACCTCTTTCTCTATTCGTGGAAAAGTTTCCTGCAAATTCGCAGTTTTTTCATCTATTCGCGGACGTGTTCCGCGAAATCGCGGGGTTTTATTTCCTATTCGTGGCTGTGTTCCGCAAATTCGCGATTTTTCAGGGGCGCAAAAAAATATATAACGAGCCGTTAGCTTCACATATGGTATTTATAAAACCTTCGCGGATTATTGTCGACATTCGCGAGATTTGCCTCGCCATTCGTGGATTTTGCCTCACTTCACCATTCACATGTCTGCTGATATATATATATATATATATATATATATATATACACACACACACATTACCGGTCAAAAGTTTTAGAACACCTCAATTTTTCCAGTTTTTATTGAAATTTACGCAGTTTAATGTCTCGATGTACTCTGAAATTAAGCATAGAACAAATAAACAATTGGAGACAAAAAAGAAATCATAGAATCATTTTGTTTAACAAATTTTTATTTAAAATTTTGACTCAGCAAAGTAGCCACCTTTTGCAGATATAACCGCCGAACACACTCGTGGCTTTCTTTCTGCAATGGAAATCAAATATTGTTCGGGAAGTTCTTCCCAACTGTTGCAGAATTTCCCACAAATGTGTTGCACTTGTAGGCTGCTTTACTTTCACCCTTCTGTCCAGTTCATCCCAAACCAGCTCGATGGGGTTTAAGTCTGGAGACGGTGCTGGCCATTCCATGATTTGAAGCCTACCAACTTGTTCTTTTCCTCGAAGGTAGTTTTGACATATTGTAGGTCTTTCCTTTAGATAAATTGCAAAGAAAGCCAAGGTGTCAGTGAGTACAGTTTCCTACACCATGAAAAGGCACTTGGAAACTGGAGGAAACTCTGACAGGAAGAGGTCTGGCAGACCCCAAGCCACAACAGAATCAGAAGACAAATTTCTGAGAGTCAACAGCTTGCGTGATAGGTGGCTCACAGGACAACAGCTTCAAGCACAGCTTAACACTGGTCGAAGTAAGCAAGTCTCAGTTTCAACTGTGAAGAGAAGACTTCGAGATACAGGTTTGACAGGTCGAGTGGCAGTAAGAAAGCCATTGCTAAGATGGCAAAATAAGAAAAAGAGGCTTGCCTGGGCCATGAAGCACCGCCAGACTACTGAAGACTGGAAGAAGGTCTTATGGACCGATGAATCAAAATTTGAAATCTTTGGTTCATCACGCAGGGTTTTTGTACGCTGTCGAGTAGGCGAACGGATGGTTCCTCAGTGTGTGACACCAACTGTCAAACATGGAGGAGGAAGCATGATGGTCTGGGGCTCTTTTGCTGGATCCAGAGTCGGCGACTTGCACAGAGTGACTGGCACCCTGAACCAAAAGGCCACAGCATTTTGCAGCGCCATGCAATACCCTCTGGTATACGCCTAGTTGGTCAGGGGTTCATCCTACAGCAAGATAATGACCCTAAACACACCTCCAGGCTATGTCAAAACTACCTTCGAGGAAAAGAACAAGACGGTAGGCTTCAAATCATGGAATGGCCAACACAGTCTCCAGACTTAAAACCCATTGAGCTGGTTTGGGATGAATTGGACAGAAGGATGAAAGCAAAGTGCAACAAGTGCAACACATTTGTGGGAACTTCTGCAACAGTGTTGGGAAGAACTTCCCGAAAAATATTTGATTTCCATTGTAGAAAGAATACCACGAGTGTGTTCGGCGGTTATATCTGCAAAAGGTAGCTCCATTGCTGAGTCAAACATTTAAATAAAATTTTGTTAAACAAAATGATTCTATGATTTCTTTTTTTTATCTCCAATTGTTTATTTGTTCTATGCTTAATTTCAGAGTGCATTGAGACATTAAATTGCATAAATTTCAATAAAAACTGGAAAAATTGAGGTGTTCTAAAACTTTTGACCGGTAGTGTATATATATATATATATATATTGTTGCGGATATGGGACTTGGCCTCAATATCCGCTTGTAAATACTCCCCTATTTCCCCAATACTCCCCAACTATCCCCAATCCCCCATTCCCTAGTCCCATTGCCTGTAAATAACACTCTGTAGAACCGACCTTCCCCTTTTTCCCCCATTAAATGTCGTGCCCAGGTTCACCGCATCTCACGTAGACAACTATAGGACATCTTGCTAGTTATTCTTAGTCTATGTCAGTTAAGGACTCGTTTCCATTAATTCTGACTCTTCGTTGCACCAGAATGTGATCGTATGGCACCAGTAGTGAGTTTAGGACCTCCCCTTACCTCCTCCCATCTTCCCCATGAAACAACAACAACAACAACAACAACTACAACTACAACTACAACAACAGAGGAGAATGGGGGCGGCGCGGGGGGAGTGTGCGTCCTCACACCGGCTCGGTAAGCCGCCATTGACCATGCGCTCCGACGGGGTTACCACGAAGGGGCTCCCTGTCAGCCCCTCGTCAAGGGCGGAGCCGGTAACCCCCCCGCACGCACCCAATGAGAAGCAACGGGCCGATTCCATCTGGGGCGGAGCTAACGAGCCGAGGGCGTGTCACTCCCCGCCGGATATACGCGGCCACTTACCGGACGAGAGATGCGCCCCGAGCTTGAAGAAGAGACAAGTCGCGACCTCCAAGTGCTGAGCGAGCTCCACGCATCGACCCGGTATTGCAGTACCTCCGAGAACGGTGCACCCCCTCCGAGAACGGTGCACCTTGAGCCATCGACTGCCCGCTTTCCTTGCCATCAATCCCCGTGTGAGTCAGTTTTGTCCCGTTTATCTGTCGTCTGTCGGGGCTAGATAAGAGTGTGTCTAAGTGCCTGCCTTTCTATGCTGTCCCTCTTGTCGTTGTAATCTGACCTTCCGCCCTAATATAACCTCCTCCGGAGGTCTTGAGAACTGAACCCTTGGTGTCGTGTCATTTTAATCCAGCCGTTGTGTCTTTTCCATCATTGATTTAGCATAGCGCGACTTAGTCAACGTTCGAGTAAAATCGGGTAAACGTGCAGACGCGGTCATACCAAACCGCTCGGTAAACCAACATCCACAACCGCGTCTGTAACAATTGGTGTCAGGAGTGTCGGATTCGGACCTGGGACTAAATTTATTAGGCCCAAATTTTGGAACACCAATTGTACCACTAGGGTAACAATTGGTGTTGGGGAGGTAGAATTCGATCCGGAGCGCGTTTCCCGCGCTCGAAATTATAACGGCGAAATTTGAATTTGTTTTACGAAAATAAAAACCCGAATTTTGAAAGTCGCGCTATGGCGGATCAAGACAGCTGGGTTCCGGTAGAGGAGAGTGAGGCAGGGTCGGTCCAGGACCAAATTGAGGGACGCGAGGAGAGCGAAGCAGCGAGGGTAGCAGACGCACAAAATAGCGTCGTTGCGCCCGACGTTGCGGGGGCGCAAAATGGCGCCTCGCTGGTCACCGTGCCCGCGACCGTGGCAGCGCCCCTGGTGGATCCGAACCTTTTCATGTTGCAAATGAGGGCCCTTATGGAACAAATGGGTGAGCAATTGGGAGACCAAATTAGAGGTTTGAAAAGCAGTATGGGGGTAATGGGAAGCCAAATGGGGGTAATGAGGGACGAAGCGAGGGGTACCGGTGAGGGGTTAGACAAGAAATTTGGGAAGTTAGACAATAACTTTGAGGAGTTAGACAAGAAATTTGGGAAGTTAGACAATAATTTTGAGGAGTTAGACAAGAAATTTGGGAAGTTAGACAATAATTTTGAGGAGTTAGACAAGAAATTTGGGAAGTTAGACAATAATTTTGAGGGGTTAGACAACGGGATAAAAGAGGTGAGAAATGGGTTAATGGGGGTAGAAAATAGAATGGCTGCCCAGGAGAATCAGATAGAGGGAGTGAAAAATGGGTTAGAGGGGTTAGAAAACACCATGGAAGGCAAATTGAGGGACATGAGGGACCAAGCGGAAAGGGAAGTTAAACAAATGGGGCAGCAGATAGAGGGGGTCAGAATGGGGGTAGAAACCAAACTGGATGCTCACAGGGAGGAAATGGAGCAGATGAGGGTGGCATCTGGGCAGGAGATGCAAGTGATGGGAGAGGAGATCAGAAGAGGTGTGAGTGAGGAGGTCGGAGGAGTGCGCGAGGAGGTGAGGCACTGTAAGGAGCGCATGGAGAAGGAGGTGAGAAAGGGGACTGTAAAATTGCAAAGTGGTATAGAGGAGTTGACGTTGGGAGTAGAACAACTGACAGTGGGACAAAAGGAGTTGGGGGACCAGGTAAAGAAGAACACAGCGGTAATAGAGGGTTTAAAATCGACGCAGAAAGAGATAAAAAAGGACGTAGGGGTAATTAAAAAAGAGTGTCAGACGGTACATGAGGACTTGACGAGAAAAATGAACAAGGTGGTAGAGGTGATGGAGGTTAAAGAGCGGGAGGTGCGGGAGCACATAGAAAAAAATTAAGTGGAGTTAGAGGAAGAACTTAAAGGGGCGCACGAGGAGATGAAGGAGGTGAAACAGAAATTAGAGGAAGTGGAAGAAGGGGTGAGCGAAATTAAGAAGCGACGGAGAGAGGATAAGAAGGAGATAAAAGAGGAGGTAAAAGAATTGGTCCAAAGTCTGTGTTCGGATCGTGATGATGTGCTCATTAACCGGATGAGGGATTCGCAGGTGATGGAGGAGAAGCGAAAAGAAAGAGGACCCGGTGTAAGTGGTGACCAATATGGTCGTGCGTATGATGCGCCAGGGGATTTAATGAGCTTGGGGGTCGAGATGGACCCGGGTGTTCGTGAGAGGCCGTTGGTGAAGTGTGCGACAGGTCTGGTGTGTGAAAGAGGAGGTGTGCGAGAAAGTCCGACTCTGGGGTGTGTGAGGAAAAAGTGCGTGCCAAGGAGTGAGGGTGCTGGCGAGAGTGAGTCGGTCGTAGCGCGTGTGCGAGGGAGCACATGGAAGCGCGGTGTGGTAAGTGTTACAGAGGGTGTGACGGGAGAGTGTGCGCAGGAGTGTGCGCGAGAAAGGTGTGTGACGGACGGGTGCATGGGGAAAGAGTGCGCTGTCAAAGGCAAGGAAGAATGCACACCTGTGGTGAGTGTTACAGAGGGTGTAACGGGAGAGTGTGCGCGAGAAAGGTGTGTGACGGACAGGTGCATGGGGAAAAAGTGCGCTGTCAAGAGTAAGGGTGAGTGCGCTGTCAATAATGGAGGTGAGAGTAGTGAGAGTGACAAGGAGCGTGAGTTGGTTGTGGCAGGTGAGCGAGGATGTACACCTGGGATGGAAGGATACACACCTGGAATGGTAGAGCGTGAGTGGGAATGCACGCTGGAGTTGGTGGTGAGGCACGTGGTTGGGTGTGCGAATGAGAGCACACCTGTGATTGTCACAGAGGAGGGGGCGCGAAGAGGTGTGTTGGTGAGGTGTGCGACCAACGAATGTGTGCCAAAGTGTTCGGTGGTCAGGTGTGTGACCAAGGCTGTGAGTGGAATGGGTGTACCTGGGTGTGTAAGGAAAGGTACGAGGAGCATGGAAACGGCTGGATGTGTGAGCAAGGAACGGGCTGCGGGGTGTAAGCGTCCAGGTGAAGCATCGACGGTAACCGGTTTAGAGGTTAGAACGACTTTTAGCCGAATCGGGCCCTCGGTGCGTGCTGGGCCTCGCTTTGAACGGCCGCGTCCGTGCTCCACTAGGCGGAGCGGGCAGCCCGATAGAAAAGGTCGTCATGGCGACCACTTTTTGTTGAGGCAGTCCGGCAGGTCGAGATCGGGACATTGGATGGCTCCACGCCGAGATGGTGCGTGGGATCTCGGCCCGGGTAAACCTCCGTCCCTGCACCGAGTGCGGGACGTATCCAGCCGCTGGCACCAAACAACCCGCATTCATGGCTTGGCTTTACGAAGCCGGGCTTTGGACAGGGATTGGCGCACCGAGAGGCATTAGTGAGTAGACTGTGTGATGGGGTGGTGCTTTTGGTGCTGGGAAGGGGTGCTCTGCACATTATTAAAGGCCGTAGGCCACAGCGCACTCGTGGGTTGGTGTATCGATGCTGGCATGCGTGCTCTCTCTATGCATAACATCTGCATGTGTTCCTCCAAAAACAGGTCCTGGATCGTAGTGTAAATATCAGCGTAGCCTTGTGTAAATAATGCTCTCTACCGGCTGTATGTTTAGTTTGCGAATTCTTTCCGCGATTCGGTTATCCTGTGGGCGTGTTTCTGTGAGGAGAAGGGTGCAACGTCGCAGGGGGACATATTTACTCATTTGTGAATATCTGTAAAACTGTCGCACTCAGGGTAGAGTTAATAGTAGAGGGAACTACATCTGAGTGCCACACTAAAATAGGTAAAAATTTATCGGGTCGGGACGCCCCGAGGGTAGAGAAGGGTGCAATGTTGCGGATATGGGACTTGGCCTCGATATCCGCTTGTAAATACTCCCCTATTTCCCCAATACTCCCCAACTATCCCCAATCCCCCATTCCCTAGTCCCATTGCCTGTAAATAACACTCTGTAGAACCGACCTTCCCCTTTTTCCCCCATTAAATGTCGTGCCCAGGTTCACCGCATCTCACGTAGACAACTATAGGACATCTTGCTAGTTATTCTTAGTCTATGTCAGTTAAGGACTCGTTTCCATTAATTCTGACTCTTCGTTGCACCAGAATGTGATCGTATGGCACCAGTAGTGAGTTTAGGTCCTCCCCTTACCTCCTCCCATCTTCCCCATGAAACAACAACAACAACAACAACAACTACAACTACAACAACAGAGGAGAATGGGGGCGGCGCGGCGCGGGGGGAGTGTGCGTCCTCACACCGGCTCGGTTAGCCGCCATTGACCATGCGCTCCGACGGGGTTACCACGAAGGGGCTCCCTGTCAGCCCCTCGTCAAGGGCGGAGCCGGTAACCCCCCCGCACGCACCCAATGAGAAGCAACGGGCCGATTCCATCTGGGGCGGAGCTAACGAGCCAAGGGCGTGTCACTCCCCGCCGGATATACGCGGCCACTTACCGGACGTGACGAGAGATGCGCCCCGAGCTTGAAGAAGAGACAAGTCGCGACCTCCAAGCGCTGAGCGAGCTCCACGCATCGACCCGGTATTGCAGTACCTCCGAGAACGGTGCACCCCCTCCGAGAACGGTGCACCTTGAGCCATCGACTGCCCGCTTTCCTTGCCATCAATCCCCGTGTGAGTCAGTTTTGTCCCGTTTATCTGTCGTCTGTCGGGGCTAGATAAGAGTGTGTCTAAGTGCCTGCCTTTCTATGCTGTCCCTCTTGTCGTTGTAATCTGACCTTCCGCCCTAATATAACCTCCTCCGGAGGTCTTGAGAACTGAACCCTTGGTGTCGTGTCATTTTAATCCAGCCGTTGTGTCTTTTCCATCATTGATTTAGCATAGCGCGACTTAGTCAACGTTCGAGTAAAATCGGGTAAACGTGCAGACGCGGTCATACCAAACCGCTCGGTAAACCAACATCCACAACCGCGTCTGTAACAATATATATATATATACACAGTGGAGTTGATGTGGGAAGAGTGGAGGAGGTCAGAAACAATCTTTTGAGAGGTTTGAAGAGGATTGATGGATGTGGTTTGCCAGGTAAGTTGAAGGTATGGTGTTTGAAGTTTGGATTGATGCCACGAATATTGTGGCCATTGATATAACCACCTTTAGAGGCCATTTTTCCCCGCAAAGCGGGGGTTGGCCTTTTTCGGGAACCGTGGTTGTTGTTGTTTTTCGGTCCCCTTTTTGAAGCAATGTTTTACGGCCGGATGCCCTTCCTGACGCCAACCCTTTTTGCCGCCTTTAACGACAAACAGGGAATTACCAGTGAACGGGTACTCAATTAGCCGACCTCGTAAGGATGACAGGCTGAGTCAACCCCCCTGGCGTTAATTCAGCGATCGACCGGGATTTGAACCCAGGATCCTTGGATCCTAAGCCGGCACCCTAGCCGCTAACCCAACACCAGGGATTGGCCATTGATGATGTATGATATTGCGATTGGGCATGTAGAGAGGATGGAGGTTGTGGTGAGCGGGTTTGTGAAGAGGTGGTTGGGAGTGCCTCGCTGTTTGACGAACATTGCCTTTTGTGGTCAGGGTGGAAAACTCCAGTTTCCCTTGACATCATTAACCGAGGAGTTTGAGGTGGTGAGGATGCGGGAGTTCATGATGTTGCGCGATTCAAGTGATGCAGTGGTAAAGAATGCTCTCCCAGAGAAGAAGGGAAGTCGAAAGTGGAATGCAAGAGCAGAGGTGGACGAGATGGAGGAGCGGTTGCAACAGGAGGTTATGGGAATGGTACAGCATGGGAAGCATGGCTTGGGGTGGATGAAGCATGAGCGATGGGGAAAGCCATGTGTGAAAGAGAGGAGGAAGATCGTTGAGAGGGAGGTGAGAAGAAAGGAAGAGGAGGGGAGATATGTGAAAGCAGTCGGTCAGGTACAGCAAGGTGCTTGGACGAGGTGGGAAGGTGTGGGTGAGGATGTTGAAGTGGCAAGAGATTTGGAGGATGGAGCCAATATTGTTGAATTTCCTGTTGCGGGCAATGTATGATGTGCTTCCATCACCAGTAAACTTGAGATTGTGGGGGTTGTTGCAGGAGGAGAGATGTTATTTGTGTGGAGGTGTGGGAACGGTGCAGCATGCACTGAGAGAATGTTTAATAGCATTAGCAGCAGGAGAATACAAGTGGTGAAATGATCAGCTGCTGGCGGTGGTAGTGCAGATGGTACAACAAGAGGTGCTGAGGTCGAGAGAGAGAAGAGTGGAGAAGGAGATTGATGGGGGAGAGGTGTGGTTTGTCAAGGAGGGCCAAGTGGTAAGAGGTGGAAAGAGGAGGAGATGGAAAGCAAGAGGGCTGTCAGATGCTTGTGATTGGCAGGTGGTGGCAGACCTAAAGCCACAATTGGTATTCCCAGAAGAGATCTGTGTGACAAGGTTGTGGCCTGACATTGTCATTTGGTCAGGTGCAACAAGACAGGTCATCTTAGGGGAATTGTCTGTACTTTGGGAAGAGAACATGGAGGAGGTGCACGAGAGGAAGAGAGGAAAGTACAGTGAGCTGGAGGCAGAGTGCTGGGAGAAGGGTTGGCGAGTTTCATGTCAGCCATTTGAGGTGGGGTGTAGAGGGTATTTTGGCAATTCCTTTTCTGCATTTCTTGCTCGGCTTGGAGTGTGTGGGACATAAAGAAGGAGGATGTGTGACGAAGTTGCCCAGGTTGCCTTGAAAGGCTCACTTTGGATATGGAGGAAGTTTATGGAGGCACGTTGAACCGTGTAGGTTGAGGTTACGGAATAGAAATGGAGGTGTTTGTGTGTGTGTGTTGCAGAAGTGGGTCATGAGTGGGTGTGGTTTTGCATGAATGGTTTTGCATGTTTGCATGAGTGGTGCATGTTGGTAAGGGTCGGTGGTTGGTTGTGTGTGTTTTTTTGTTTGTTTTTGTTTTTTGTTACTATTATTATTTCTTATTTTGTATATGTGAGTGAGTGGTTGAGGGTGTGTGTTTTTGCATGAATGAATTTTTGCCTGAGTGTGTGTTTTTGTATGTTGAATGGTGTATGTTGTAAGGGTAGGTGGTTGGTTGGTGTTGTGTGTGGATGTGTGTGTGTGTATGAATGATCTGGTGTGTTTTGTTGGTGAGTGGTGAAGGGTATAAAGGTGGGTGTTTGAGTGTTCCACCATGTTTGTTTGGTGCTGTGGATTCTGGATGTGGAGGTGTTGCTGTTGTAGTCTGCGTTCGCACTGACGGGGTGGGGGTATGTATGCATCCAGGTGTATTTGCTGCATGTGGATGTGTATGTGCTCCTGCTGGCCCACCTTAGCTGACCGTATCGAGGTTGAAGGGCCGAAACGGGATGATGCTGAGGACCTCGACTGAGGACCCGGTCAGTGCGGCACACTTGTGACCAGGTGTGTTTTGAACTTATATATAATATATATATATATATATATATATATATATATATATATATATATATATATATATATATATATATATATTGTTACAGACGTGGCTTAGATGTTATTTACCGAGCGGTTTAGTATGACCACGTCTGCACAAGTTACCCGATTATACCCGAACGTTGACTAATCGCGCTACGCTAGATCAATGAAGGAAAAGACACACGGCTGGGATTAAAATGACACACCAGGGATACGGTTCTCAAGACCTCCGGAGGAGATTATATTCGTTCGGAAGGTTAGATTACAACTACAAGAGGGACAGCAAAGGAAGATAGGCACTTAGACACAATCTTATATTAACCCCAACAGACGACAGATAAACGGGACAAAAGGCTGACTCACACGGGGATTGATGGCTAGGAAAGGCAGGATCGATGGCTCCAGGTGCACCTGGGCTCAGGGACAGAATCGACTCAGTCCGGTCCAGAGATGCGGGGAGGTATTCAGCGCTCGTACGTGGCAACTTCTCTCTCCAGGCTGGGGGCGCATCTCACCTCACATCTGGTGAGTCGCTTCGTATATCCGGCGGGGAGTGACACGCCCTCGGCTCGTTAGCTCCGCCTCGTGGAATCGGCACGTTGCTTCTCATTGGGTGCGTGCGGGGGGTTTACCAGGCTCCGCCCTTGACGAGGAGCTGACAGCCAGCCCCTTCGTGGTAACCCCGTGGAGCGCATGGTCATGGCGGCTAACCGAGCTGGTGGGAGGACGCACACTCCCCCCGCGCGCCGTGGTTGTAGTAATTGTTGTTGTAGTTGTAGTTGTTGTTGTTGTTGTTGTTTGGGGAAGAAGACGGGAGGAGGTATGGGAAAGGTCCTAAACTCACTACTGGTGCCATATAATCACATTCTGGTGCAACGAAGAGTCGGAATTAATGGAAAGGAGTCCTTAACTGACATAGACTAAGAATAACTAGCAAGATGTCCGAAAGTTGTCTACGTGAGATGCGGTGGACCTGGGCACGACATTTAATGGGGGAAAAAGGGGAAGGTCGGTTCTACAGAGTGTTGTTTACAGACAATGGGACTAGGGAATGGGGGATTGGGGATAGTTGGGGAGTATTGGGGAAATAGGGGAATATTTACAAGCAGATATGGAGGCCAAATTCCATATTCGCAACATTGCACCCTTCTCTACCCTCGGGGCGTCCCGACCCGATAAATTTTTACCTACTTTAGTGTGGCACGCAATGTAGTTCCCTCTACTATTAACTCTACCCTGAGTGCGACAGTTTTACAGATATTCACAAATGAGTAAATATGTCCCCCTGCGACGTTGCACCCTTCTCCTCACAGAAACACACCCACAGGATAACCGAATCCGGAAAGAATCCTCAAACTAAACATACAGCCGGTAGGGAGCATTATTTACACAAGACTACGCTGATATTTACACTACGATCCAGGACCTGTTTTTGGAGGAACACATGCAGATGTTATGCATAGAGAGAGCACGCATGCCAGCATCGATACACCAACCCACGAGTGCTCTGTGGCCTACGGCCTTTAATAATGTGCAGAGCACCCCTTCCAAGCATCAAGCACCACCCCATCACACAGTGAGCACCATCCGGTGCACCAATAAAGTGTCTATAAATCACCGGTGGTGTCGCAGCCGGCCGATGTTCTGCCGCTGGTCTTGCCTTCGTGTGGTGCACTTGGCCTTCTTGCCTCTTTCAAAAAATAAAGAAAGGCGCCAACCGCGTCCATTTCTATATTGTGGCCTTCAGTGGTGTCAACTAAAAGTGGTTCACCTGCATGGCATAGGTGCCACGTTGACCCATAGGTCCATCCACGGGTGGTGCTTGGCCGCAAAAGAGCTGCGGTCCATGGTGGGTGGCCACAAACATTGCGGTCCATATGGTGTATCGATCCAAGCAGCAAGCAGCGAAAGTGCAGGCCCACAACTGCGTAGCCAGCACCTCTCTCTCCTCTCTCTCTACCCCAAAGCCAGATCCTCGGAGGTGGGAGACAAAAGAAAAGACAAGTGAGTAAGGTGGTAAGGGCGCAAAAGTGCACGCAATGTAAGATGATGCACACTGGGGGCACATGGGAACCAGGTGAGACAGGTACGTTCCTATCGTACGCCCCCACCCCCACCAGGTAACCTACATGGCCCCTCCCTTACCCCTTACTGTATCCACAAAACACAACACTACCCATAAACATCTACTTTACAAATCAACAAACATCCCTACTGTCTTCCCCGTTCCTCCCATATACCAAATTCGTCTTCTCTCCCTCCTAACCAATCAAATTTGCCATTTTCAACTCAACATCATAATTTGCCATCTCCAACTCAACATCATAATTTGCCATTACCAATTCATCATCAGTCCCTCCTAGGGAGGGAGAGATGGAATCACCCCAATGTCTCATCCACGTCGTGATGCGTCTCACAAATCCTCACAGCAATTCTCATTTCTGCAACACAAACAAAGAAAACACAGGTGTGGAGTCATCATCATCACCACAGGTAAGTGGCTGCGTATGGTGCGACAGGTTCATCAATCCTAACTATTTCCTAAATGACTTTAGCAACTTTACACTACCCGGGGTCTTTCTCCGGCCAAACCATTGGCCCTCTTACACTATGGGTTCTAAAAACCAATTCCCATTGGCCAAACTGTGGTGCTTTTCAATTTGGGGTCTCACTCCCCCGATTCATCTCCCAGTGCCCTCGCACAATTTCTGGGCCGCGACGTGTACCTCTCCCAGCGGCTATACCCACCTGCACACCTCCACCACTGCAGTTGCCTCCGAGCTTACCTGCTCCTCACCCTAACCTAACTACCTGGGGAAGGCCCTCTGGCGCTCTCCCCACTCGGTGCCCTCTCTGGCACTGGGCTGCCCGGGTCCGTCCTCCGGATCCTCGGGCCCCACTGACACTAACGGCTCCCAGAGCCCACCTGCGGCCTCACCTGGCCGACATCCTCACAGTGGTGGAGTGCCCAACCAACTACACACACTAACAGGCTACACGCCCAGCCATTTCCACAACACTAATGCACCCATTCACAACACCATTCTGCAACCGCACCACAAATGCCAATATCCAACCACAATTTACCTGTACCCTCTACCTAACACTTACACTACCCGCCCCGGGTATCCGTGATAGGGGTCCACTCTTCCCCCATCCACACCTTCGCACCATGCACACCACTCCGTACCACTTACTCCAACTCTCTCCACACACCTGTACTTGCACACCTGTGCTCTCACACCTGGTGCCACCTGCACCCTTCTCTCCCCAAGCGCATTCGCGCTGATCCACAACACTCACTACTCACACACTGCTCCACACACCTGTCCAGTTGCACACCTGTGCAATCACACCTGTTCCATTCTCACCTGTTCAATCCTCACACGCACGGCATCATCTCAGCTAACTACTCCCCTCTGAAACTTGCGCTTCCCAGTCGTCCCTTTAAACTATTGCGCTCCCACGTCATTATCATCCACACTAATCTACCTGCGTCCCCACTACAGGTATCAGTCACTAACTAAACTTAATGTCACCTAATGTCATCTTTCTAGATCCCTACAATATAACCTAACCCACCCGGGCTAGTTTTCACTGCCATACACCCCATAATCTAGTGCTCCTTTGCCCCCACATGGGAAGGGTGGCAGGGATGCCCCCCTTACCCACCGGGCCTATCGCTCCTCAATCAATTTTGCACATCAAATTTCAACAAATCAAAAATTTGCCAATCACTACCCATCATCTGCCAATCACTACTGCCAATCCCTTGCCAATCATCAAATTTTGTTTTTCTCTAATTTCGGGGCCAAAACACTAACCTCATCACCCAGTCTACTCACTAATACCTCTCGGTGCGCCAATCCCTGTCCAAAGCCCGGCTTCGTAAAGCCAAGCCATGAATGCGGGTTGTTCTGTGCCAGCGGCTGGACACGTCCCGCATTCGGTGCAGGGACGGGGGCTTACCCGGGCCGAGATCCCACGCACCCCCTCGGCGTGGAGCCATCCAATTGCCCGATCTCGACCTGCCGGCACGTCTCACCAAGAAGTGGTCGCCATGACGACCCTTTCTATCGGGCTGCCCGCTCCGCCTAGTGGAGCACGGACGCGGCCGTTCAAAGCGAGGCCCGGCACGCACCGAGGGCCCGCTTCGGCTAAAAGTCGACCTAACCTCTAACCTGGTTACCGTCGATGCTTCACCTGGACGCTTACACCCCGCAGCCCGTTCCTTGCTCACACATCCAGCCGTGCCCATGCTCCTCGTACCTTTCCTTACACACCCAGGTACCCTCATTCCACTCACAGCCTTGGTCACACACCTGACCACCGAACACTTTGGCACACATTCGTTGGTAGCACACCTCACCAACACACCTCTTCGCGCCCCCTCTTCTGTCACCTCCTCTGTGACAATCACAGGTGTGCTCTCATTCGCACACCCAACCACGTGCCTCACCACCAACTCCAGTGTGCATTCCCACTCACGCTCTACCATTCCAGGTGTGCATCCTTCCATCCCAGGTGTACATCCTCGCTCACCTGTCACAACCAACTCACTCTCCTTGTCACTCTCACCACCATTCTTGACAGCGCACTCACCCTTACTCTTGACAGCGCACTCTTTCCTCATGCACCTGTCCGTCACACACCTTTCTCTCGCACACTCCCCCGTTACACCCTCTGTAACACTCACCACAGGTGGACACTCTTCCTTACTTCTGACAGCGCACTCTTTCCTCATGCACCTGTCCGTCACACACCTTTCTCGCGCACACTCTCCCGTCACACCCTCTGTAACACTTACCACACCGCGCTTCCATGTGCCCCCTCGCACACGCGCTACGACCGACTCACTCTCGCCAGCACCCTCACTCCTTGGCACGCACTTTTTCCTCACACACCCCAGAGTCGGACTTTCTCGCACACCTCCTTTTTCGCACACCAGACCGGTCGCACACTTCACCCACGGCCTCTCACGAACACCCGGGTCCATCTCGACCCCCAAGCTTCTTAAATCCCCTGGCGCATCATACGCACGACCATATTGGTCACCACTTACACCGGGTCCTCTTTCTCTTCGCTTCTCCTCCATCACCTGCGAATCCCTCATCCGGTTAATGAGCACATCATCACGATCCAAACACAGACTTTGGACCAATTCTTTTATCTCCTCTTTTATCTCTTTCTTATCCCCTCTCCGTCGCTTCTTAATTTCGCTCACCCCTTCTTCCACTTCTTCTAATTTCTGCTTCACCTCTTTTATTCCCCGGTACGTCTCCTCAAGCTCGTCCTCCAAGGCTACCTTGACCGTTTCCATGTGCATCCTCACCTGCCGGTCCTTCGTCTCCATTACCTTTATCACCTCGTCCAACCTCGTTGTCAGTCCCTCACGTACCGTCTGACACTGCCTCTTTGTCGCTATCAAGTCGTTTTTTATGTCGTTTTGTGTCGCTTTTAACCCTCCTAATACCGCAGTGTTCCTTTGAACCTGCTCCACTAACTCCGTTTGTCCCACCGTCAGCTGCTCCACCTCCTGCGTCAGGTCCTCTATGCCCCCTTGCAATTTTACAGTCCCCTTTCTCACCTCCTTCTCCATGTGCTCCTTACAGTGCCTCACCTCCTCGCGCACTCCTCCGACCTCCTCACTCACTCCTCTTCTGATCTCCTCCCCCATCACTTGCATCTCCTGCCCAGATGCCACCCTCATCTGCTCCATTTCCTCCCTTTGAGCATCCAGTTTGGTTTCTACTCCCATTCTGACCCCCTCTATCTGCTGCCCCATTTGGTTAACTTCCCTTTCCGCTTGGTCCCTCATGTCCCTCAATTTGCCTTCCATACTGTTTTCTAACCCCTCTAACCCTTTTTGCATCCCTTCCATTTGATTCTCTTGAGCGGCCATTCTGTTTTCTACCCCCGTTAACCCCTCCTGTATTTCCCCTAATCTATCGTCTAATTTCCCAAATTTCTCGTCTAATCCCTTAAAATTATTGTCTAATCCCCTAAAATTATTGTCTAATCCCTCACCAGTACCCCTCGCTTCGTCCCTCATTACCCCCATTTGGTTTCCCATTACCCCCAATTGCTCACTCTGAGCATCCATCCGGTTCCCCATTACCCCCAATTGCTCACTCTGAGCCCTCATTTGCTCACTATTCTGGGCCATAAGGGCCTTCATTTGTATTAAAAACAAGTTCAAATCCACCGGTGGCGCTGCCACGGTCGCGGGCGCGGTGACCAGCGAGGCGCCATTTTGTGCGTTTGCTACCCTCGCTGCTTCGCTCTCCTCCTGTCCCTCATGTCCCTCAATTTGGTCCTGGACCGACCCTGCCTCACTCTCCCCTACCGGACCCCAGCTGTCTTGATCCGCCATAGCGCGACTTTCAAAATTCGGGTTTTTATTTTCTTATAACAAAAGCAAATTTCGCCGTTATAATTTCGCGCGGGAAACGCGCTCCGAATCGATTCTAATTGTTACAAATTTGGGCCTAATAAATTTAGTCCCGGGTCCGAATTCCACTCCTCGACACCAATTGTTACAGACGTGGCTTAGATGTTATTTACCGAGCGGTTTAGTATGACCACGTCTGCACAAGTTACCCGATTATACCCGAACGTTGACTAATCGCGCTACGCTAGATCAATGAAGGAAAAGACACACGGCTGGGATTAAAATGACACACCAGGGATACGGTTCTCAAGACCTCCGGAGGAGATTATATTCGTTCGGAAGGTTAGATTACAACTACAAGAGGGACAGCAAAGGAAGATAGGCACTTAGACACAATCTTATATTAACCCCAACAGACGACAGATAAACGGGACAAAAGGCTGACTCACACGGGGATTGATGGCTAGGAAAGGCAGGATCGATGGCTCCAGGTGCACCTGGGCTCAGGGACAGAATCGACTCGGTCCGGTCCAGAGATGCGGGGAGGTATTCAGCGCTCGTACGTGGCAACTTCTCTCTCCAGGCTGGGGGCGCATCTCACCTCACATCCGGTGAGTCGCTTCGTATATCCGGCGGGGAGTGACACGCCCTCGGCTCGTTAGCTCCGCCTCGTGGAATCGGCACGTTGCTTCTCATTGGGTGCGTGCGGGGGGTTTACCAGGCTCCGCCCTTGACGAGGAGCTGACAGCCAGCCCCTTCGTGGTAACCCCGTGGAGCGCATGGTCATGGCGGCTAACCGAGCTGGTGGGAGGACGCACACTCCCCCCGCGCGCCGTGGTTGTAGTAATTGTTGTTGTAGTTGTAGTTGTAGTTGTTGTTGTTGTTGTTGTTTGGGGAAGAAGACGGGAGGAGGTATGGGAAAGGTCCTAAACTCACTACTGGTGCCATATAATCACATTCTGGTGCAACGAAGAGTCGAAATTAATGGAAAGGAGTCCTTAACTGACATAGACTAAGAATAACTAGCAAGATGTCCGAAAGTTGTCTACGTGAGATGCGGTGGACCTGGGCACGACATTTAATGGGGGAAAAAGGGGAAGGTCGGTTCTACAGAGTGTTGTTTACAGACAATGGGACTAGGGAATGGGGGATTGGGGATAGTTGGGGAGTATTGGGGAAATAGGGGAATATTTACAAGCGGATATGGAGGCCAAATTCCATATTCGCAACAATATATATATATATATGACCAAAAGTATGTGGACACACTAACATCACATCACACCCGTATTCCAAAATCATGGGTATTGATCTGGAGTTGGTCCCCCCCGTTGCTGCTATAACAGCCTCCACTCCTCTGGGAAGGCTTTCCACGAGATGTTGGAACATTGCTGCGGGGACTTGCTTCCATTCAGCCACAAGAGCATTAGTGTAGTTGGGCGCTGATGTTGGGCGATTAGGCCTGGCTCGCAGTCAGCATTCCAATTCATCCCAAAGGTGTTCGTTAGGGGTTGAGGTCAGGGCTCTGTGCAGGCCAGTCAAGTTCTTCCACACCGATCTCGCCAAACCATTTCTGTATGGACCTCGCTTTGTGCACGGGGCATTGTCATGCTGAAACAGGAAAGGGCCTTCCCCAAACTGTTGCCACAAAGTTGGAAGCACACAATCGTCTGGAATGTCATTGTATGCCTTGGCGTTCAGATTTTCCTTCACTGGAACTAAGGGGCCTAGCCCGAACCATGAAAAACAGCCCCAGGCCATTATTCCTCCTCCACCAAACTTTACAGTTGGCACTATGCATTCGGGCAGGTAGCGTTCTCCTGGCATCCGCCAAACCCAGATTCGTCCGTCCGACTGCCAGATGGTGAAGCGTGATTCATCACTCCAGAGAACACGTTTCCACTGTTCCAGAGTCCAATGGCGGCGAGCTTTACACCACTTCAGCCGACGCTTGGCATTGGTGATCTTCGGCTTGTGTGCGGCTGCTCGGCCATGGAAACCCTTTTCATGAAGCTCACGACGAACAGTGGCAAAATTCCTGCCTTAACCAATGGAGGGCATTGCCTGAGTGGCACAGTAGCACCCTCAGCCCATGATGTGCCTCGCAGCCTCCGTGCCTATGAAACAAGAATTTCCATATGCAGTTCATTCTTTGTCGTAAGTTACTGGTGCATCTTATTTCGATTCCAGTTACATCATGAATAAGGCTGCTCCATACTTAAATATATTCCCAAATAAATTTGGTTTTCGATTAGTTTTGGCTTTTTTTTTTCGAACCAATGTGACTGTTTCTGTTTAAGCTACCGATTCAAATAAACATTTATATTGAATTCAAATAAACATTTTTGGGTGTAGGTACCTCAGAATCTGGGCTGTGTTTGAAGCTACCAAACGTTGGCGTTGACGTCCGTTTGGAGGCCACCAAAGGCCCCCTATCGGTGAATATTGGGATGTGGGGTCAGGCAGTGCTGCCGCCAGCCTACTGCCAAAAGATAACCTTATGAGGGAAAAGGTAACCACCATGAGGGCGATAAGTCCACAACTTGTCCTGAAACCACCACTGAGAAAAGCTCACTCAGCTGGGCAGTGGTGGGTGGTAGCCACTCTGATAAATAAATAATTCAAAGTTGTCTTTATGCTACCTATGCTACCTAATGAGTCTCTACTTCCAGTTCCAGATAGTCAGTGAAGCTCTACTACTGATCTATACAGAGTCTAATAAGGGGATAGGAGTGAATTCTCATGTTAACGCATTAAAAAGAACTGAAGAAATACAGTTAAGGACAGCTATTGGATTAGACATCGGAATGTAAATGGGGTTAGGTTCATATTTACCTTAATTTCCCCAACAATGATGTCGGGCTCAGCTCGTTGCTTTACTTGTATTGCATTCAATGCAAGGACATCAAGAGACTGTAGACAACACAATCAATGGAATTTTAGGCTGAAGTCACAGCACCATGTCTCTACATCAAGCAGAGACACATTTCTGCGTCGAGGAACAGGAAATGGACTCGAGTTCAAAGTTGTCTTCAATTGTCCTTTGTACAATGTCGTTCATTTTGACAATCTATGTACCCATGCATCCCCAAAGTTCATACATTGCACACGATTAACCTTCTTGTGTAAATGAAAAGTTTCTCCTGTACAGTGGCCATTGAAAGTTTCAGTTGAAAAGACTACACATGGCTAAAAGCGGATACTGCTGTTAAAAGTGTGCCAATTAAAGTCATACTTTGGAATGTAATGAAATTTTTAAAATATCTTTCAGCCAGAGCAAGTTCATTACTTTCTTGCATCTCGAGAGCACATTACCGTTTCCCTGTCCCTAAGTTAAACCTCCAACTGGCTTGGGTAGCAGCCAATAAGTACACAGAGCCGAATATTGTGGAATGGTCACAGTAAATCAGCGCATTGATCTACTTAACCAACACGACTGATGTCAATTGCATCCACTTTTAGAAAAGATCCTTTTATAATACCTACAGATAGAAAAACGAACTCAACATTTGAAATTAGAAACATTGTAAGTATTAGTGTAATATTTATTTGGAAAAAAGTATTCATTTACTTTCATAGAGTAAGTTGGACCAGGAATTCATTTTTATTTAAATATAATTTAACTTTGGTTATCACCAAATATGTTGCTGCAGTATTTTTTTTAACAGTGTATGATACTCATGGAGGACTTTTTAGGTTGTCTCATTGTCTGAAAATATATATATTAATTAAAAAATTAACCTAAACAAAATTTTTGCTTGAAAATTTCTAAAAAATTCACATGAAAAATGTATTTCTCTGAAATAACCTCAGAGTGGGTCCTAGTTTCCTGCCGTCCGTTAACATTTGGCTAAAACATCTCACAAACTACCCGACCGATATGGACCAAATTTGGTACAATGTATCAGGACAGCAAGGTCTCATGGGGTTGTGCTCCCATCCGAATGTGCCCCCCTATAAAGGGTGTAAAATGGGGGAAGGGGGGAAAGAATTGCCCCAAATATCGGAATTTCATGAAAAAATCTTCACAGAAATTGCCAGACAGATCCAGACCAAAATCGCCACGAGGCATCGTGACCATGCTCGAACCATAAGTTGGCCTCCTCATGGTCATATCGCCCCTGGAAAGTGATCCACGGTAGAGTCCCTGTATATAGAGAGTTACGACAACCTGGAATTAGAAGCCATTTTGTTTCCATTGTTTGCGCCACGCACTAGTGCACTGCCCGCTCGTGTGTATACATTGTGCGTAACCTAGTACAACATTTGAGTGCCTACATTGTGTAATTTGTGATTTGCACCGTGCCCCTCGCTTTTGATATGATTTTCTATTAGTCCAAGATAAGAATCGGATTTTGTTTATTGCAATAATCTTTGTTCAGAAATGTAGTTTTATGTGGGGAGGAGAGGGAGGAGAGGGGCAAAAGGAATAAAAGGGAAAGAGGGGACAGGAAGTGCCTATCATTTTCTGGACTACCTTGCTCTCTTACGTCTTACTTTCTTGACCAGCATGCACACAAAGCCGACAATGTGAACATTTTCAAATCTCTGTTAAAGACTCATTTATTTGAAAATGCCTACATCTGATTATATCTTAGGTTTTCTTCTTGTATAATTTGTATTTGTATATTCATCTCGTTGGCTTTCTTCTCTTTTCTAAGCGCTTAGAGGCTCCTGCAATTTACGCTATATAAATTCCTATTATTATAACAAGATTGCCTTAAAACCATCTTGACAAATGACAGAAATGTTGATTTTAAATATGAAAATTAAAAAGTAATTTAACTTTTCATGTAGGCGCACCGGAAGAAATACATATGCACAATTAAATTGTAATTATATAAAAGGCCCAGAAATTGTAATCCAGACTTGCAATGGAAAAGTATGCATGTAAAACATACCCGTTTTTCATAGCAATGTACAATTAGTTGTATGGTGTACATGTAAACTATTCCAAGTTACTGTTACATATTTATGTGAATGTATGTGAATTACCATTCAGGTCTTTGCTTATCCGTGTGTAGTATATTAAGTTGTTGTGTAGTTGTTGTGGTTGGAGGGTCAGGAGCCCTTCTGAGGGAGTGGCCGGAAACGGAAGTGACCGGAAACGGAAGAGGAAAAGACACGAGGAAAAAAGGACGAGTATTATTCTTCCTCGCCCCGCTCCGACCAAAGGTGGGATCGACCTTGCGCTGCGTGGAAAAGCGGCGTTCCGAAGCCTGTCTGGCGAGAGGAATCACCGGGACGTGTACCTGCCCGGTGGAGACGTCAAGTTGACGTGGGGCCGTGCATCGACCGCGTCTGGCATCGTTCGCGGCACCGTCTAAACAGACGCGTGCGGGTCGCACGTTGGGGCCTAACGCGCCTTGCGAGCGGCGTGGGGTTTGGCTTGCTCTACCGTATCCGCTTCGCGTGGCCACGAGGGGCTGCAGCCACGGTGCCTGGTACGATACCTGCCCGGTGGAAAAACGTCCACCCGGGGTTCGTTCAACCGCCCGAGTGCGGCGATGGCG
The DNA here is from genome assembly GCF_964187855.1 of Myxine glutinosa. Taxonomy (NCBI): domain Eukaryota; kingdom Metazoa; phylum Chordata; class Myxini; order Myxiniformes; family Myxinidae; genus Myxine; species Myxine glutinosa. Next base: position 81,784,343 of record NC_136268.1, read on the forward strand.
ACCATCATCTTGGTCAGGAGGGGCCCAGAGACATTGTGCGGGACCGAGACCAAAAGGGTGTCGTGAGTACTCACCGGGACACACGTATATAAGATGGCCATCTTACTCATAGGGAATTGATTGTGGCTGGGGAATTGTTGATGGTAGTGTATTGTTGATTGCTCGGGGAAAATCTCCGTGGTTGTGTCATTGAAATATTGTTGATGGTTGTGTATTGTTGATGGCTCGGGGAAAATCTCCGTGGTTGTGTCATTGAAATTGTATGGTACCATTACCATTGAAATATATCCTTGAACGTCAGTTGTCTCTTGGGTGAAATTCATATGGATTGCGTGGCGAAAGCGCATATATAATACAGCTTTCTGGCGAAGTTCCTCTCACGGTCCGGGGGTCACTGAGACCAGGTATTCACCGAGGGGACCACGTAACAGAATTGGGGGCTCGTCCAAATTACGATTTGCGGTTTCGCAATTGGGTCTACGTCCGGGATTTAAAATTGTATAAAATAATAAAATAATAATTTTTTTTATTAATTAAAATTTATTAATTAATTATTAATTGGTAAATTTTTTTGAGAAATTGGGGTAAAGTCTTGGGTGAAGGTTAACAGGTGTTAACGATAGGCACCATGGCGTTTGTGGCACAGAACTTTGGGGTAACCCCGAGTGAGGCACAGTTCCGAGCGTTGCTAAAGTCGGACCTCTTGAAATTGGCCAAACATTTTAACTTGGAGGTCCGAACTAATTTGAGGAAGGCAGAGTTGCAGGCCACGGTGATACAATCTATGGTGGGATTAGGAACATGGGACGAGTTAGCCTGGGAGTGGCTACCCGAAGAACCAGAAGACGTTGAGCTCCGGAAACTGGAGTTGCAATTACGGAGCCAGGAACGGATCAAAGAAGAAGAAAGGAAAGCAGAAAAGGAAAGAGCAGAAGAAGAAAGGAAAGCAGAAAAGGAAAGAGCAGAAGAAGAAAGGAAAGCAGAAAAGGAAAGAGCAGAAGAAGAAAGGAAAGCAGAAAAGGAAAGAGCAGAAGAAGAAAGGAAAGCAGAAAAGGAAAGAGCAGAAGAGGAAAGGAAAGCAGAAGAGAGGAGAGAAGAGAAGCAAGCAGAGGAAAGGAGAGTGGAACGAGAACTCCAGGAAAGGTTAAAAGAAGAAGAAAGGAAAGCAGAAGCAGAGGAAAGGAGAGTGGAACGAGAACTCCAGGAAAGGTTAGAAGGGAGAAAAGCGGAGGAGAGGAGAGCTGCAAGGGACCTCGAAGCAGAGGAGAGAAAAGCGGAAAGGGAATTAAAGGAACGTGACATGGAGCTTCAGCAAGAAATCAAATTCAAGGAGCTGGAGTTAATGAGAGAACGGGGAGAGGCACCACCCTTGCTGACGGGGTCGACACCTAACCAGAAAACCTGGGATGTGGGCAGACATGTGAGGCTGGTTCCACCGTTCAGTGAAAAAGAAGTCGCGAAATTTTTTCCACACTTTGAGAAAGTGGCTCGACAATTAAACTGGCCGGAGGAGGCCTGGACCATACTCGTGCAAAGTGTGCTGGTGGGGAAAGCTCAGGAAATTTATTCGGCGCTACCAATGGACCAATGTGCAGATTATGAGGTACTGAAGAAGCACATCCTCAAGGCCTATGAGTTGGTTCCGGAAGCTTACAGGCAAAAATTCAGGAATGCCAGGAAGAGGGAGAGTGAGACCCATGTGGAGTTTGCCAGAATGAAAGAAAACATGTTTGATCGGTGGTGTGAGTCAAAAGGAGTCGGGAAAGACTTCGAAACATTGCGGGACTTGATCCTGGTGGAGGAATTCCAGCAGTGTGTCCACGAGGACATCAAAGTGTACCTGCAGGAAAAGAAAGTACCAAAGTTGTGGGACGCAGCCACCATGGCAGATGATTATGCCTTAACCCACCGAATAGGGGTCCACGAACCTAACTCCTCGCCTAGATCTCCGCAGGGGAGGTGGGGAACAGCAGGTGCGGAGAACGACCATACATGGCGGCGGCCTCGAGATGATTATGGGGACAACTATGATACCCCACCGGTTCGAAATCAGAGGGATGCGGGCCCAAGACAAACTTATAGTTCGGGGGGCCCGAGGCAGACCCCGAGTTTTTCCTCCGGGCCTACTTGCGCGTTTTGCAAGAAACCTGGACACTTGATGTCCAGTTGTTACCTCATGAAAAGGGACAACCCAGAGCGGAGTCCGACTATTACAACTCCGAATGCGATGGCTAGCGTAAGAAATCGCCATCAAAAGGGTTACCAACCATTTATTTCAGAGGGGTTTGTGTCACTGGATGGAGCCTCGACTAACCGGAGACCGGTTAGGATATTGAGGGACACAGGGGCCCATCAATCTTTAATGTTTGAAGGCATTTTGCCATGGTCCGAGGAGACGGCAACGGGGGATAGTGTTCGTTTACAGGGGATCGGGGGCGGTGTTAGTGCTCCCCTTCAGGTCATCCAGTTGGAGTCCGATTTGGTGTCAGGACCGGTCACCGTCGGTTTACAAGCCACGCTTCCTGTACAGGGTGTATCTGTGGTTATCGGGAATGATTTGGCCGGGGGTCAAGTTTATGGTAACCTGAGGGTTGGTAAAGAGCCCAGCAGGGAAAATAACACCACACCAGCTCGGGATGGCGACAAAAGTGCCAAGTTATTTGTAGGGGGACTGAACTTCAAAACAGAGGAAGAAGTTCTGACCTCTGTCTTCAACAGATATGGGCCGCTGGTGGAAGTGCGGTTGGTAAGAGACTGGGAAACGCAACAGTCAAGAGGGTTCGGCTTTGTCACGTTTGCCAGCACAAAAGACGCCAGAGAGGCAGAGAAGAATTGGAATGGCAAGGATTTGGAGGGTCGGACCATAACAGTAGGGAAGGCATTTCGTAGGCGTCGAGAGGTCTACAGGAGAGGACAACTGGGCGGTAGTTTTGGTAGTGGCCGAGAAGGAGACCGCTATTCATGGGACTACAGGGACCAGTGGTCCCACCCTAATTATTAGGGAAGTTCTGAGAAGTTGAAGCACTGAAGGCGGCGGAGCCGCCGAGCCAAGATTCCTACACGAATTAACCGTGAACGCCGTTCCTAAAGGCGTCCATGTAGTGAACTTTCATGCACGGACTAACCGTGAACTCCACGTTCCTCAAGGCGCCCATGTAGAGAACTTTCCTGCATGGACTAACCGTGAACTCCGCGTTCCTAAAGGCATCCATGTAGTGAATACTCGGCTTGGCCTCCCGGAAAAAGTGCTATCGAGTTGCTTAACTTTGGATCTTTGATCAACCCCTTAACCTTCATTCCCAAGAAACTGACGGTCAAAGTCAGAGGGTCATGAGATGGAGTTTGATTTGGCAGGGACAATGTCGTTGTTGGTACTTAGTCCAGAGGGAGTAATCTGGAGGGGTTGTGGTGAAATTTTGGTTGCTTTATTTTTAAGTGATAACTGTGCCCGGGGGGAACGGATAATGTGGGGGGGGGGGTTGAGTTATCTGGTTTGTTTCTCCAAATTGGCCGGCAAAGAAAGTTTTCGCTGGGTTCAAACTTTCTTTCTTGAAGGGGGGGAGTGTTACATATTTATGTGAATGTATGTGAATTACCATTCAGGTCTTTGCTTATCCGTGTGTAGTATATTAAGTTGTTGTGTAGTTGTTGTGGTTGGAGGGTCAGGAGCCCTTCTGAGGGAGTGGCCGGAAACGGAAGTGACCGGAAACGGAAGAGGAAAAGACACGAGGAAAAAAGGACGAGTATTATTCTTCCTCGCCCCGCTCCGACCAAAGGTGGGATCGACCTTGCGCTGCGTGGAAAAGCGGCGTTCCGAAGCCTGTCTGGCGAGAGGAATCACCGGGACGTGTACCTGCCCGGTGGAGACGTCAAGTTGACGTGGGGCCGTGCATCGACCGCGTCTGGCATCGTTCGCGGCACCGTCTAAACAGACACGTGCGGGTCGCACGTTGGGGCCTAACGCGCCTTGCGAGCGGCGTGGGGTTTGGCTTGCTCTACCGTATCCGCTTCGCGTGGCCACGAGGGGCTGCAGCCACGGTGCCTGGTACGATACCTGCCCGGTGGAAAAACGTCCACCCGGGGTTCGTTCAACCACCCGAGTGCGGCGACGGCGACCATCATCTTGGTCAGGAGGGGCCCAGAGACATTGTGCGGGACCGAGACCAAAAGGGTGTCGTGAGTACTCACCGGGACACACGTATATAAGATGGCCATCTTACTCATAGGGAATTGATTGTGGCTGGGGAATTGTTGATGGTAGTGTATTGTTGATTGCTCGGGGAAAATCTCCGTGGTTGTGTCATTGAAATATTGTTGATGGTTGTGTATTGTTGATGGCTCGGGGAAAATCTCCATGGTTGTGTCATTGAAATTGTATGGTACCATTACCATTGAAATATATCCTTGAACGTCAGTTTTCTCTTGGGTGAAATTCATATGGATTGCGTGGCGAAAGCGCATATATAATACAGCTTTCTGGCGAAGTTCCTCTCACGGTCCGGGGGTCACTGAGACCAGGTATTCACCGAGGGGACCACGTAACAGTTACATACATGTACGTAATAATAATAACAATAATAACAGTATTTATATAGCGCCTTAGCATGAAATGAACAAAGCGCTTCACAACATATCTTGAAGACTTCAACTTACATTACACAATCTTAGAGAATACGACTTAAAGCTACTTTTCAAAAAATACAATTAAGTTACTTTGGAAATAAATGTGTTTTGAGTTTTGATTTGAAAGTTTTTATGTTGTGTGAGGTCCGAATAGTTTTTGGTAGTTTGTTCCAGAGGGCAGGTACTGAGTTGCAAAAGGCTTTGTCCCCGTATGGCATGAGTTCTATTACAGACAAGGAGAGTCTTATCAGCGTGTGATCTTAAGTATTTGGCGTCATTAGAATGAGTGTGAGTATTAAAGACAATACTCACATTATTAAGTATTATTAAAGACAAAAAACAAAGCCAGACAATAAAATAGAGCGTTCCTCGTATGTATTCAATGCAAGGCCAGAAACACGCGCAGATCGGACAGGAAACAACATGGCGTCCACAGACCACGTGACCAATTTTTTTCGGACTCTTGATGTCGCACCTCTCTCTAGACAGGGACTCTAATCCACGGGCCCCCTCCCAGAATCCCTCATTTTCTAAATAATTAAATAAAAAAACTTCTTCACAACTACCTGAGCGATATGGACCAATTTTGGTACAATATATCAGGACAGTAAGGCCTCATGAGGTTGTGCTCCTCATCCAGATCCACCCATTTAAGTGGGGTAAAAAGGGTTTTGCCCCAAAGGGTGGTTTAGCCTCAAATTCTGATAATTTATTTTAAAATATTTTCCACAACTACCTGAGTGATATGGACCAAATTTGGTACAATGTATCAGGAAGGTAAAGTCTAATGAGGTTGTGTGCCCATCCCATCCGGATCCACCAATTGAATTGCCCCAAACGGGGGTTTCACCTCAAATTCAGGTAATTGATTTTAAAATCTTTTCGGAAACTGTGGGGAAATAAATGTACATTTTTAAACAAGTCATGCACATAAATCCAGTTGGTAATCTTACATGGTGTCTAAACTTCACGGAGCACTCTGGGTGCCAGCGATGACACATTGTGACGTCACGTTTCTCCCAACAGTCAGCACGGCAATTAAAGAAAAATCTCTCAGGTCCCAACTATGGGATGCCAAAACCATGCAGCTTGTGTGTGCTCTATCCTCTAAATGCTGAGCGTTGAGCGAAGAAGCTCGTTTGACAAACTTATTTTGTTCTCAATCAGTTAAGGATCAGATTTGAACCACTGACCTGCCGGACTCAGAGCGCATGCTCTAACCACAATGCCATTGATGATTGCTGATATCAGAAATGTATTATTTGGATACTTGCAATATCAGGTACAAGTAGTTATCATATTCATTGCATCATAAACATGACGACAGTGATATAACTGAGCATAGACAAGTGTAATAAGAAAATGAGGAACATGTTAAATCCTGACTGGCCTGTTCCAATGCACTGGAGGTGCTGTTGCTGTTTATCTTCATAATACCTTTCCCCACAGACCTTTTACCTCTCTTTCCCAATGCTAATACCCCTTGGTCAGTTCCACAAGATGGATTGGCCTGATCGGCAATGTTTCTCATTCTCACTCTTTCACTGCACTTCCATCTCCTTAGCTACAGCACAGTGCCTGGAACTCCCTACACAAAGTCCTTTTCTCTTACATGCAAAAGTTATTTCCCTCATACCTCCTCCTCATACCCCCTACTAAGATTTCTCCCATGGTATACAGGAGCTTGTGGTGAGACATCAGCAAGGAAGAATCATGCCTTCTCTGTCTGGAAGTGAGAAGCCATTTCTCTGCCAAGCCTTTTAATGAGAACCTGCAGACATCCCCAGCCAGTCCGGATCCTTCAGGTGAAGAGCAAGAAAACAACACCAGCCTCACCTGAGACCTGGGGTGTGCTCAGCTACCCATCACTTGCCAAGCCAGCCGTTCCTCATCAATGGTTTTGAATGGAGTACTTCCTGGAATGGTTAAACCAATTGGTGAGGGCTCCACAAGAAATGTTGTAACCAAACACACCCCTGAGCTTTCAGTCCTTTCTCCTTCAAAATCCTTGTGGCCTAACCTAACCCAAACTATAAAAACTGATGGAGTTATGATGGACATATCATGTTTTTCCTGAGTCCCTTCGCTCATCACTGATGGTGTTATGATGGACAAAGCTGGTGATAAGGCAGGATGGTCAAATCACACATTTGTTGAAATGAAAAGGCTCAGGCTGTCAATCTCTTCATTCCTGTTTCATAATCCCTTTCCCTCCTTCAGGCAACTATGAGATTCTCACTTGCAACAATGGAGACATACAGAGTGCACAAATCGGACAACTTCAGCAACTGGTCCCAGTGGCATCAGTTCACTCTTCCTTGAAATCCGTGCATCGGAACTCGGTGCTCCTTCTTCACTACCCTTCTGCAGATATTGCTTGGAAGTTGGATTCCCACATTAAAGGTGACACGTCATTCCTGTCAATAACAAGAGTGCCAACAATTCCTCTGACCTACAGAAGCATTATTCCCAAAATCAGCAAGATGACGGAATCAATAATCTCAGCCGACCTCAAGTCCCACATCTTCTCCAACAGTTCCAGCAACAAAAACCACATTACCATTCCCAAATCCAGGCCAACAACTCACTTCCACACTTTTGCTTCCCCCCCCCAACCCCTCCATTTCTCTCGACTGCGGAACAATCGCCGGAGTCTAAAACATTTTTCTCTCCACTCCTTTAAAGCGGTGAGCCATCAACATTTCATGTTATCTCTGATAATTTATATTTTCACCGACTCTCCTGTCCACCTGCCCTTTTCCACATTTACCATCTGTCAGTTTCCATGTTCCTTATCTACTCGGCCCATTCAATGTCAATATGCCCTTATTTATGCTGCCCGTATTTTTGTTCCTTCCTCATTTATCAGGCCTCCCTTGTTTGCCAACTCCCTTTGCTCTATTGCCGTTGTGTCAACATTCTACCGACTCCTCTCCGGCCTCGCTCCCCCAGCTCTCTCTGTGCTCTGTCCCCCCAATATTCCTTCAGGTCACACAAGATCTGCCAGCAACCCTCTTATGGTTAACCTGCCAAAATCTAGGCTCTCTGCTCACCTTCACTCTTTCATTCCCCTTTTCTCCCGCCTCTGGAACAAACTCCCCCACTCCGTTCAATCCCACTCCTCCCTCCAGGTCTTTAAAACAGCTGTTCACCACCATCTCTCATCTTCCCCCATCCAAAACCTTGATCTTTTCTACCCCCGGTAATTCACCCGATAAATTTTTTTTTTTTGGGGAAATTCCAACTTCTTTCCTGGAAATCCTTGCAGTATTCATATGTTTTATACCTCTCCCACCTCCCCCAAAGCCCACCCCCTCCCACATTTCTCCCGTTGTCCCTGTTCTCAAATGTTGTGTTTGTGTCCTTCCCCCTCTCTCCCCATCTTGTCTACCGCTCCCCTTATTTTTGATGTTTTACGTGTCGGTTTGACCTTTTGTGTGATTCATGTTAGCTCTTTCACGAGCCTCGATCTTGTATACAAAAAAACAAACAAAAAAATCACCCCTCCATCATTCAGCTCTTCCATGAGCCTCAAGCTTTGTTTCAAAAAAAAAAACTACACCACCTCAGAGAAATAAAAACTTCATATGGTTGGTATTTCCTAGAAAGAAGCATAATCATTTTTTTTTGATATTTTTGTTTATTTATTCAAGTTAAGTTCAATGACAAATATGCCAGAGATATGGTCTACAAGAACAAAAAAAAAACTACTTTAAACATTCATTTTTAACCTGAAAGCTATTACAATTCCCTTACAGACAAGCTATAAAAAATACAGCACATCACCAGCTCTTTAATACTCAAAAATAAGAATAATTTAGGACATGAGCAGCATACGTTATATGAGTCAGCCGTACCTTTTTGACAGATTAATAGGATAGCAATACAAAACCGGCTGGGCAAAGCCAACGGAAACCGGCCAAACCGAAAGTCGACAAGTGAATCTCTGATAAACTTCTCAACTTCACCTCCTGTACCCTGTGCTCATTTACTAACTCGCACTCCACACCCCAAAGGCAGCTTTCCCTACTGCTGCCCGAGGCACACCGCAGGCAAGGAAAGGTGTGTCGCTGTGCCATGTCCAAAAGTGCCAGAAACTATCGCCAGTCCTGCAATTATAAGGCTCGACAACACGTGGCTTCTTGCAAACTGCTTGCCGCACTAAGGAAGTAATTTTTTTTCTCCCCCCATTTTACAAAATACTTCCCTTCAAACTCCTCTAACATTGGGTGGTTTGACCAGTCGCATGCACCCTTGGTGAGGCAACAACATTTACTCGGACCAAACAACACGTCAGTGTGGCATTTGCCAAAAAAAAAAAAACAAGATTTGTGGAGAACGAAAAAGGCCCACCTTGCGCAACGTCTATCTCGGCCTTCCATGCACACTCATTCTAAGGTGTTATTTATTGATCACATCAGATTAAGAAAAGCTGAACAGATTCTGGGAATTATGGATGCATATAATACAAGGTTGAGGGGATGTGTTCTTTGACTCAAAAAGGGTTTACTTGCACCCACTGCCACCCGTATCATACATCATACTTCAAAGGAGTAACTGCACACACATGACAAATGCACCAGGCATGGAAATATTGAAGTTGAACAAATCATGGGTCAGGGTGCCGAAACAGCACGGATCGTGAGGCGAAAAGAAAAGGATTCGCCATGAAGAAGCTGAAATCCAAGTTCAGGCGAAGATCTCTTGTGCGGGGGCCTTTTGATAGCCACCGTTGAAGGCCTTGTTCTGGTCGAGCGCATAACTACCTGCATCTTTCTTCTTCAGCCGATGTACAAGCAGGACGATGAGCAAAACCGCCAGCAGGATTCCCACCACACCACCAATGATCACCGCTGCGGGGAAACATTTTCGTTTTATCACAGGATGCATGTACGAGTTCATCATTTCCTATGCAGCATGTGGCTGCTGGTTGCATCATTGCTCGGAGCTCTGCTGTGCCGCTGATGCAGTGCCCCACTATGAGTCAGCTGGTACTCATTCTGCAACCTCTGAAGGATGACAGCCTGAGTCAACCCACCTAGTGTTATTTAACGGCACGACAGGGGCTCAAACTCAAGACCCTAAGATCTTAAGCCAGCCACGAGCTCATATACTGCTTCACCCACCCCCACTGACCCCACACGCACTTATGACAGACTTTATGCATCTCGTGAATGTGAAAGCATTAAACTGCAGGTGCTGCAAATCAAACATTAAGAAAATGATCAATATAATTTGAAGATACTGGCGGGAGTAATGCATTCGATCGTGTCCGTGTGCGTGTGTGTTCGTGTGTTTGTGAACAAGATATCTGGAAAAGTTCTGAACGGATTTGGATGAAAGTTGGTGGGATGATTACCCTTGGGATAAGGAAGAATTGATTAGTTTTTGGTGAAGCTCAGGATATTATTCCGGATCCTGGATTTTTTTGAAGGATTGTTTACCATTGGAAGATAGGGCTCATTTTTTTTTAACATTGTCTTCTATATATTCTATATTTAACATTGTGATATGAAAATAGTTTTCATATTTGTTGTAAATGTAGTTTAAACTAGTGGTTATGCGTTAGAGCGGTGTATTTTATTAGCAGCGTCGTATTCAAGGTTTTTTTTTTTTTTTTCTATTAAAGACATATTCTGTCATTTTAAAACCACCAAAGTGTGTATTCAGTTCCCCGTTTCATAAAAGGTATCATTTGATATGTATAATGCTTTAAAACTTTTTTTTTAAACCTCAGAAGAGATATCAACATTTACCTCAGCGAATGTCAATCGCGGTGTCCGTATTTGATGAACTTATAAAGACTTAGGTGACTTATAAGTGTGACCAGCATGTGCACGGGATTCTTCCCAGAAGAATGAGTGGTCGCATTAGCTTGTACGACTTAAAATGAGGGAGTTTTGTTTTGACGTTTGGGCCAATTTTACATGTTGTATCCCTAAGGAATGAAACGAACGTTTTCCTGGCTTACAATTTTATTTGAAGTCACACATGCCTCAAAATACACTCACTTACATAGAATTGAACGCTGAATCCGAAAATGTAAGTGAAATTGCCTTGTTTTTTTTTAACATTATCTTCTATATATTCTAAATATATATCTGTGCAGTGTGTCTTGTGTTGTCTTGTGTTGTGTTGTCACTGAACTACTCCCTCAAACTTTTGTGAAATCGTACTATTCCAACTTGACCCACGGCGGGAGTATGCGCTCTACTGAGTGGCGTTCTAGTTTTACCTATTTTTGACCTCACAAAAGCTTCACAGCCGATGCAAGTTCATTTTCAGAGAAAAACAAAGCCATACGATCTGATAAGATCACATAACGCTTATAAATCAGGAACTATATCAGTCAAATATTTGTATTCGCTTATCAGTTGAAATAGCAGAGTGTGGAAAGAAATCGAGATTTATAGCAAAATGTGCAGAAAAATGTGGCGGCTTTCATAATGTTGAAAGAAACAGGATTGCTGGGATAAAATAATACCTGAACTTTTGTTTAATAATTGATTTATCACATTTTGAAGCGTACAAAGAAACCTTTGTATAACAAACCTGCAAGCACTTCCGTCTTGCCAAAAAAGCCTTGCTGGCCTTGTTTGGCCGAGTCAGGAGTGGACGTGGCACTGCGAGCTGGCAGGTTCAGGACTCCTTTTTGCTCAGGTCTTATGATACCTTCTTTCATACCAACTAGCAAAGAGTCATCCATTTGACCAGAACCCTGAAAAAGAAATGGCTCGTGATTAAAGCACATACGAGGAGGAAGCTCATCCGCTCCACAAACCACATACAAGGAGGAACACTGAAGGTTCCACTGAAGCAGTTTCTTGGCTAGGCTTATATTACTGGATGCATCGCCACTCCTACACAGAAAGTCATGGCATGAATGTAAAATTTGTCCAGGGTGCCGGCAATAGCTCGCCTAGACTTTGAAGGACACTGTGGGATATTTAACGTCCAACTAATGCCGGCAAACAGGACATCCAATTTAACGTCCGTCCAAAGGATGGCACACACATTGATGAATCTCCCTGCGTGTGAAACACCACGATATGATAGTTTATAGCTAGGCCGACATTCAAACACAGGCTACACAGCTCAGAAGCGAGTGCGCGTACCTCTAAACCACCCTGCCAGCCCTGTTGTTGATGCTCACCAAAATTTATCTTTTCTGCACAGACTGGAAATGGGGTTTTCATCATAATACTTTGAAGTTTCGTCTTTCTATGGCTTTTGCACTAGCTACTCTTCAGAAATAAATCACCAATTTAAAAAATGCCTTAATCATCAAAAATTGGCATTAAAATCCCAAAAAAGAATGTACAGTGCATTCAGAAAGTATTCAGACCCCTTCACTTTTTTCACATTTTGTTATGTTGCAGCCTTATGGTGAAATAGTTTAAATTCATTTTTTCCCTCATCAATCTACACTCAATACCCCATAATGACAAAGAGAAAACAGGACTTTAGAAAGTTTTGCAAATTTATTAAAAAGAAAAAACTGAAATATCACATTGACATAAGTATTCAGACCCTTATGCTATGACACTTGAAATTTAGCTCAGGTGCCTCCCATTTCTCTTGATCATCTTTGAGATGTTTTCTACACCTTGATTGGAGTCCACCTGTGGTAAATTCAATTGATTGGACATGATTTGGAAAGGCACACACCTGTCTATATAAGGTCCCACAGCTGACAATGCATATCAGAGCAAAAACCAAGCCATGAGGTCGAAGGAACTGCCTGCAGAGATCAGAGACGGGATTGTGTGGAGGCACAGATCTGGGGAAGCCTACAAAAAAATCTCTACTGCATTGAAGGTTCCCAAGAGCACAGTGGCCTCCATATTTCTTAAATGGAAGAAGTTTGGAACAACCAGGACTCTTCCTAGAGCTGGCCGCCCGGGAAACTGAACAATCGGGGGAGAAGGGCCTTGGTAAGAGAGGTGACCAAGAACCCGATGGTCACTCTGGTTGAGCTCCAGAGATCCTGTGTGGAGATGGGAGAAACTTCCAGAATGACAACCATCACTGCAACACTCCACCGATCTGGGCTTTATGGCAGAGTGGCCAGACGGGAGCCTCTCCTCAGTGAAAGACACATTAAAGCCCGCTTGGAGTTTGCAAAAAAGCACCTAAAGGACTCTCAGACTGTGAGAAACAAGATTGTGTGGTCTGATGAAACCAAGATTGAACTGTTTGGCTTCCGTCTGGCCACTCTGCCATAAAGCCGTCCAACTAATGCCATGATATCACTTCAAATGTGATATTTCCGTTTTTTATTTTTAATAAATTTGCAATACTTTCTAAAATCCTGTTTCCTCTTTGTCATTATGGGGTATTGAGTATAGATTGACGAGGGAAAAAAAGAATTTAAACGATTTCAGCACGAGGCTGCAATATAACAAAATGTGACAAAAGTGAAGGGGTCTGAATACTTTCTGAATGCACTGTATAGTAAGCATGTCTTGTTTGACGAATCCTTAGTTGTGGCCCATCAAGAGGTCCACCTTGCAGATACAGCCACATGGTGGCACAGCTGAATCTATGAAGACTTGCCATAGAGCTAGACGGGCACAAGTTTGAATCCCATGTCCTACATTTTGCCTCTGCATCTGATAAACACACCTTCACATCTTTAGAGACCACTGCACAATTCAGGCAGCTATGGTGTTTATAAAACAAGCATTGCAACTGACATAATGTATGCAATTGTCTTGCATAATATGGCCTGCCTTTTCCAATACGGGCTTCAACAGCCATAAATTGCAATCACAAAGTTCAGGTGCTGCCACCACTGCCACACATTTGTCACCAATCACCAATTATGGAGTTTTTGGAGTCAACCTAGATCACAGCACCGGCTCATTTTGGATGGAAACCTTTCTGCAGGAGCCTTGGCCATCGAGGTTAACAAAGAAGACAAATAGTCCATGTATGACTAAAGTAAGTGACAAACCTAAATGCAGCTTGCAACAAATTGAAGTCACAAGAAAGAAAAAAATCTAAAAACAATCCAGAAAGCATCTACAGATCCAATTTATTGTCCTCAAGCTCCTTAAAAGCAGAAAATATTAACATTTTGGAACTTCATATTCGTGTTTTTTAATGTTAACATCTGGACATAATTTCCATGCTAAAGGATAAACTCACCTTAGGCACTCCATTCATTTCTGGGTCCATCATTCCATGATTGTTTAATCCAACAGATGTTGAAAATCCTTGAAAAAAAGGTAATATGAAAAGGAAGGAAGTTGTAATCAAAGGAAAGGTCAACACTGGCCAAATAGGTTGCTAAATAAATAGGAGTAAATTACTTGGCTTGACTTGTTTGGCATTCCCATCTGAGCAATTGCCTCATGATTCTGTTCTCCGATGTTTAAACCCAAAGCAAAGTGTAAATTTGTAAATTTGTTGTTCTCAGACATGCAATACATGCCTCGGACAGTGCAGGAATAAAAAAGAAATCGCTTAAGATCCCCAAACCCATGTCTGATCTGGGTTCAATTCCCAAACCGACAATAAGCGCAATACAGTACAAGTCGCTTTGAGCTCTTTTAATAGATGAGGAAGAAGAGTAAGGGATATACCTTACTGGGTAAACAAAATGCTGTTGTAAAGCATCAATTCAGGTCCCAGAATCTTACATTCAGTCTCTCCGAGCCTCTTCCCTTGACTTTGGCATCATTGGGGGTGTATTTCACCACCACAACGATACAAACACGCAGGGAATAATAAAACTATTGTTTCTCTTGAGGTTTTGGCCAATTTATTTGGCAATGTCATCTGTATTTCGAGGATTTTCGAATGTAGGCCTTGCATCGATGTGCAATTTGCCAGAACAAAGCAACCTTTTCTTAATTCCGGGTTAATTTCCAGCGACGTGGGTCATGAATACAGGGAAATATACATTGATGAAAAGATTGCGCTGAATGCTTGTGATAACCAGGGTGCCTGATACCGTGGTTTGACTGTGTATGTAAACATAAAACTGTAATACCTGATTGCCATTGTACACTGTCTGTAAATGACAATCGCATGGGCACTTATCTAATCATAACTGCCATAAAACCGAGAAACATCAGCTACCTCAGGGAGGGATAGTGTGACGTCCCATGACCAACCGTGAGCAGAGCGAGGCTAGACTGGACGACTTTTATTTCCAGATATTTTAGTTTATGGACATTTTCAAAGGAAATTTGACTTTTTCTGGTATATTGGCTTTGAGTTGCATCAGAATGCCAAATTTTAGCTTTCTAGCCCACCTAGAAAGTACTAAACATCTATATCAGTGAATGAGTGCAGAGCCAGTGGTTCGAAAGATCGAGCATGCGAGCGCACGCACACACGCACGCGCACACAAGCACACACACAGCACCTTTTGTAGCAATGACTGCTATGAATCCTTTAGGTAGGTCTCTACTAGCTTTTCACAGCGAGATGGTGAAATCTTCACGTCCTTCGTCCATTTTTCACCTGAGAATTGCTCTAATTCGGCCAAGTTTGATGGGGATTGTTGGACTGCAATCTTAAAATCTCACCATAAATGTTCAATTGGGTTAAAGTCAAGATTATGACTGGGCCACTCAAGAACATTTATTTTCTTCATATTCAGTCATCCCAGTGTGGCTTTAGCTTTGCGCTTCGGATCATTGCCCTGCTGAAATGTGAATCTCCAAACTAGTTTCAGATTCATGGCTGACTCAATCAGGTTTTCATTGAGGATTCTCCTGTGCTTTGCACTTCTATCCTGCAAGTTTGCCAGTCGCTGTTGATGAAAAGCAGCCCCATAACATGATGCTGCAACCACCAAGCTTAACAGTAGTGATGGTGTTGACTGGGTGATGTGGAGTGTTAGGCTTGCACTAGACGTAACGCTTTGAATTTAGACCAAAAAGTTCAATTTTAGTCTCGTCTGACGACAAAAAAAATTCTCCACATGTCTGCAGTATTATTCAGCGTTTCTTTTTTGCAAACTCAGTTTAAGGTTTTGATGAAAAGTTTTGCCTAATTAACCCTAATTAACCCTTTTATTTTTGAAGAAAAGTTCAAAGTTTTGAAACTTTGAGGTTTTAGTTGTGTCTTTTTCAGTAATGGCTTCTTTGTTGCCACCTGTACATAGAGGCCAGCTTTGTGAGGGGAACAGGATATTGTTGATTGATGAACACTGACCCCCATCTCAGACATAGAGCCTTAGAGATCTTTCAAAGTCAATGTTGGATTTCCAGTGACATTCCAAACCAGTTTCCTGCTTGCCCAACTGCTGAGTTTGGATGGACCACCTGATCTGGGTAGTCTGGGTGGTATGATGTGTCTTCCACTTCTTAATAATAGATTTCACCGTACTCAAAGGGATAATGAGTTAGTTGTAAATCTTCTTATAATCCTGTTCTAAACAATTATTCTCCACCACCTTATGTATGACTTCTTTAGAAAGCTCCTGTCATGTTTGCCTTGTTGGTTGACCAAGTGAGTTGCACCTTAAAACTCAACTTAGATATGTGGGGAACTTAATTTTTAAGTTAAACCACTGATTACAGACAGGTGAAACCTATTACACTTATTTTGTAACCTTTCAGATAAATAATTTGCTCCTGAAGTGATTGAGGGTTAATTAGGCAAAAGGTTTGAATACTTATGCAACTGAGAATCATCTGACTTTCTCTGTTAATCAAACTTATTCACATTTTATCTGCATTTTTTAAAAAGTTTTATGACTTTGGAGTAGTTTGCGAAGACTATAAAGTTTGATTTGAAAGCATAATGAAATAAGCTCAGGTGGCATCAGAATCTGAAAACTTTGGAGGGGGATGAATACATTTACAGGCCACTGTACACCGACATTACCTCATGTTCTGGCCAGAGCTTTGAATTTTAGCCATGTACGGAATCGGCATGATTCACATATTTCCCAACTCCCATTTATTTTTGACTTATGCCTCACTGTTTGTTGCTTAAGCATCTCATTCTTAGTTTTTTTTAAGCATCTTGCAATTGTGCCTTGCTTAGCAAAACATATTTCATCGACAAACAATGAAACATCACCACCCAAGCCGATTACCTTCCACACCAGATGATGAGCCATCGGAGTCATCATCTCCATCTTCAGCGTCCATCAGACTGCCTGACGCTTCATTCTCAGGTGGCAAGTGAGTTTCTTCCTGCAGCTGAACAGGAGGATAACAGTAGGTACTAGAGAGTTAATAGAACAAAATACCCCACACAGTGTTCAAGTATATACTTCAATTTTAATAAAATAATGATACTAAAAACCGTTTAAAAATTCCAGAAGTTTAGCGCTATTGAAGCAGTCGTATACATCACCCTTACACAGCATCCTATTTAATATGTCCAAGTACAACTAAATATAACAAATTTGAGGTTATTGGAAGTAGTCTAGTCTGTTAAGGAATTTCCTGTTCTTTGCCAGATAAAAGTATGAATTTTTTTTCTACGGATGCTAGAACACAAAAAGGAAAAACTTGGCCTAGGAGCTACCTGAACTGTGTATTACCTGAACATGTGTGTAACTGTGTATTGTGTACTACCTGAACACTGTGTGTGTGGCCTGTGTATTCATTAACAACCGTTATTTGTGTTTTATCAATTTAGGATGTGGCGTGCTCCTATTTGCATGGAGGCATGACACCATGCCCATGAAATGCTGCCACTAGCGGTGGAAGAGTGCGGAACACCAGAGAAAATGGACGTCAGCAGTTTAGTTTTTCACCGATGGTGAACCCATGTGGGCCATTTATTCAACAAATGGAGACATATCACAAGACATGATGGCAGATGCTACTTCACAGGTGATTATAAATTATATTTCTCAGGGATTGCTGGGGTGAATATCGATACGGTAACATGAAACAAGACGACATCATCTATCTATAATTCCAGTAATCTCTGTATGTCTGTGTGTATGTCTGTGTGTCTGTGACCGCTGTTTCTCGACAACCACGGGTCCGATATACTTTAAACTTGCCAGGTATATTGCTGGGGACCCGAGGATGTGCCTTTTCAAGGTTTCATATTAATCGGACAAGTAGTTACCGAGCTATGTCCAAAAAACGATTCAACCAATCAGAGAGCAGCGAGCTATCACGTGTGCCGAACGTGCCGAACAGACTCTGCCTCGGACGGCACATTTGAGAGCGTATTCATTTATTTCACGTTGGCAAACTATGTTGGCGTTAAACTATGTTTTAAAACTAATTAAAACTAATTTGCGATTCATCGTAACTGCGATATGCGACCTTCCGGACAGTCAAATGAGGACGTCACTTCCGGACTTACGGATAGTCATAGTGACGACGTACTGATGCTGAACGTGGCGAGCAGACGCTGTAAGGTACGATCGATTGTAGTACACGTTTATAATAACTCTGCCGATACAGGCCCGATTAACTGCAGCGCCATCCGAGCTGCGGCGTCGGGACGATACATTCATTGTACGGTCACATCACGCACTTACGGGCACGCCCATGGGCCCATGGGCACGCCCAGACATTTTTTTTTTTTTTTTGGCAAGGAACGGGCACCCACGTACGGGCACGTCCTAGTTGCTGTAAATTTGAGTTGTGTGTTGTAGCCTATCCTATGCCTGCACTCACATGTGTACCTTCTTTCAGGATGGAAGCTCTAATGTCAGCCAAAGCGATGCTGATTTCCCTTGTTTATTGATTGGAGCAGATTGCTTCATTTGCCAGACCGTTACTTCAGAGCCTCTGAAGTGTCTAGAAAACAGTCATGCTGCTGCCCCTCTGCGTGTGGAAACGTTCACAAAGTTTATTCAAAATATTGATGGGATGTCTACCTTGCAATGTGCGGTTTGATGAGTGTGATATTGCCAGTTTGTGTGAGAATCGTGCGTCATGGCACAAATCATGCCACTGACATCGCCATCTCTAAACTTCGATCGTCAAGAGTCAACTGGCGAGGCCCAATACCATGCTTTCATGAAGGAAATGTTGGAGGATGATATATTGATATAAGATCACTGCATGAGCCCATCAATAAAACTAGAGGTTCCAGAGAACCTGACCTCAACTGGACTATATCAATATGGCTAGAATATGCATAAATAGAACCACAACTATACACAAAGAATTAAGTTAAGCACCCCCCCGTTTTTTTACAACCTCGCACATTACAAGTTTGTTGTCGTCAAAACAGTGTAATATACCCATGATATTGCTATATTTTCTGGAGAAGTGATATTATGGTCACATAAAAACATAACAATCATGCCGTTTTCAATATTTTATTCTGAATAATTTAAGGTGAAATTTTTTGGGAATTTTAGGCATATTTTCACCTCAATTTAAGTATGGAGCTATAGGTCCATCACGGACAGTGTGGATGACGTTTATGTTTTCTAACGTACAGTCATTGTTCTGAGAAGACCTCTAGCGATCTTTGCGTCAATAACGTGTGTAGGACCCACGTGATCGGATGGAGCAAGGTGCTGTGACAACCATCCCCTGGCCTGCGTACAGTCCTGACCTGAACCCCCTCGAGCACGTTTGGGACATGTTGGGACGACAAATTGCGAAGATGGTCCCTCCAATAGCCAATCTGGATGAATTGGAACGTGCATTACATCGGGAATGGAACAACCTGCCACAGCAACGCATACGACGGCTTACAGGGTCTATGAGACGTAGGGTTGAGTCAGTGATCCAATCACGTGGGTCCTACACACGTTATTGACGCAAAGATCGCTAGAGGTCTTCTCAGAACAATGACTGTACGTTAGAAAACATAAACGTCATCCACACTGTCCGTGATGGACCTATAGCTCCATACTTAAATTGAGGTGAAAATATGCCTAAAATTCCCAAAAAATTTCACCTTAAATTATTCAGAATAAAATATTGAAAACGGCATGATTGTTATGTTTTTATGTGACCATAATATCACTTCTCCAGAAAATATAGCAATATCATGGGTATATTACACTGTTTTGACGACAACAAACTTGTAATGTGCGAGGTTGTAAAAAAACGGGGGGGTGCTTAACTTAATTCTTTGTGTATATATAGTTTATATGTGCTAAAGAGGTACAGTAACGTTGAAGGTATCTCATGTTTAAACAGGAAACGAGAAAAATTGAGCCTTCTAGCTACATTAGGAAGTACCAGATTGACAAAAATCGATTTTTCAATATGGCCGCCCTGCCGTGCCCATTTTTGGGCGTGCAATGCCCAAATGCAATCCCAAACTAGTTTATGTCTTAAAGATGCTGCATAACAAGTTTCATCAAATTTCATCAATATTTGTGACTTTTAGAGCGTAGACGTTGAATTGCTTACAGACGACAGACAGACAGACGACAGACAGACGACGGACACTGGGTGTCGACAAAAACTCAGCTGGACATAGTCCAGTTGAGTTAAAAATCGTATCGTATATTTAAAGAAAAGAAGAAAAAGTCCTCCAGCAAGCAGGCCTATAACCTAAAATCAGTTTAGAATGATCTGTCATAGTTCGGGCAGATGTATGTTGCTATTCCCAGCCCAGCGCACCTGGTCACAGCAACGCACACGATTGCACCTCCTGTCTGCAAACCCTGGCTAAATCATCTGAGTTCATCCCCACCGTACAAACAAACATGAAGCTCACCCTGTTCAATACCCGGTCCCTCAACAACAAAAGCCTCATCCTGAACGACTACATTCTGGATAATAAACTGGACTTTCTCTGTCTCACTGAAACCTGGCAACAACCTCTGGACTACTTCTCACTCAACCTCACTACACCCAATGGATATTCATACATCAATAAACCACGCTCGGAGGGCCGAGGTGGTGGAATTGCCGTAATACACCGACAGAACATCAAGACCAGCCTCATCTCCATCTCATCTGCTCCATCATTTGAACACCTGGCTTTTAAACTCTCTGGTCACACGCAGTCAGTCAGTCATGGCTGTCGTCTACCGCCCTCCCAAACCACACCCATCATTCCTGTCTGACTTCTCCTACTTTCTGACCCAGCTCTGTTCCCTCTCCCCCTCAATCCTCCTCCTAGGTGATTTCAATATCCACATGGACTCCACTGACTCCACAATAACCACTGACTTCACTGATTTACTCACCTGCTTTAACCTCACTCCACATGTCAACTTTCCTTCCCATAACCGTGGGCACATTCTGGACCTTGTCTGCTCTACTGGATTAATTTTGCACCATCTCTCTGGCTCTGACCTCACCCTCTCTGACCACTTAGCCATCACTATGACCATCAACATCCCCACCCCAGCACCAAGGCATTATCGCACTATCAACTTCCGTAAGCTAAACGCTCTTTGACCGACCTCATTCTCATCCACCCTCTCTGAAAAAATGTCCACTTCTCCCTTCGTTGACCTCCACACCCCTTCTGACCTCACTGACTACTACAACCACACTCTCTCCTCCTGCCTTGACCAGCTTGCGCCTATAAAAACCAAAACCGTTTCTTTCACCCATTCTGCTCCCTGGTTTACCCCTGAACTCCGCCTGATGAAAACTCGTGCTCGCCAACTTGAAAGACTCCGCAATAAAACAGGTCTCACAATTCACTCCCAAGCCTACAAGGACCACCTACAGCACTACAAAGATGCCCTCTCCCGCGCCCGCTCCGCCTACTACTCTCAAATTATCCACTCTGGCTCTGGAAACCCAAAAGCACTCTTCTCTACAATAAACAAACTCCTCAGCCCCCTGAACACCACCACCCAGTCATTCACAGTAGAAAACTGCATCTCCTTCCTTTCATTCTTCCAAAGCAAAACTGACAACATCTACAACAGCTTAACCACCACCGCACCTGCTCCCCCTCAAACCACCTGCCCCCCTTTATCCTGCCAACCCCTGTCTCAGTTCTCCCCAGTCTCCCCTACTGACCTCTCTGAACTCCTCATAGGAATGAAAACTGCCACCTGCACTCTTGACCCCATCCCCTCCAGCTTTGTCAAGGCCTCCCTTCCTGCTCTCTCTCCACTTATCACTGCAACAATAAACTCCTCCCTGTCTACAGGCATCGTCCCACCATCCCTCAAAATTGCTGCTGTTACCCCCATTCTGAAAAAACCTGGACTAAACCCTGACACCTTAAAC
This sequence comes from Myxine glutinosa, assembly GCF_964187855.1. Classification (NCBI taxonomy): domain Eukaryota; kingdom Metazoa; phylum Chordata; class Myxini; order Myxiniformes; family Myxinidae; genus Myxine; species Myxine glutinosa. The sequence goes on from NC_136268.1 coordinate 81,806,065, forward strand.
AACATCAGACCCATCTCCAACCTACCCTTTCTGTCAAAAGTTTTGGAACGCACTGTAGCCACTCAACTCAAACATCACCTCTCTGCCAATAACCTGTATGAAACATTCCAATCCGGATTCCGCTCCAACCACAGTACTGAAACTGCTCTCCTCAAAATCACCAACGACCTTCTCCTCTCCTCTGATGCCGGCAACCTCAACATTCTCATCCTCCTCGACCTCAGCGCCGCCTTTGACACCATCAATCACACCATCCTCCTCTCCCGACTTGAAACCACCTTTAACATTACCGGCACTGCCCTCTCTTGGATCAAATCATACCTCTCCGACAGATGCCAGTTCATCTCCATCAATAACTGCAAATCCCCCACTGCTCCCCTCCCCCAAGGTGTCCCCCAAGGTTCAGTTCTTGGCCCCCTCCTCTTCATCCTGTACCTGTCCCCCCTTGGTCACTTAATCCGCCGTCATGGTCTCCAATTCCACTGCTTTGCCGATGACATCCAGCTTTTCATCTCCACCAAGTCCATCTCCACTGCCACCCACTCTATCCTGACAAACTGCATCACTGAAATAAAATCCTGGCTTCAAATCAACTTCCTCAAACTTAACTATGATAAATCTGAAATAATCATCATTGGCCCAAAAACGCTCACCAAATCCACCCATAACTTTGCCCTCAACATCGACGGTTTCCCAGTATCCACCTCCCCTCACATCCGGAATCTTGGCATCATCTTTGACCAAACCCTCTCCTTCGACAAATACACTAAACAGATCACAAAGACAGCCTTCTTTCACCTGAAAAACATCGCCCGTCTCCATCCATCCCTCTCCTCCACGGCTTCAGAAACCCTCATCCACGCCTTCATCACCTCCCGTCTGGACTACTGCAACAGCCTCCTCTATGGTTCACCCTCAATAATCACCAATAAACTCCAATACATTCAGAACTTCGCTGCCCGTCTACTCACCCATTCCCGGACCCGTGACCACATCACCCCCGTCCTTTATAAGCTTCACTGGCTCCCCATCCCCCAGAGAATCCAGTACAAAATCCTCCTCTTGACCTACAAAGCCCTCCATAACCTAGCCCCATCCTACCTGACTGACCTCCTCTCCAGACACACTCCCACCCGCAACCTCCGCTCTGCTGGTACCAACCTCCTGACCCCCCCCCCCCATCCGGACCAAATTCAGATCCTGGGGGGACAGGGCCTTCTCCATCGCTGCTCCCACCCTCTGGAACTCACTACCTCACACCATCAGAGACTCCTCCTCACTCACCACATTCAAAACATCACTCAAGACCCACCTGTTCAACACTGCATTCAACATTTAACCCACAGCATTTAACCCCTGACTATCTCTTCTCCTTCTCCTTCCTTTTGCTTTGATATTATTTACCTATTGATTTTTGTCTTTTTGCACTTGTTTTTTGTACTCTGTCAAAGCGCCTTTGGGCTTCTTGAAAAGCGCTATATAAAATAAATGTATTATTATTATTATCATTATTCAGCATAGTGAGGGTAACATGGATAAGTTCTTCCAACATGAGATATGCTCCTTCCCCCCATCTTAAACAGATGTTGCAAGGATAAAGTTCTGGAAGAAATCAGACCTCCTGAAGTGCCTAAAGGGAGCTGAATCTTTAAATCATGACCTACCACAACTGTGCCATACCGCCGTCCGGTGCAGCTATCGTTCATGTACTGTCACCTAATGCAGCCTGCAAGACATTCCACAATTATGCCAATCGAGTCTTCACACCATACATTCACCAGCAACTCAGGAATAATGAATGACCAGATATTGTGTGGGATGTGTACCATGGTGACAGCCACAAGGCATACACATGAGAGAAGCATGGCGATGGTGCCCGTAGGAAAGTTTCGGGTCAGACAAGCACTCCCGATTGGAAAACTTTCTTGTGGAATCCTGAAAACAAGGGGTTCTTTACATTAATATCAACCAAGGTGATGGAGATAAATCTCCCTCCATGTAAAAAGCTGTATGTCACCTCTGGAGAAAAGGTTCTGGGTTGGTTTTGCTTTCAGTAAAGACTTTACTCATCACATCAGCACCATGTACCACAGCATCGGTGAGGCAAACTTGTGTGCGCTGCATGTATTCCACACGCCAACAGGTTGTGACACTACTTCGGCAATCACAGACGTAGGGAAGAGTTTCAGATTTTCAGATTCATGATTCGCAAACATGGTTGCCCACTCCAGACTTCACGGAGGCCCTCGTGTACTTGGCAAGTCATCCGTTTCATATTCCCGACACAGACTCAACACAGTTAAAGGCCATCGGGAAGTTTAGAGTACGGATATATGACAAGTCTGGTGATTCTGTCTCAATCAATTAAGCAAGGATGAATTTGTTTTGCCGGAAGACAGTCATGTGTTGTACCGATTTCCACCAACACAGGTGAGAAATTGAAGACGACGAACCTCCTTGGTCACTAATCATTTACTGGATATTACAACCAAAACGTCTAGTATTTTGCAGATGATTACATATCACCACAAATGTTGATAAGCTTACTAACGAGCCTTACATTTCTACTTCAGGATGCACTGTACCAGCATTTGAAGCCTTCGATCTCACAGAGCAGTATTTTGATCACAAGTGATGAGTCAAGACGACTTGATGCGACTCCAAGTGGATATGGTTGGGTGAAGGTAGATGATTTGTGGCAACCTGTCTGGATCACCAGAGCTATAGTTCCAAAAGCCTGCAGGGAACTAATGAAATGCGGCTGCAAGAATGAGTGTCACGTGTGTAAATGTGCCAATACATCGCTGAAGCGCACCCGTCAATGCAAGTGGCCTAATGCCAGGTAATCGAGGAGTATGCCAAACTCATTCAATTGTACCAGATTCTGGTTATTATGTTCATCGTTTACATCACTGAAAAGGTATCTCTGCAGCATTCGACGTTGAGAATATCAACATGGTCTGTTTTGGTTATCACAAAAACCTCAATCTACCACTGGTGGCCTTGACCTTGGGTTTCAGGTTCCATTGCATTTCCACTTGGATATCTAGAGGCTGCAGTAATATCAGTCAGGGATTGTATCTATTTCAGTTGTACTCGTAATCTAGCATCATTTTCGAGGCAATAACGTGAAAGAATGTCGTTTTTCTGTGGAAATGTGATTTTGACCTGTCGTGACCTTGAAATTGACCATCAAGGACAAAGTTGAGCGGCTCCTTGGCCAAAATGTTTCGGTATCGTTATATTTACTTACACACCAAATGTGGAGCAGTTTAGTTTGACAGTATGTGTACAATCCATTAAAGTTACAGAACTTCCAGATGTTTACAACTTTAGAACCCAGTAGAATTACCTTTGAGAACCCTGTATAATTACACTTTAGAAACCTTTAGAGTTAAACACAGCGGGTTAGAAAGGTTCTTCTTCATTTATGATGGATGAATGGACAGATGTAGGAAGGACATAGGCACGTATCGAAGCGTGCAATTGCTTTTACCCTGCTTTTTGCTTTGCGTGCATGGGGTAAACACATGACCTCATTCGTTTGTGCAGCTATATATATATAGCTATGTAGCAATTATACCTTCATAACACCAACTGTGCTGAGGCATGATGGAGATCTAGTCTTTCAGCGAGCATAATAGGTTTCTCCTGCATTATTCAACTCCCACTATTAGACTTTGATATGGTGCATTAAAAACCAGTCAGTCAAGAAGCACATACTGTATTTGGAAATTGCTCAGTATCGTTGCTATGGCACACAAAACAAAAACAAGTCATATCATTCCCTCCTGCTTACAACATCAAAAGTATCCGCTGTGGTTAAAAAGGAAATTGCAAAACAATTGCTACACATCAATAAACTGACAGCTCATTAAGTGTATGTCAAGACAAGGAGTTACACCAACTTATCCATACCTTTTTCCAAAAAACACACACACACACACACACACACACACACACACACACACACACACACACACACACACACACACACACACACACACACACACACACACACACACACACACACACACACACAGACCTGGGAGGGCTCCGTCCCACCTTCCGAAACCTGCATATGGAGATAACGACCAATAACACACACACAACCATAACCTAGTGGCAGTAATTACTGTAACACTTGATCTGAAACTGGTGAGAGGTGTAAAGGTAAAAAAAAAAAAAAAAAAGGATGGAACTTTGATCAACTTAACAGTACAAGCAAATAAGTTTGTGAGTGATGCTGAAAGGGATACAAGTGATGAAAATTAATGACAAATAACCAAGGGGAGAACATGAAATATATACAATTTTAAAAGTTTGTTGCATGAAAGGTGAAAAAGCATGAAAGCCACGTGTAACAGAGAAAATGTTGGAAAAGATGAAGAAAAGGTGGTTATGGAACCATCAGACAACAAAGGAAGCTAAATTAGCTGGAGACTGGGAAAGAACGAGTTAGGTAGGGCAACAGGTAAAGTCAGAGTGCAGCGGTAGAAAAACAACAGTGTGATGATCTGTGAGATTTGGAACAACGCAGGAGGTGCGATCCAATTCGAGAGAGGGCGAGGCAATCTGACAGATAAAAGGAAAGAACTAGAACGGGCACTCGGTAGAGCGCATACCTTCGCCGCAGCTACTGTTCTGTACTTGGCATGGGAGTGTAGGGAACAGAACAGTGAACAGTTTGGTGCTGATTTCATGCAAATCGGATAAGAATTGACCGAGTTATGACAAAAAACGCACATTTTGCAAGGTCGTGACCCCCCTGACCTTTGACCCCCAACCGCTAACAAGGGTAATGTCTTCACTGGGTCATGTCGTATATCACAAGATCGGGCATTGAATTCTGAACATTTTGGCATTAGTTGCATGCCAATTGGATAAAAATTGACCGCGCTATGGTAAAAATACGATTTTGACCTTTTCGTGACCTTGACCTTGACCTTTGACCCGATTGCTCCCAAAATCTAATCAAATGTGTCCCGTATAATAACCAATCATCCCACCAAATTTCATGCAATTCGGTTGAATACTTTTTGAGTTATGCGAATAACATACACACACACACACACACAGACATACAAATAAATACACAGCGATCAAAACATAACCTTCCGCTTTTGCGAAGGTAATAAGGACGTGTCACTGCGAAGGACAAGAACAGTCATCGACACACTGATCCAGAAAAAGTGAGAAAGAGATGGAAGTAGTGTAATGAAATTGTGTGTGGTGCAAAACTAATCAAAAATGACCAATGTCTCAACAGAACGAGAACGGCACTCGGTGGAGGGCACACCTCCGCGAGGTGAACAGTTTGCATTTTGTACATCAGAGTAGACCAGAAAAATCACAATACAGAATCACATTTAATCAAAATCAATCACCACAGGTCCAGGCTTTCATACCCTGATCTACCCCTCGTTTTTGGCCGTATCACTCAATGGTGAAGAATCACTTAAGAACTTCTACTATCTGGATCCGGATCCGGATCTTCACCAAAACCGAATCGATTCTTCCTCGTCACACACATAACCTATCCAACAAGTTTCGTCCAAATCCATCGAAAAGTATTTTTCTCAACCATCGAAAAAAAGATTTCCATCGAATTTCCAACCAACGACTCCGTCTTGAATCCCGTTGAGAATCTGTGGAAAGACTTGAAGATTGCTGTTCACCGACGTTCCCCATCCAACTTGACAGGGCTTGAGCAAATCTGTGAGGAAGAATCTCCCTAAATCCAGATGTGCAAAGCTGATACAGACAAACCCAAGAAGACCCGAAGCTGTAATCGCTGCCAAATGCGCTTCTACGAACTATTGACTCAGGGGGTTGAATAATTATGTAAATTATATATTTCTGTATTTAAATTTTAATTATTCTGTAATAATTCCACTTTTACATGATGGTGTATTAAGTGTCGATCAGTTACAAAAAATAAATCTCAATTTAATAAATTTTAAAGCCAGGCTGTAACAACAAAATGTAAAAAAAGTTAAGGGGTGTGAATACTTTCTGTAGGCACTGTACATTGTACAGTGCAGTAGTATTTGGTATGTGAGCTCTTTGCTTGAAATAGAGCATGACACCTAGTTTTTTGTGTCTGCTCATATACATCAGCTTATCAAAATACGACTGTGGACTGTTCCAAATATCCAATATAGTCTAGTAGGAAGACTAGGTCCCCCTGCACCCCTCGGAGATATACTTCTAATCAGTGTTTCTAGATTGGAAAAAATGTGTAGAAAATGACTAGCTATGGCCCCAAGCTGAAAAAATGTCCCACATACCATTTTTATGCAAATTACTGCTGCAAATTTTATGCAAAATTATGCAAATTTTATGCAAATTTTTGATGAGGAGTAGAGTTGAGGGGTCTTTGAGGGCTTCATCGAGGTGCTCTCGGTTGCAAGACTGGGTCATTCTGAGAAGCACAGCAGGGTCAGAGATCATGATGTTCTCCTCCTCAGTGAATCTCTCCATCAACAGCCTCTCCATTGCCTCACACACTGTTTTGAGGCAAAAGAGGGACTTTGCGTAGGCCTTTCCACTGAGAACACCTTTGAGAGATCCACTTGTTACTAGTTGTGCCTCAAAGAGAATCTCTGCATATCCAGAACCACGCATCTTGTGTCCAGTGAGCATCCCGATGTAGTTCATGGATGTGTGGAAGGGTCCAATCGTTACTACATGACTAGCAAATTCATTTGGCCAGCGCCAGATGATGGGAAGGGCTTTCATGCAGACACCCAGATCAAATGTATTCAGGACCCATCTCTGACCCACCTCAGCAGTTGCTGCCTCGGAACGCTTCAGTAGCTCACGAACAACTGCGTTGTCTGTGATCGGTTGGTGGATAGGCGTGCAGTAGTCGACTGTTGATTTGCTGGGTGGGGGAGAACCAGTTGCAGAGGTGAAACCCCCTAGCCCAGGCACAGGCTGCAGGCCATTGCCATGCCATGCAGGCACCAGGCACAGACCGATCACAGACAACGCAGTTGTTCGTGAGCTACTGAAGCGTTCCGAGGCAGCAACTGCTGAGGTGGGTCAGAGATGGGTCCTGAATACATTTGATCTGGGTGTCTGCATGAAAGCCCTTCCCATCATCTGGCGCTGGCCAAATGAATTTGCTAGTCATGTAGTAACGATTGGACCCTTCCACACATCCATGAACTACATCGGGATGCTCACTGGACACAAGATGCGTGGTTCTGGATATGCAGAGATTCTCTTTGAGGCACAACTAGTAACAAGTGGATCTCTCAAAGGTGTTCTCAGTGGAAAGGCCTACGCAAAGTCCCTCTTTTGCCTCAAAACAGTGTGTGAGGCAATGGAGAGGCTGTTGATGGAGAGATTCACTGAGGAGGAGAACATCATGATCTCTGACCCTGCTGTGCTTCTCAGAATGACCTAGTCTTGCAACCGAGAGCACCTCGATGAAGCCCTCAAAGACCCCTCAACTCTACTCCTCATCAAAAATTTGCATAAAATTTGCATAATTTTGCATAAAATTTGCAGCAGTAATTTGCATAAAAATGGTATGTGGGACATTTTTTCAGCTTGGGGCCATAGCTAGTCATTTTCTACACATTGTTTCCAATCTAGAAACACTGATTAGAAGTATATCTCCGGGGGGTGCAGGGGGACCTAGTCTTCCTACTAGACTAATAGGATTTTCCACAATTTATCCAAGACGTTTGCTTGCTCTTTGATTTTCTCAGTATCCACTTGATCCCATGTAGCATGTACCCTGTGATGCTCAAATCAGGACTTTCTGCAGCTAAAGGATCTTTGTGATTTGTTCATCAGGCTCTGTACATTTTACATAGCTTCTCAGCACATTGCCTGTGCACTTGGGATCAGTGTCATGTTAGAAGATGAATCCATGCCCAATGAGATGTGTTGCTGAGGGAATGGCACAATGGATCAGAACTTGCCTGTACTTGTCGGAAGTTGGTGTATCTTTGACTTCATGTAAATCTTCCACTACCTTCACTGAGACGCAGCCCCACAATTGTATTGATCCGCCCCATTCTTCACCGCAGCTGTTGTACACCAACAGTTATACCACACCCGGTCCGCCTGCCTGTGGACAAACTGCAATTGAGCATTGCCAAACAATTCAAATTTGGTCTCATCTGTGAAGAGCACCTTCTTCCAGAGTGATCATTCCACGAAGCTTTCAGTCGTAGTAGCCTTCAGAAATGTGCTTCTGTCATATGTTATTCGCATTTTACACAAAGTTTTTCCTGTTTCCATAATTATTTCGAATTCTTCTTCGTTTGTGTACAGCACAAGGATGTGGGGTAGCATCATTGACCGAGGGTGTGGTTGTGCTGCTGATGCAATGTCCTCTGGGGCTCTGCTGGTTAGAGTAAGAATTTGGCCATGGTGCCGGTGATAGCTCACATACTCTTCACAAAGAACACCATGGGATCTTTAACATCCACCAACGAATGCTGGCAGACGGGACCCCGTTTAGCGTCCATCCGAGGGACAGCACACACATCGATGATTCAACCTGCCTGCGAAACACCGAGATGACAGTTTATAGCTGGGTCAGACTACCCTTTCAGCAATATAGCAATATTATATAGCTGCTCTCTTAGCGATACTGGTTTCTTTATTCTTCTCACTCAAAATAACCCAATTAATAAAGTCCAATGTCCAAATTTGAAAGACGAGACACATTTCATCCCAATAATGTATGTGGAGTTTGCATGTTACATACGGTCATAAAAATGTTTACATGTTACATTTTAAAAAACATTGCCTCAAACAGGGAACCATGATTGTCATGGGGCCCGCAAGGCTAACCCCCGCTCGAGCGGGGAAAATGGCCTTAAAACGATCGTTCATTCAATCATTCATTCGGTCATAAGTGATGAAAATGCATGTGATACCACTAAAGGTTGTGACACCACTAAAGGTGGGATGCCTTGCCGTCACATATTTTGGAAAAATCACGCACAAGAGAATGCCCCATCTTGTGAGATGTAATGAAGTTCCAATCAATTAAGGTTAGTTTCTGGCAACAACAAAAAAATATAAAAACTAGAGAGGTTCCAGGGAACCTGAACTCAACTGGTCTATATCAATATGGCTAGAATATGCATAATAGAACCACAAACTATATAGTTTATATGTGCTAAAAAATATATGATAAAAATTGATTTTTCAATATGGCCGCCCTGCCGCGCCCATTTTTGGGCGTACAACGCCCAAATGCAATCCCAAACTAGTTTATGTCTAAAAGATGCTGCATAACAAGTTTCATCAAATTTCATCAATATTCGTGACTTTTAGAGCGTCGACGTCGAATTGTTTACAGACGACAGACAGACAGACAGACGACAGACGACAGACGGACGGACGACAGACGATGGACGACGAACACGGTGTCGACAAAAACTCAGGTGGACATAGTCCAGTTGAGTTAAAAATGAAAATCAATAATGATTAGATATGGATTGGTTTTTGAAACTTTATTTGAACTTGAAGTTCAAAAAGTCTCGATTCATGAGCAAACGCTTCTCCTTCCCCAAAATAAAGTAAAGCAAGAATGGTGTGTGGCGCCAAGGCCATTTGCAACCAATTGAATGGAACTGGAGGTAACAATGTCCATACTGATGAAAAGGATGCTTGGCATTGCAATCTATATAATTATATAAAACACAGTTTGTGTGTGTGTGTGTGTGTGTATAATGTTACCGATAGACTCCTAAACGGAGAGGCTCACGTGCTTGATATTTGGCATAGACATGGCCATTGAGCCTGGGAAGAACATGGCCGACCTAAAAAAAAAAATTTCATCATATTTTTTTACCATATTTTTACCTCAGCGCATTTCAGCGAGGAATATTATGCACGAAATCTGAGGCGGTGGCAGAGCAGCGTGCTGATTCGCTCAGAGCGATCACGTGATGTTCCTTGCCGCCATAAACTCACAATTACGCGTTCGCACGTAATTCAGAGCGAAAAGCGATTGCGTTTTTTCACATTTCAGCGAGGAACATTGCCATTCACACCACATAGGTATTTTTTTCTTTCATCTTTAGATCCATATTTTTTTTCAGCGAGGAATATTATGCACGGAATCTGAGGCAGTGGCAGAGCAGCGCGCTGATTCGCTCAGAGCGATCACGTGATGTTCCATCCCCACCGCCAGACCATTGAACATAAAACACAGTTTGTGTGTGTGTAATGTAATGTTACCTCCCCTCCCCCCTCCTCTTCCCCCCTTCCCCTCCCCCACTTACCCTCCCCCTCCTCCCCCACTTACCCTCCCCGACCCCCTCCCCTGCCCCTTCCTCCCTCCTCCCCTCCCCCTCCTCCTCCCCTTCCCCCACCTCCCCCTCCCCTCCCCCTCCCCTCCCCTTCTTCCTCCCCCCTCCCCCTCCCCTCCCCTTCTTCCTCTCCCATCCCCTTCTTCCTCTCCCATCCCCCTCCCCTCCCCCCTCCTCCACCCTTCCCCCTACCCCCTCCCCCCTCCACTTCCCCCCTTCCCCTCCCCCCCGACCCCTCCCGACCCCCCCCTCCCCCTCTTCCTCCCCTTCCCCCACCTCCCCCCCTCCCCCTCCCCTCCCCTTCCTCCTCCCCCATCCCCCTCCCCCCTCTGCACCCCCCTCTACCCCCTCCATCCCCCCTGCCCCTCCTCCCTCTCCCTCCCTCCCCCCCTCCGCCCTCCCCCCTCCTTCCTCCCCTTCCCCTTCCCCCTACACCCTACCCCCTCCCCTTTCCCCCTTACCCTTTCCCCCTCCCCTTCCCACCTTACCCTTTCCCCCTCCCCTTCCCACCTTATCCTCCCCCTTCCCCCCTCCCCCCCCAGTTCCCCTCCCCTTACCCCTTCCCCTTACCCCTTCCCCTCCCCCCCCCCCCCCAGTTCCCCTCCCCTTACCCCTTCCCCTCCCCTTTCCCCTCCCGGCAATGCCGGGTACTTCTGCTAGTCAAACTATACATACCAATGGATCACAATTAAAGGCATAATGTGCAGTAAACATGCTCACATCTTGTCTTTATGGTCTCGGGTTGAATCCCCGAAACGATCTGTATGTGACGAGACTATTCTCTGCAACTAAATTATGGAGCACACTTTTTCTAGAAGTGACGAATATTTCATGTCTATGCTGAAAATTGGATTTTAAGAGCATTTAAATGAAAATATTAAATCACTCAAACCCTCTCTGTGACGTGATCACAAGTTGAAATGACGAGTTGCACTGTGCAGATCCTAACGATGTGCGCATTATCTCAACAATCGAGTTGTCTGAAAAGAGACTTTTCCTTTCTAGGTGGGAGTTGGACTTGCTAGTACCATGGATCTTACTTATTGCATTCCGAACCAAATGAAACGGAAATGTGAATGAAAGTCTTTGTTTATAGTTTGCACAAAAGTTTGGCTTCTGGTTGCACAAAAGTTTGGCTTCTGGCTGTGTATAGGCCTACGAAATGGCCGATTTATGAAGCCAATGTGTAGAAAAGATGGATGTCGACCCATAGCCGGCAGACACGTTTCACAAAGGAGTCACTTGATATGAATATATGTGTATTGTCTAAATTTTTGATATCCAAGACACCGACAAAGATTTCCCATAATACAATCGTATTACAGGAGTAGGAGGACCGAGGAGGAATAGGACAAGGAAGAGGGTCAGAGTGGGTAGCTTCATCTTGAGTTTACTTCTATTTCCACTCTTTCGATCCGAGGCCCGCTCTCTGTAACAAATATACAAAGCTCCAACCACGGGTTTATAATCACGATCGGGTTAGTCCGTTTGGCATTCCCATTGGGGCACAAAGTTTAAGATTCTGGGTGGCCAGGTTCAACTACCGGATAATGTTGGTATTTGTCCATCTTCTAATGGTTTGATTACGACTCCGTGTAGAACGACTCGATTTCTGACCATGGACCCGATTTGCAACTTTTGACGACATCGTTTTTGTTACAAATGGGTCCCCATGCTAAATAATTTCTGTATCGGGCGATGTTTTAGGCAGGGGTGAATGACATGCAAAAATGTACCGAATAAGGTCAATACGAGGTCATTACAGGGTCCTTCCCAGAGGAACGCACACCTACTTAGCTCTGAGCGGTCTATCCTGGGTTTGAATCTCAGCTCAGGTATAAACCGTCATGCTGGTATTTCACAGGCAGGATCATTCATCAATGTGTTTTCTGTCCCTCAGAGGAATGTTAGACTGTGTCCGTCTGTCGGCATTTGTTTGTGGACGTTAAAGATCCGACAATGTCCTTCGCAAAGGGTAAGCGAGTTATCGCCGACACCATGAACAACTTACAAATTCCTGCTCCGAGCCTACAACTGGGAAGGCAAGCGAAAGCCACCCATCCATGTTGCGGCCCTTCTTTGGCAGCGCTGAACCTGCCTCTGGGCAGAACTCCAGAAATAATAAATTAATATTAGTTCACGAGTTATCAAACAGAGTGACCACTATATTCGTCATGGGTGTGTGTGTGTGTGTGTGTCTGTGTGTCTGTCTGTCCGCTGCATAACCACCCGATGATATCATCCGATCTTGATGAAACTTGGGTGGGAGGTTGATATCATGATCTAGTTGTGTCCTGCCTGGAGTGGGCGTATTGCGCCCATTGTGGGCGGAGCCACGCATGAAAAAGATGTCTTTTTATCGGGTAATCGAGTTCAAGCTGCATCTTCTCTGAGGGGTTTGGTGGAATCTGACAGGGGTTTCGGTATTTGGTTAGGCCAATGTCATGTGTCTAGCCCCACGGAGCTCGATTTTTCATTTTCGCCCCAAGGTCAAGGTCACAAGGTCACGAAATTTAGTAAAATCGATTTTAGATGGTTTTATTACATTGTTCGCTTCCTGATAGGGTGAAATGTCCTACATGATCTTACATTATCACATAAATCATGAAATACAAGTTTTCCAACAAATTTCAGAATTGTTGACCCTTGAACGTCACAAAGGTCAAAGTTTCAAAGTTGTCGGAATCGAACCGATTTTTCGGTATTGTGTAGCTAACTAACCTCATAACTGATTAGACGTTATTTTCTTTCTCATTTCAAGGTCAGTAACCTTCGTTTTGACATTTACAGGCCTGGCCTGTCCGGGCCTGTTTCGGTTATAGTCCGTCCTTTGTCATTGAATACCGCTCGCTCGTGAACCATCGTCGTCTCCTGACTTGTATATTTTATCTTTATAATACAATACTTTTCTTGGTAAAATGCATCATTCATATTATGTTGTTGCTGATGCTTTGTTCTCCAAATTGATTTGCAGGAATGTGTGAAAATTAAGAACCTCTGTACTGCTCAAGGCTGAAGAGGCATCTCAGTATTAATGGGATATCCCACTGTGTGGTCTGCCAAATAACGACGTTGAAAAAATCCCGCTCTTCAACCGATTAAGGAAGAAATCAAGTGACGGATGTTATACCTGAAAGAAAGCAACTACAAGATTCCGAATTGGCAGTTATATTGGAAAGGTTGATCAGAATTCTACACTGGGGCAATGATTATATCCAATGGCATAAGAATTGTTAACTCCAAGTTCACCGCAGAAGGTAACAGCCAAGGTGTTTAATGAAAAAGAAAAAGAAAAAAGGAAAGACACAAGACAACAGAACATTATTTCACAACAGGAACAATGGTATCTCAGCCACAGCTCTCTCGATATGTGCAGAGTTGCACAAACAAGACATTGTGCAGATCCTGCAAACACGATGTTGACGATGTGCACATTATTGCAAAAACCAAGTTGTTTGAAAAGATCCTTTTCCTTTCCAGGTGGGAGTTGGACTTTCTGGAACCGTGGATCTTGTTGCATTCTGAACCAAGTGAAACAAAAATGTGTATGAAAGGCTTTGTTTGTAGTTTGCAGAAAGGTTTGGCTTTTGGCAGTGTATAGGCCTATGGACATGAATGATTTATGAAGCAAATAACCAATGTTTAGAAAAGATGCATGTGGACCCATGGCCAGCAGATACGTTTCACGATGTAAAACATTCAATGATGCTGTGAAATTGAGCTTAACCGAGAGCTTACTTGGACCACTTGATCAAAAGGAGTCACTTGTATGTATTGATGTGTATAATCCCAAATTTTTGATATCCAAGACACTGACAAAGATTGGCCATCAAACAAAAAGATGACAGGAGCAGAGGGACGGAGGAAGAGGGAAGGGGGAGTGGGAGGGAGGGGAAACAGGCCGGGGGGGGGGTGGAGAAACAGGCTAGGGGAGAAGGGGAAACAGGCCAGCGGGGGTGGAGAAACAGGCTAGGGGAGAAGGGGAAACAGGCCAGGGGGGGTGGAGAAACAGGCTAGGGAAGAAGGGGAAACAGGCCAGCGGGGGTGGAGAAACAGGCTAGGGGAGAAGGGGAAACAGGCCAGCGGGGGTGGAGAAACAGGCTAGGGGAGAAGGGGAAACAGGCCAGCGGGGGTGGAGAAACAGGCTAGGGAAGAAGGGGAAACAGGCTGGAGGGGAGCGGGGGGAGGGAGCTAGGCGAAACAGGCGGGGGAGAAACAGGCTGGGGAGAAACAGGTCGGGGAGAAGGGGAAACAGGCCAGGGGGGGTGGAGAAACAGGCCGGGGAGAAACAGGCTAGGGGAGAAGGGGAAACAGGCTGGAGGGGGGCGGGGGTAGGGTGCAAGGCGAAACAGGCGGGGGAGAAACAGGCGGGGGAGAAACAGGCCGGGGAGAAACAGGCTGGGGAGAAACGGGAAAGAAGGGAAGAGCAAGGGGGCAGATGGCAAGAGTATGGGGGAGTTGGGGGCAGAGGGGAAGAGCAAGGGGGGCAGTGAGCAAAGGCAAGGGGGACAGAGAGCAAGGGCAAGGGGGACAGAGAGCAAGGGCAAGGGGGACAGAGAGCAAGGGCAAGGGGGACAGAGAGCAAGGGCAAGGGGGACAGAGAGCAAGGGCAAGGGGGACAGAGAGCAAGGGCAAGGGGGACAGAGAGCAAGGGCAAGGGGGTCAGAGAGCAAGGGCAAGGGGGACAGAGAGCAAGGGCAAGGGGAGAAACAAGGGGCAGAATCCATAGGCAGTGTGTTTCCTGAGCCAAACACACTTTACGTCAACATCAGCGGAAAACGTTGGTTTATTGAACTCTCTTCACTTCTCTTCAATTTGACGAAGGGCAGAGTTCTGCTCACTCGTCGAACACTGTGGAGAGAAACTTGCCTGCTGAAGATGATGTTTGTTGCCAATTCGTTTCTGGATTCTGTTGAGTATGATCCATTCAAAGGGAGAAGGGTTATTCTCCTGTCGATAATGCATTCTATTCCGTCTGTAAACCATCATTTATTCTACTTTCTTGTTTGGTTGGCTGTGGGAGAGGTTTGGCCCAAGTCTTTCATGAACCGGCTGGCCCGACCTGGAGCATATTCGGACCAGAATTGAGAATTTGTTCAGGGTGCCGGTGAGATAAACTCACGTCCACGCTTCGTGAAGGATACCATGGGATCTTTAACATCCACCAAATAATGCTGACATATGGTTCCCAGCTTAACTTCCAACCAAGGAGCAGGACAGTCTGAAGAAACATGAAGTGAAGCACCATTCTGACAGTTTAGAGTCAATTCGGGAATCAAACCCAGACAAGATAGTTCAAAGGTAAGTGATGCCTCTGCAGTCTGCACAATCCTGTCAGATCTTAACCAGAAAAGCACCACAACTTTATTTTTAATCAGACCCCGAAACAGATGCATTGAGGGCAAAATAATGGGCAAAAACTCAGGCCTATCCTACAATCTAACATTGCCAAAACACACCCTGCAAGCAAGTATAATTTAGTCAAACATGTGCTCTTCGAGTTCTACTTGTTCTTCTACAATGACCCAAACTTTGGGTGCAACACAAGTTATAAAATAAACTACAGTACAAAAGACACTGACAAAGCAGTAGGTCATTAGGCCCATCATGTCTGTGCGATAGTACACCTGAGAAACCACATTCAAACAAGTTAGTGCTAACTATACGGTGAATTCCAAATGGGAATGTTAAAGCTATTTGTACAAAATGGCCGAACATAAGAACTAGAACAGCACTCAGTAGAGCGAATACCTCCACCAGGCTGAACAGTTTACATTTTGTATCCCACTGACAGGCCGCATATCTGGATCATTCGCCCTTCTCATGCAGGACACGGGAAAGAAGGTGAGCAAGGACATCAGTTATTATTTGACCTCTCGTCGACCACTTTGGCAATCAGGTGGAGACTAGGACATTCAGTGATGAGCACAATACCAATCGAGTCATCCTCAATCTTACAGCCCCAGAGCAAAAGTTAAATCAGCAAAAATAATGAATAAAACAATTTTTCCATTTTGCTTGCAATGACAGTGGCATTGGAAACCCTCTTGTGCATCCACTTTCAGCTTCCGAGAGGATTATATAATGATCATTTACAAGAAAATACGCAAAGTAATAGCTTGCGGAATGACCTCGAATCATGTCTTGCCAAATCTATTGGCAGGGTCCCTGAGGGGAGAGCACTGGCCCAAAAGCAGACTTTAGTAATTACATGATGGGATCTTTAACATTCATTGCTTAGTGATGAGACAGCTAGCTTCATGCTTCATGTAGACCTTCGGATCTCTGAAGCACAGCTTTTCAGTAAATTGATGCCTCCTGTGGAGGGTCTTCCATCCAATTAAACTGTGCTAGAGATCAAACCCATATACAAAACACTGTATTTCACAGGTGAACACATTAACACCGAGCAATCATTACAGAAGATGAGCTATCCTACTGTGACTGCGCCCTTGGGAAGCAGGACCGAGGTCTGTCTGCCTTGAATTAAAGTCCCATCCACCCTCCCACCCCACATTTCTCCGTTTTCTACCCACAAGGCATTTTAATTAAAAAATTTAACTTTCTACAACCCCTATCTTTATTTTATTTACATATAATCAAATTCCAAAGCTTTCCGTAATAGCTCTACCCACCAAATATTTTTCAAAACTCTATTCTGCAGCCGCCAGTGTCTACCTGAATCTCCAATTATTTACATGTTCAATAATCCAATTACATTTTTGATCAGCAACCACATCTAATTATATATCAGACGATAAAATGTGAAAACACGTGCACGTACATGATTCTGTAGATCAGGGGTTCCCAAACCCAATGGTTGTGACCCAAATTTGGTTCGTGGGGGCCTTCTGATGGGTCACGGTCGACTACGCGCTGCTCGATCTTACAGCGATATACCGTATTCAAACGTTCAACGTTAGCAGCTTTCCAACTTCTCACAAATCAGATTTTTGACGTTGAAACGTTTTCTCTGACAAGTTGTATGGGAGGTACTGGTACCAAGTAGGTATCGGTACCATTTGGGTCATGAAGCAAATGAGATTTCAAATTTTGGGTCGTGGACAAAAAACGTTCAGGAGCCTATGCTGTAGATCAACAGACTACAAAATTAAATGTTGCAAGACAGCAAGTCAGAGAAAGTACCCTTACCCCACCGAGAAAAAACAATCCAAAGATGGGTGCAAATAGAATATGTCACACAGCAATGAATATAGCCCCAATGATTGCAAAAAAAAAAAAAAAAAAAAAAAAAAGATTCATGAAAGAAAAATATAGAGCAAAATATCAACAGACATACATCAACAACTGGGAGGACAAAAGAGCAGGGAGGTATGTATATACATATATATTAACTAGAATGACACTTCGACGTCACGACGACAACCGATATGCTGCTACCGAAATTATTACATAATTATACATACTTGTACCAAGTTTGATTTAAATCCATTCAGCTGTTCTCAAGTATCACATTTTTACCTGACATGACCTCTGACCTCACCAAAAATCACAAAATCACCTCACTCCTCAATTTTGGTCAAAATATAATTAGTTCAACTTTGCATTATAATATACTGTATACTTATACAAATTTGGTCAAAATCCTATCACTGGTTCACACAAGTTTGTGCGGCAAGATATTTTTTACTTAACATGACCTCTGACCTTTGACTCGTGACCCCTAAATCTAATCAGTTCATCTTTTCATCATTATACATACCTGTACCACGTTTTACTTGGATCCCTTCAGCCATTCTTAAGTTATCACTGTAATGAAATAATTGCAACATAACGACCTCTCATCTTTGACCTCTTGACCCCAAAATCGAATCAGTTGATCTTTGCATCATAATATATAACTATACCAGGTTTGGTGAAAATCCTATGACTGGTTCACAAGTTGGTGTGGCAAGATATTTTTTACTTAACATGACCTCTGACCTTTGACCTTTTGACCCCAAAATACAATCAGTTGATCTTTACATCATTATACATACCTGTACCAAGTTTTAATTAGATCCCTTCAGCCGTTCTCAATATATAAACACATTACAGACTTTGATCTCTTGACTTCAAAATCAAATCAGTTCATTTTTGCATCATAATACATATTTTACCAACTTTGGTCAGAATCCCATCAATGATTCACTAGTTATCGAAGTAACAGTATTTTTACCTAACATGACCTCTAACCTTTGGCCTGTCTAATTAGTTCATGACCCCAAAATCTAATCAGTTTATCTTTACCTCATTATACATACCTGCACCAAGTTTGACTAAGATCCCTTCAGCCGTTCTGAAGTTTTTTTTTCGTTTTTTTTTTGGAATACAGGATCGAGGATCGAGGCTCGTGAAAGAGCTAACATTTATCACACAAAAAATCAAAACTGACACAAAGTATATAATAAGGGGAGCGGTAGACAAGATGGGGAGAGAAGGGGAAGCACAAACAACATTTGAGAGCTGGGAGGGAGAGGGCTTGGGGGGGAGGAGGCGTGGTAAGGGGGGCGGGGTGGGAGAAGTATAAAACACAAGGATACTGAAAGGACTTCCAGGAAAGAATCTAATCAGTTCATCTTTTCATCATTATACATACCTGTACCAGTGTACCACGTTTGACTTGGATCCTTTCGGCCATTCTTAAGTTATCGCGGTAACGAAAACCTATCACGGATGGACGGACGGACGGACAACTCGAAAACATGCCACCTCCGGCAACTTCGTCCACCATTTTAAAATAGACAAAGAAGGTTCATTGGAATGGTTAAGAAGAGGTCAGCTCAACTGGGATGGAAAACAAAATCACCATAAATGCCTAAGACCAAGGACACTTCACGAATGGCTCAAAGAAAATAGTGGGACAGCAAGACAAGTGTAGATTCTGTAAGGTAGAAACAGAAAGTATGAGCCACCTCCTATTGGGATGTAAAAAAAACAAGTCAGAGCAATTGTGTACATGAAGGCACAACAAGGTATGTAGACTAATCCATTGGCACATCTGCACAAAAATCGATATCCCAGTTCCAGAAAACTCATGCAAAAAATAAACCAAAAGTGATCATTGAGAACAAGGAAGTAACACTAGCATTAGACCTGATGATTCCATCGAGCGTGAATATAGAAAACAAAGCATTGTGACTGGATATAGTACTTAAGTATTAAAAAAAAGAATAGAAGGCATTGCGAAGTGAGGAGTGAGTACCCAGCAATTTTGGCCTAAACGACGCAGAAATCAAGAAAATGACCAACCACGAAGACATCACAAATGAAGTGAAAAGTTCATGGAAGCTCAAGAGCAAAAAAAAATTGTGCCAGTGATAAGTAGAGCAAACGGATTGATGAAGAAGAACCTTACGGACATTAAAAACCATTTCTAAGAATATGAATACAAACTAACTGCAGTTGGAGACTGTCCAGGGTTAAATGACGATGTTCAAAAGATCCTTCGGAACAAAACCTTGAGAACAACAAAACTTCACAGCTTGGTCTATTAATCAAGATCTCCCCCAATCCCCCCCCTCCCCCCTCCTACTGAAACAGAGGACACTTCGAGATCTGGGAGGACTCTTCTCCATATTTTGAAACCCACATATATGGAGATCACACATGCACACACACAGATTGTGTGTCCATTCCTGTCACATGAGAAATAGCCAACACCATTCCATTCCTCCTCCTACCACACTAAAGCGGTCACGCATTTCAGAACCTTTTGAACACTACAGTAAATTTAAGGTAGGAATTAACTTTTGTGTGCCAATAACCTTCATGTGAATGCATCCCAACCTGCATTAGCAAGTTCCAACCGGACTCCAGGCTAACATCAACAGCCTGTTCTCCCCAAAATCCTGTACGTGCAAGCGGTCGAAAACCATCACAACTCCGTACCCACGTCGCTTATTATATCCGCACCCCCTTCTTGGATATATTTAGGCTCCAACTTTATAGCAACCAGACCTTGTGATGCAGAGATTTTAATGATTTTAATTTTACTGTCATTATCATTACAGGTGTTCCAGCAATTTTCAGGACAGTTTCACATTTTCAACCAGAATTTGAAAAAAATAAAAAGTTCATGTTCGCAATGTAAGCAGCAGCATATAATCTGATCTAGTCACACCACAATTGGGATAAAACTGTCTATCCTCCCAATTTGCAACTAGCTTTCTGATGCGAATCTGTATGAGAATCCCACCCTCCTGTCAGTATTCAAAGGCACTCCTCAAAAAGCATTCCATAAGTGTGGGATTAATCGATGTTCAATCATGGAACCCGCATCCATTACAAAGTTTTCTGAACTTTCACCGAAAGGTTTTGTGAAAAAAACAAAAACATTTGCACACGAAGCATGTTAAAAGAAACATGGTAAACGATAACGGCATTCGGTAGGTTGCATAGCTGTGCCAGGCTGAATGGTTTACATTTTGTACACCACTGATAGACCGGATCTGGATCCGGACCTGAACTATCATAGAATCGGCATGTTCTTGTCACGTAACCAACTCGTCTGCCTAGCCTTGTCCTCACTCGTCCACAACTTTTTAAAATACTATGCTATGGATCAGTTTAGCCAAATCTCTCAATGGTGAAGAATCACTTGAAGCATTCTTGTATCCAGATCCGGATCTTCACCAAAATACAACAAGCGTTACGCCTAGGTCCCCGGTCGGTGAAGTGATGCGAGTTGACAAAGTGGAAAACGCAAGGCGGCCATCTTGGATTTTGACTTGGCGACCCAATTTTCAAGAGCGTCCTCCCTTATGCGTAGATACACCCACACACCAGATTAGAAGTTAGTAGTTCGTTTATTTTTCAAGATATTGCACTCACAAGTTCAGACATATATATGGTGGCGGCCATCTTGGATTTTGACGTGGCCACCCAATTTTCACGAGCGTCCTCCCTTATGCGTAGATACACCCACACACCAGATTAGAAGTTGGTACTTCGCTTATTTTTCAAGATATTCCGCTCACAAGGTTCAGACATACATGGCGTCAGACATACATGGCGGCGGCCATCTTGGATTTTGATGTGGGTTTGGACCCACACAACAAATTAGAATTCGGTCCTTCGCTTACGCACCCATGTACGCACGCACGCACGCACACACGCACGTCCGCACGGACACACCGACGGAGAGGAAAGCCATAGTCCCCCTTTCGCTCCGAGGTGCGACGGGGGACAACTAATTAGTCCTTGTCAAACTCCGAACTTGTCTACCAAAGTTTGGCTGAATCAGTCCACAATCTTTTGAGATATCCTGCTCAAATACAGACAACCAAACAAACAATGGTGAAAGCATAAAATCCATCTACCTTTGGTGTTGGAGGTAATCAGGTACAGCAGGGTATGCGGTACGTGCACAACACCGTTGCCGCAGGATAGAGAAACATCACAGTTGGCTTTGCTCATTACCGAACACAATTTACAGATGACAGATCAAAAGCAGCACCAATTACCCAGCCAAACCAGGCAGATAATCGCGCAGCATTCGTGCTTCTGGACAGTTCAGTTGCCCGCAAAGTCTGTGCAGGTGTTTAAGAACCACTTATTTTCGTGAAAGAAACGAGCAGGTGTGAAAATGTCTGCCACTGCAAAAAAAACCAAAAAAAAACAACCATAAGCAGACATCTATTTGAAGAAGATTCGTGGATAAATTGTTATGTTAGCCATTCGATACGACACAAAAGAGGTGTTTACATTGTCGGCCCACTTTGTATTCTACAAGTACAACACTTAATGAGACAAACATTGATGAGAGAATAGCATTGTCATCATTTAGTTCGTCTTGAAATTCAAAAATGAAGGTCCGATTCGGTAGTATGGTCGTCCAGCAAAGAAGTATCAGGTCAAATTTTCGACCGTAGATTCTTCAGAAAGGAGCGTGCAGGCATCGTTTATCAACTAGGGGTGGTGGTGGCTCCACTTTGGAATATGAATCTTCCACAATGCAACCAGATTTTTGGTCTCAATGTATTTGTGGTTTTTTTTTTTTAATGATAGCACAAATTGTACTTGCCAGAAACAAAAAAAACAGGAAAAGAAAAAAAGAAGACGGATCTCGCGCAGAGGGGTTGGAAGAGGTAAAGGTAGAAAAAAAAACAAGAAAAAAACAAACAAAAAACATGACAGCAAGAGACAGTTAAAGGAAGCAAAGCAGTGCAACTGTCATGTTTGAGCTTCTGTTCCATACATTAGCAGTGGATTTTCTCGCTTTCCAAACTTGACTCCTCTGCATTGCCAATGAATCATACATCTGCAAATTTAATTTCCTCTCCGAGACTGATATAAAAAATAACGTCTCCGGCACATGTTTGTCATTTTTCTTTGAAGTAGTTGAACGAGGGCACGTTGAAAAGTAATGCCTCCTATTCTTTTTCTCCAAAACAGGAAAAGATATTCGAATGAAACAAGCAGCAGTCTCTGCACATTAGTTCTTCCCGCCACGGGATGTGAAGATTTGTCATTCTGACACGAGACGTCTCAGTTCGACATTAGTCAAATGGTAGAGGGCAGCAGCACAACATTAATGCTGTGAAGTGTAAAAACGCTGGATATGAGAGTTGGGATTTACCCACTGGACACGAGTTGGGATTTACCCACTGGACACTAGTTGGGATTTACCCACTGGACACGAGTTGAGATGAGCGACTGGGCGCGAGTAGGGATGACCGACTGGGCGCGGGTCGGGATGACCGACTGGGCGCGGGTCGGGATGACCGACTGGGCGCGGGTCGGGATGACCGACTGGGCGCGAGTCGGGATGACCGACTGGGCGCGAGTCGGGATGACCGACTGGGCGCGAGTCGGGATGACCGACTGGGCGCGAGTCGGGATGACCGACTGGGCGCGAGTCGGGATGACCGACTGGGCGCGAGTCGGGATGACCGACTGGGCGCGAGTCGGGATGACCGACTGGGCGCGAGTCGGGTTGACCGACTGGGCACGAGTCGGGATGACCGACTGGACACGAGTCGGGATGACCGACTGGACACGAGTCGGGATGACCGACTGGACACGAGTCGGGATGACCGACTGGACACGAGTCGGGATGACCGAATCTCGATGAGAGTCGGGATGACCGAATCTCGATGAGAGTCGGGATGACCGAATCTCGATGAGAGTCGGGATGACCGAATCTCGATGAGTCGGGATGACCGAATCTCGATGAGTCGGGATGACCGAATCTCGATGAGAGTCGGGATGACCGAATCTCGATGAGTCGGGATGACCGAATCTCGATGAGAGTCGGGATGACCGAATCTCGATGAGTCGGGATGACCGAATCTCGATGAGAGTCGGGATGACCGAATCTCGATGAGAGTCGGCATGACCGAATCTCGATGAGAGTCGGGATGACCGAATCTCGATGAGAGTCGGGATGACCGAATCTCGATGAGAGTCGGGATGACCGAATCTCGATGAGAGTCGCGATGACCGAATCTCGATGAGAGTCGGGATGACCGAATCTCGGAGAGTCGGGATGACCGACTGGAGATGAGTCGGGATGACCGACTGGAGATGAGTCGGGATGACCGACTGGAGATGAGTCGGGATGACCGACTGGAGATGAGTCGGGATGACCGACTGGAGATGTCGGGATGACCGACTGGAGATGAGTCGGGATGACCGACTGGAGATGAGTCGGGATGACCGACTGGAGATGAGTCAGGATGACCGACTGGAGATGAGTCGGGATGACCGACTGGAGATGAGTCGGGATGACCGACTGGAGATGAGTCGGGATGACCGACTCGAGATGAGTCTGGATGACCGACTGGAGATGAGAGTCGGGATGACCGACTGGAGATGTGAGTCGGGATGACCGACCGGAGATGTGTCGGGATGACCGACTGGAGATGAGAGTCGGGATGACCGACTGGAGATGAGAGTCGGGATGACCGACTGGAGATGAGAGTCGGGATGACCGACTGGAGATGAGAGATGGGATGACTGATTGGAGATGAGAGTTGGGATGACTGACTGGAGATGAGAGTTGGGATGACCGACTGGAGATGAGAGATGGGATGACTGACTGGAGATGAGAGTTGGGATGACTGACTAGATGAGTGTTGGGATGACCGACTAGATGAGTGTTGGGATGACCGAATCAAATGAGAGTTGGGATGACCGAATCTCGATGAGAGTTGGGATAACTGACTGGTGATGAGAGTTGGGATAACTGACTGGAGATGAGAGTTGGGATAACTGACTGGAGATGAGAGTTGGGATAACTGACTGGAGATGAGAGTTGGGATGACTGACTGGAGATGAGAGTTGGGATGACCGACTCCAGATGAGAGTTGGGATGACTGATTGGAAATGAGAGTTTGGATGACCGACTCTAGATGAGAGTTGGGTACTTGGGTGCACCAATACGATTCTGAGTGTAAGAGATGGCCCAAAGTCCCACCACAAAGGATCACCAGCCCAAACTTGGCTCCATCAGATTATCTTATATTCTCCAAACTTAAGGAACAACTTCGTGGAGAACATGCCAATCTGGCGGAGCCAAATTTGGGCTGGTTACCATCGAGGCAGGACCACACTCGGTGGTGTAATGGGGAGAAGGGGGGGGGAAGTACCCGGCATTCCGTGTATAAACGTGGGGGGGAAGGGGAGGTGGAGGGGGAGGGGGGAGGGGAGGAGAGGGGGGAGGGGAGGAGAGGGGGGAGGGGAGGGGGGAGGGGGGAGGGGAGGGGGAGGGGGAGGGGAGGAGAGGGGGGAGGGGAGGGAGAGGGGGGAGGGGAGGGAGAGGGGGGAGGACGCGCAAATCGTCGAATCAGCGCGCTGCTCTGCCACCGATTCAGATTCTGTGTATAATATTCCTCGCTGAAAAAAAAATGGATCTAAAGATGAAAGAAAAAAAAACCTATGTGGTGTGAATGGCAATGTTCCTTGCTGAAATGTGAAAAAACGCAATCGCGCGGCAAGGAACATCACGTGATCGCTCTGAGCGATCGATTGCAACTCTGCGTCGTGTCGTGGGCGTGGCCAACGTGGCCTCATGCTCCCAGGTGATTGGCTAACTCGAGCTCGAGAGAGCCATAATGCGCTACGTTATGGCAAAAAATATGGATCTAAAGATGAAAGGGAAAAAACCTATGTGGTGTGAATAGCAATGTTCGTCGCGGAAATGTGAAAAAAGGCAATTGCTTTTCGCTCTGAAATACGTGCGAACGCGTAACTGAGTTAATGTCGGCAACGAACATCACGTGATCGCTCTGAGCGAATCAGCGCGCTGCTCTGCGACCAGTCAGATTCCGTGCATAATATTCCTCGCTGAAATGCGCTGAGGTAAAAATATGGTTTAAAAATATTATGAAATCAATTTTTAGGTCGGCCATGTCCTTCCCAGGCTCAATGGCCATGTCTGTGCCAAATATCAAGTACGTGAGCCTCTCCGTTTAGGAGTCTATCGGTAACATTACACACACACACACACACACACACACACACACACACACACACACACACACACACACACACACACACACACACACACACACACACACACACACACACACACACACACACACACTGTGTTTTATATATATAGATTGTATTCTGCAATTCAAATTGGGGGAAATCTACTTGATGCAGGGTAGGCGGGGCACATTGACAAAACAATTTAAAGAAAATTTAGGGAAGGAATCACAATGAAGAGGGTTTAGTAAGGTAGTTACAAAGAGGTGAAAAGAAAAAGGAGATTATTGAATGTTGGAGGAACAGGGAAGGAAAAATGTCACCATTATTTTTACTGCCACTGAAGGTGGACGAAGGTCATGTTTTTACCCCCGTCCGTCTGTTTGTTTGTCTGTGAGCTGGATATTTCAAAAAGTTATGGACGGATTCGGTCAAAACTTGGTGTGCAGGTTGGGTGTGCGACAAAGACGAATCAATTAGATTTTGGTGAAGTTCTGGATATGGAATTTTAAAAAATCAATTTGTGTTTCGTGGTTTAAAAAAAAAATCACCATGGAGAGATTGGGCCAAAAACGATATACAGCATGATATCTTAAAAAGTTGTGGACAGATTATGACAAAACTTGGAGGATGGGTTGGTTAGGAGACAAGAACAAGCCTGTCCTCCAAAGCCAGTCGCCGACTGGGCATCCTCCGTCGTGCGAAGTCCTTCCTTGGCACACCTGAGCTCCTCACCACATACAAGGCTTTCATCCGCAGCTCAATGGAATACTGCTCTCCCCTCTGGGCTGGTGCTCCTGCCTCACACCTAGCTCGTCTTCACGCTGTTGAAACCAAAGCGTTCAGAATCATTGGAATCTCCCGTGATGAAGCTACCTCCGGGGGCCTTTCACTAACTCACCGCAGGCAGGTTGGTGGTCTTTCTGTCTTCTACCGACTCCTCTCCGGCCTTGCTCCTCCAGCTCTCTCTGGGCTCTGTCCCCCAAATATTCCTACAGGTCGCACACATTCCCGATGTCCCTGCTCTCAAATGTTGTGTTTATGTGCTTCCCCTTCTCTCCCCATCTTGTCTACCGCTCCCCTTTTTATATACTTTGTTTGTTTGTCCGTTTGATTTGTTTGTGTGATAAATGTTAGCTCTTTCACGAGCCTCGATTCTGTATACAAAAAAAAAAAAGCCAATTAGATTTTGGTTCAGGTCAGGATCCAGATCTGGCCTACCAGAGACACAAAACATTAACTGTACAGCCGGGCAGCGGTACGCGCTCCACAGAGTGTTGTTCTCGTTTCATATGTAAGATGTACATATAGGTCATCTTCAT
Organism: Myxine glutinosa; assembly: GCF_964187855.1. NCBI lineage: Eukaryota > Metazoa > Chordata > Myxini > Myxiniformes > Myxinidae > Myxine > Myxine glutinosa. Next base: position 81,833,105 of record NC_136268.1, read on the forward strand.
CCACTAATGCTCTTTTTTCGCCTTGGGCATTGCAGCTGATGCTAACACAACACCAAGAAGTGCTGATCAATGTACTCACTTGTTTTGACTGAACCTTTCTAACATAAATTAGAGCATTTTTGGCTTCTACAGGGCAGTACCTTCTACAGGGCAGTACCAACCAAACCCTTAAATCTTCTAATCCAATAGGTGTGGCACAAGAAGCAGGTAAACTTGATTGAGAGGCAATATACCCGTAGAACAAATTGGCCAAGTAAATAATGGACGCATTCGAAATGTCAAGTTTTTTCAGAGCACAGCACGTGGTACAGCAGCGTACGATTATAAACCTATTAACCTAGAAATCGAACCATGGACTTCGACTTAAAGACCCATCCTGCTGCGTTGCTCACAAACGCCAGCACGTTCCGCACGGATAAATTCATTCCTGTTCATTCGCCAAAGCTGCTGAGCCTCGGGCCAACAAAAATACACCCACGATCCAGAAAAACAGCATACTGAACTAGTGAATTATACATATATATATATATATATCTGATGTGCCCAAACTCTTTACAGAGCGTTGGGGCTGCCGAAACAGTTCCTTGGGATAATTGTTATCATGGGTGGTTTGCCATTGCTTTCCCAGCGGCTCTATCCTTTTAAATGCTGAAAGTCAAGCAAGGAGGCATCTCGTACCATTTTAAAGTCTTTGGTAAGACCTGGCCAGGATTTGAAGCACCGACCTCCCAGACGCAAGGCGTACCTTCTAGCCATTATGCCACAAAGTCTGGGTTTATATATTAAGTGTACACACACACACACACACACACACACACACACACACACACACACACACACACACACACACACACACACACACACACACACACACACACACACACACAATTAATTAAAGTTGAGTAGGGAATTCAGTGATGGCTGCAGACCCACGATGAGGTTCATCTCAGTTAGACGACACGTGCACGTCACTTTAAAAACAATTTAATGACACTTTAAAAAAAAAGGAAAAAAAAAATGTCGGTAAAAGTAAAAAAAGGCGCAAAAAATAAAGATGCTGCTAATCGGGGCCACCCAGAAAGGGAGTCGAGGATGGTCGCAATTTGCAGCGAGAGGTGCTGGGGGAATTGGGGATGTACTGGATGTTAAGGACGCCGTGCGCGGTCCCCGCTGAGCACGCGCATGAGAAGACTGCACAAGTGCTGCGCTTAACCAACATAACTCCCCGTGAATGCTAAAAATGTGTAAAAGCTCAAAGAGCCTGCTAAGCCGCTCTTTCCTGCCTTACCCCCACCTTACAAAGCCCCCCCTTTTTTTTTCTTCTTTTCAATACCCCCTCCTCCCCTCGACTTCCAGCCTACCCCCCTCCCCCTCGCCCCCTTCCCATACACCATTCGAGCTTCCCCAGCGTCCTCCCGCGCCCCTGCAACTGGTCCGTTCATAATGCTTTCGATTTGCGTCCAAAAACACAATTCGGGTCGAAAGATCAAATTCCAATCCTTTCAAGAGGGACGTATAAAGCCTTCCCGGTCTTCAGAGCCACATACCGGGGCCTGATGGAAGGGAACGTAAGGGTTGTTAAAAACCTAAACGGGGGGGGATATGAGACATAACTGGCCCTTACTAACCAGATATAACATTGGGATAAAGACCTTTTAATAAATGTGCAATTCTACCATAAAGAGGGAATAAACAAACCTCAAACAAACCTCAAACCAACCTCAAACCAACCTGTTTCTCCATTTGAAATATGGAAACATAAAAGACCCTGGAGATAGATGCACATGGACATGAGGAAGAGTTCATATGAAAGTGTAAAGTAGTCGATGGGAGCGAGTCGAGGCAGTGATGGAGTTAATGAACCGGATACCGCGCACGTGCTCACCGAAGATCCCAGGACGGCGAAGGCAGAGATCAACAACACGAGAATCCTTGCCATGATGGATGCGAGCGGCAAAACCAGGTCGTCTGGCTCTTTTGAGCAGGTTCGTCTCCTCTGTCCCTCCCGCGTCGACTTCTGTCTCAACTTTCCTTTACGGTCTCTCTGCGTGTGTATACTTCTCGCTGTTCAAACCACCCCTCCACCTCCACCCCTAATTCCCTACCTCCGCCCGCACTTGATTATACGTCATTACATTCCGGTTTCCCTTTCACACGTTGCCCCTCCCCACCTTTCGCCCCACTCCTCTCCTCCCCTCCCCACCTCGCCCCACTCCTCTCCTCCCCTCCCCACCTCGCCCACTCCTCCCCTCCCCACCTCGCCCCACTCCTCCCCTCCCCACCTCGCCCCACTCCTCTCTCTCCCTCCTCCCCTCCTCCCTCCTCTTCCTCTCCTCCCCTCCCTCTCCTCCCTCCCCCTCCTCCCTCCCTCTCCTCCCTCCCTCCTCCCTCCCTCCTCCCTCCCTCCTCTCCCTCTCCTCCTCTCCTCCTCTCTCCTCCTCTCCCTCTCCTCCCCTCCCCGTCTTCCCCTACCCCTCCTCTTCCCCTACCCCTCCTCTTCCCCTCCATCTCTTCCCCTCCCCTCCATCTCTTCCCCTCCCCTCCATCTCTTCCCTCCCCTCCATCTCTTCCCTCCCCTCCATCTCTTCCCCTCCCTCCATCTCTTCCCCTCCCCTCCATCTCTTCCCCTCCCTCCCCTGCCCCCTCTTCCCCTCCCTCCCCCTCTTCCCCTCCCCTCCCCCCTCTTCCCCTCCCCTCCCCCTCTTCCCCTCCCCTCCCCCTCTTCCCCTCCCCTCCCCTCTCTTCCCCTCCCCTCCCCTCCCCTCCCCTCCCCTCCCCTCCCCCCTCCATCTCTTCCCCTCCCCTCCCCTCCCCCCTCCATCTCTTCCCCTCCCTCCCCTCCATCTCTTCCCCTCCCCTCCCCTCCATCTCTTCCCCTCCCCTCCCCCCTCCATCTCTTCCCCTCCCCTCCCCCCCTCCATCTCTTCCCCTCCCCTCCCCTCCCCTCCCCTCCATCTATTCCCCTCCCCTCCCCTCCCCTACCCTCTCCTCTTCTCCCTCTTCCACACTTCTCTCTTCCCTGCCCTTCCACACTTCTCCTTCCACTCTTCTCCCCACACCTCTATCTCTTCCTCTCTCCTCCCCACACCTCTGTCTCTTCCTCTCCTCCCCACACCTCTCTCTATTCCTCTCTCCTCCCCACACCTCTCGCTCTTCCTCTCTCCTCCCCACACCTCTCTCTCTTTTCTCTCCTCCCCATACCTCTCTCTCTTCTCTTCCCCCTCCCCTCCCCACTTTTATCTTTCCCTCCCAATACCTCTCTCTTCCCACTCTCCTCCTCACACCTCTCTCTTCCACTCTCCACCTCACACCTCTCTCTATCTCACTCCTGCCACCACACCTCTATCTCTCTCCTCCCCCAAAATCTCTCCTCCCCACCAACACCTCCTTCCTACCACCCCACCTCTTTCCTCCCACCCCAACCTCCTTCCTCCCACCTCCTTCCTCCCACCTCCTTCCACCCCACCTCCTTCCTCCCACCGTCCTTCCCACCCCACCTCCTTCCTCCCACCCCACCTCTTTCCTCCCACCCCACCTCTTTTCTCCCACCCCCACCTCTTTCCTCCCACCCCACCTCTTTCCTCCCACCCACCTCTTTCCCCCCACCCCACCTCTTTCCCCCCACCCCACCTCTTTCCTCCCACCCCACCTCTTTCCTCCCACCCCACCTCTTTCCTCCCACCCCACCTCTTTCCTCCCACCCCCACCTCTTTCCTCCCACCCCCACCTCTTTCTCCACCCCCACCTCTTTCCTCCCACCCCCACCTCTTTCCTCCCACCCCCACCTCTTTCCTCCCACCCCCACCTCTTTCCTCCCACCCCCACCTCTTTCCTCCCACCCCACCTCTTTCCTCCCACCCCCACCTCTTCCTCCCACCCCCACCTCTTTCCTCCCACCCCCAACACTTTCATCCCACCCCACCTCTTTCCTCCCACCCCCACCTCTTTCCTCCCACCCCCACCTCTTTCCTCCTACCCCCACCTCTTTCCTCCTACCCCCACCTCTTTCCTCCCACCCCTCCTCTTTCCTCCCACACCACCTCTTTCCTCCCACCCCACCTCTTTCCTCCCACCCCCACCTCTTTCCTCCCACCCCCACCTCTTTCCTCCCACCCCCACCTCTTTCCTCCCACCCCCACCTCTTTCATCCCACCCCACCTCTTTCATCCCACCCCACCTCTTTCCCCCACCCCACCTCTTTCCCCCCACCCCACCTCTTTCCCCCCACCCCACCTCTTTCCTCCACCCCACCTCTTTCCTCCCACCCCACCTCTTTCCTCCCACCCCACCTCTTTCCTCCCACCCCCACCTCTTTCCTCCCACCCCACCTCTTTCCTCCCACCCCCACCACTTTCCTCCCACCCCCACCACTTTCCTCCCACCCCCACCACTTTCCTCCCACCCCCACCACTTTCCTCCCACCCCCACCACTTTCCTCCCACCCCCACCACTTTCCTCCCACCCCCACCTCTTTCCTCCACCCCACCTCTTCCTCCCACCCCACCTCTTTCCTCCCACCCCACCTCTTTCCTCCCACCCCCACCTCTTTCATCCCACCCCACCTCTTTCCCCCCACCCCACCTCTTTCCCCCCACCCCACCTCTTTCCTCCCACCCCACCTCTTTCCTCCCACCCCACCTCTTTCCTCCCACCCCACCTCTTTCCTCCCACCCACCTCTTTCCTCCCACCCCCACCTCTTTCCTCCCACCCCCACCACTTTCCTCCCACCCCCACCACTTTCCTCCCACCCCACCACTTTCCTCCCACCCCACCTCTTTCCTCCCACCCCACCTCTTTCCTCCCACCCCACCTCTTTCCTCCCACCCCACCTCTTTCCTCCCACCCCCACCTCTTTCCTCCACCCCACCTCTTTCCTCCCACCCCCACCTCTTTCCTCCCACCCCACCTCTTTCCTCCCACCCCCACCACTTTCCTCCCACCCCCACCACTTTCCCTCCCACCCCCACCTCTTTCCTCCCACCCCCACCTCTTTCCTCCCACCCCCACCTCTTTCCTCCCACCCCCACCTCTTTCCTCCCACCCCCACCTCTTTCCTCCCACCCCCCCACCTCTTTCCTCCCATCCCCACCTCTTTCATCCCACCCCCACCTCTTTCATCCACCCCCACCTCTTTCATCCCACCCCCACCTCTTTCATCCCACCCCACCTCTTTCATCCCACCGCCACCTCTTTCATCCCACCGCCACCGTCTTTCCTCCACCCCTACCTCTTTCCTCCCACCCCCACCTCTTTCCTCCACCCCCACCTCTTGCCTCCCACCCCCACCTCTTTCCTCCCACCCCCACCTCTTTCCTCCCACCCCACCTCTTTCCTCCCACCCCACCTCTTTCCTCCCACCCCACCTCTTTCCTCCCACCCCACCTCTTTCCTCCCACCCCACCTCTTTCCTCCCACCCCACCTCTTTCCTCCCACCCCCACCGCTTTCCTCCCACCCCCACCTCTTTCCTCCCACCCCCACCGCTTTCCTCCCACCCCCACCGCTTTCCTCCCACCCCCACCGCTTTCCTCCCACCCCCACCGTTCCTCCCACCCCACCGCTTTCCTCCCACCACTCTCCTCTTTCCTCCACCACTCTCCTCTTTCCTCCCACCACTCTCCTCTTTCCTCCCACCACTCTCCTCTTTCCTCCCACCACTCTCCTCTTTCCTCCCACCACTCTCCTCTTTCCTCCCACCACTCTCCTCTTTCCTCCCACCACTCTCCTCTTTCCTCCCACCACTCTCCTCTTTCCTCCCACCACTCTCCTCTTTCCTCCCACCACTCTCCTCTTTCCTCCCACCACTCTCCTCTTGCCTCCCACCACTCGCCTCTTTCCTCCCACCACTCTCCTCTTTCCTCCCACCACTCTCCTCTTTCCTCCCACCACTCTCCTCTTTCCTCCCACCACTCTCCTCTTTCCTCCCACCACTCTCCTCTTTCCTCCCACCACTCTCCTCTTTCCTCCCACCACTCTCCTCTTTCCTCCCACCACTCTGCTCTTTCCTCCCACCACTCTCCTCTTTCCTCCCACCACTCTCCTCTTTCCTCCCACCACTCTCCTCTTTCCTCCCACCACTCTCCTCTTTCCTCCCACCACTCTCCTCTTTCCTCCCACCACTCTCCTCTTTCCCCCCACCACTCTCCTCTTTCCCCCCACCACTCTCCTCTTTCCCCCCACCACTCTCCTCTTTCCTCCCACCACTCTCCTCTTTCCTCCCACCACTCTCCTCTTTCCTCCCACCACTCTCCTCTTTCCTCCCACCACTCTCCTCTTGCCTCCCACCACTCTCCTCTTGCCTCCCACCACTCGCCTCTTTCCTCCCACCACTCTCCTCTTTCCTCCCACCACTCTCCTCTTTCCTCCCACCACTCTCCTCTTTCCTCCCACCACTCTCCTCTTTCCTCCCACCACTCTCCTCTTTCCTCCCACCACTCTCCTATTTCCTCCCACCACTCGCCTCTTTCCTCCCACCACTCTCCTCTTTCCTCCCACCACTCTCCTCTTTCCTCCCACCACTCTCCTCTTTCCTCCCACCACTCTCCTCTTTCCTCCCACCACTCTCCTCTTTCCTCCCACCACTCTCCTCTTTCCTCCCACCACTCTCCTCTTTCCTCCCACCACTCCCTTCTTTCCTCCCACCACTCCCTTCTTTCCTCCCACCACTCTCCTCTTTCTTCCACCACTCCCTTCTTTCCTCCCACCACTCTCCTCTTTCCTCCCACCACTCTCCTCTTTCCTCCCACCACTCTCCTCTTTCCTCCCACCCACTCTCCTCTTTCCTCCCACCACTCTCCTCTTTCCTCCACCACTCTCCTCTTTCCTCCCACCACTCCCTTCTTTCCTCCCACCACTCCCTTCTTTCCTCCCACCACTCTCCTCTTTCTTCCCACCACTCCCTTCTTTCCTCCCACCACTCTCCTCTTTCCTCCCACCACTCTCCTCTTTCCTCCCACCACTCTCCTCTTTCCTCCCACCACTCTCCTCTTTCCTCCCACCACTCTCCTCTTTCCTCCCACCACTCTCCTCTTTCCTCCCACCACTCTCCTCTTTCCTCCCACCACTCTCCTCTTTCCTCCCACCACTCTCCTCTTTCCTCCCACCACTCTCCTCTTTCCTCCCACCACTCTCCTCTTTCCTCCCACCACTCTCCTCTTTCCTCCCACCACTCTCCTCTTTCCTCCCACCACTCGCCTCTTTCCTCCCACCACTCTCCTCTTGCCTCCCACCACTCTCCTCTTTCCTCCCACCACTCTCCTCTTTCCTCCCACCACTCTCCTCTTTCCTCCCACCACTCTCCTCTTTCCTCCCACCACTCTCCGCTTTCCTCCCACCACTCTCCTCTTTCCTCCCACCACTCCCTTCTTTCCTCCCACCACTCTCCTCTTTCTTCCCACCACTCCCTTCTTTCCTCCCACCACTCTCCTCTTTCCTCCCACCACTCTCCTCTTTCCTCCCACCACTCTCCTCTTTCCTCCCACCACTCTCCTCTTTCCTCCCACCACTCTCCTCTTTCCTCCCACCACTCTCCTCTTTCCTCCCACCACTCTCCTCTTTCCTCCCACCACTCTCCTCTTTCCTCCCACCACTCTCCTCTTTCCTCCCACCACTCTCCTCTTTCCTCCCACCACTCCCTTCTTTCCTCCCACCACTCCCTTCTTTCCTCCCACCACTCTCCTCTTTCTTCCCACCACTCCCTTCTTTCCTCCCACCACTCTCCTCTTTCCTCCCACCACTCTCCTCTTTCCTCCCACCACTCTCCTCTTTCCTCCCACCACTCTCCTCTTTCCTCCCACCACTCTCCTCTTTCCTCCCACCACTCTCCTCTTTCCTCCCACCACTCTCCTCTTTCCTCCCACCACTCTCCTCTTTCCTCCCACCACTCTCCTCTTTCCTCCCACCACTCTCCTCTTTCCTCCCACCACTCTCCTCTTTCCTCCCACCACTCTCCTCTTTCCTCCCACCACTCTCCTCTTTCCTCCCACCACTCTCCTCTTTCCCCCCACCACTCTCCTCTTTCCCCCCACCACTCTCCTCTTTCCTCCCACCACTCTCCTCTTTCCTCCCACCACTCTCCTCTTTCCTCCCACCACTCTCCTCTTTCCTCCCACCACTCTCCTCTTGCCTCCCACCACTCTCCTCTTGCCTCCCACCACTCGCCTCTTTCCTCCCACCACTCTCCTCTTTCCTCCCACCACTCTCCTCTTTCCTCCCACCACTCTCCTCTTTCCTCCCACCACTCTCCTCTTTCCTCCCACCACTCTCCTCTTTCCTCCCACCACTCTCCTATTTCCTCCCACCACTCTCCTCTTTCCTCCCACCACTCTCCTCTTTCCTCCCACCACTCTCCTCTTTCCTCCCACCACTCTCCTCTTTCCTCCCACCACTCTCCTCTTTCCTCCCACCACTCTCCTCTTTCCTCCCACCACTCTCCTCTTTCCTCCCACCACTCTCCTCTTTCCTCCCACCACTCTCCTCTTTCCTCCCACCACTCCCTTCTTTCCTCCCACCACTCCCTTCTTTCCTCCCACCACTCCCTTCTTTCCTCCCACCACTCCCTTCTTTCCTCCCACCACTCTCCTCTTTCCTCCCACCACTCTCCTCTTTCCTCCCACCACTCTCCTCTTTCCTCCGACCACTCTCCTCTTTCCTCCAACCACTCTCCTCTTTCCTCCCACCACTCCCTTCTTTCCTCCCACCACTCCCTTCTTTCCTCCCACCACTCTCCTCTTTCTTCCCACCACTCCCTTCTTTCCTCCCACCACTCTCCTCTTTCCTCCCACCACTCTCCTCTTTCCTCCCACCACTCTCCTCTTTCCTCCCACCACTCTCCTCTTTCCTCCCACCACTCTCCTCTTTCCTCCCACCACTCTCCTCTTTCCTCCCACCACTCTCCTCTTTCCTCCCACCACTCTCCTCTTTCCTCCCACCACTCTCCTCTTTCCTCCCACCACTCTCCTCTTTCCTCCCACCACTCTCCTCTTGCCTCCCACCACTCTCCTCTTTCCTCCCACCACTCTCCTCTTTCCTCCCACCACTCTCCTCTTTCCTCCCACCACTCTCCTCTTTCCTCCCACCACTCTCCTCTTTCCTCCCACCACTCTCCTCTTTCCTCCCACCACTCTCCTCTTTCCTCCCACCACTCTCCTCTTTCCTCCCACCACTCTCCTCTTTCCTCCCACCACTCTCCTCTTTCCTCCCACCACTCTCCTCTTTCCTCCCACCACTCTCCTCTTTCCTCCCACCACTCTCCTCTTTCCTCCCACCACTCTCCTCTTTCCTCCCACCACTCTCCTCTTTCCTCCCACCACTCTCCTCTTTCCTCCCACCACTCTCCTCTTGCCTCCCACCACTCGCCTCTTTCCTCCCACCACTCTCCTCTTTCCTCCCACCACTCTCCTCTTTCCTCCCACCACTCTCCTCTTTCCTCCCACCACTCTCCTCTTTCCTCCCACCACTCTCCTCTTTCCTCCCACCACTCTCCTCTTTCCTCCCACCACTCTCCTCTTTCCTCCCACCACTCTCCTCTTTCCTCCCACCCCCACCTCTTTCCTCCCACCCCCACCGCTTTCCTCCCACCCCCACCTCTTTCCTCCCACCCCCACCTCTTTCCTCCCACCCCCACCGCTTTCCTCCCACCCCCACCGCTTTCCTCCCACCCCCACCGCTTTCCTCCCACCCCCACCGCTTTCCTCCCACCCCACCGCTTTCCTCCCACCACTCTCCTCTTTCCTCCCACCACTCTCCTCTTTCCTCCCACCACTCTCCTCTTTCCTCCCACCACTCTCCTCTTTCCTCCCACCACTCTCCTCTTTCCTCCCACCACTCTCCTCTTTCCTCCCACCACTCTCCTCTTTCCTCCCACCACTCTCCTCTTTCCTCCCACCACTCTCCTCTTTCCTCCCACCACTCTCCTCTTTCCTCCCACCACTCTCCTCTTTCCTCCCACCACTCTCCTCTTTCCTCCCACCACTCCCTTCTTTCCTCCCACCACTCCCTTCTTTCCTCCCACCACTCTCCTCTTTCCTCCCACCACTCTCCTCTTTCCTCCCACCACTCTCCTCTTTCCTCCCACCACTCTCCTCTTGCCTCCCACCACTCTCCTCTTGCCTCCCACCACTCGCCTCTTTCCTCCCACCACTCTCCTCTTTCCTCCCACCACTCTCCTCTTTCCTCCCACCACTCTCCTCTTTCCTCCCACCACTCTCCTCTTTCCTCCCACCACTCTCCTCTTTCCTCCCACCACTCTCCTCTTTCCTCCCACCACTCTCCTCTTTCCTCCCACCACTCTCCTCTTTCCTCCCACCACTCTCCTCTTTCCTCCCACCACTCTCCTCTTTCCTCCCACCACTCTCCTCTTTCCTCCCACCACTCTCCTCTTTCCTCCCACCACTCTCCTCTTTCCTCCCACCACTCTCCTCTTTCCTCCCACCACTCTCCTCTTTCCTCCCACCACTCTCCTCTTTCCTCCCACCACTCTCCTCTTTCCTCCCACCACTCTCCTCTTTCCTCCCACCACTCCCTTCTTTCCTCCCACCACTCCCTTCTTTCCTCCCACCACTCTCCTCTTTCCTCCCACCACTCTCCTCTTTCCTCCCACCACTCTCCTCTTTCCTCCCACCACTCTCCTCTTTCCTCCCACCACTCCCTTCTTTCCTCCCACCACTCCCTTCTTTCCTCCCACCACTCTCCTCTTTCTTCCCACTACTCCCTTCTTTCCTCCCACCACTCTCCTCTTTCCTCCCACCACTCTCCTCTTACTCCCACCACTTTCCTCTTTCCTCCCACCACTTTCCTCTTTCCTCCCACCACTTTCCTCTTTCCTCCCACCACTCTCCTCTCCGCAACTCCTATCCCCTCCCCACCTCCCTCCCCAGTCTCCTTAACGTCTCCCTCCTCTTCATTCTTCAATTCCTATTCTCTCTCCTCGTCCTCTGCCCAACCCACCCTTTCTCTCCCCAATTCCTTCACATCATCTGCTCTGTTATCTATCCCTAACCCTTTATCTCTCATTTTCCCAGGTCTCGCTTCATCCTCTCCATGAGTCTCCATCCCATCTCATTCCATACAATCCCATTATATCCTAATCTTATATCATTCGATAGCCATTTTCTCCTCCCTCTCCCGTTTTTGTTCTAAGATCATTTAAGCGATTTTATTCACTTTATTCGATTCAGATGGATCCCTTGCTCTTTTTTTTGTTTGTTTAAAACGCCTAATAAAGCGTTAAAGTTCCATTATTTGCTGAACCACATATATTTAAAACAAATATTTATCATCAAACTTTTTCCCAACAAGTTGACATTTTAAAAGCTGCTAAACATATTGCCGAGTAGTGTGGCCTTTGAATGAGTGCAACAGGTAGATAATATATGTGTGACCCACAAACAAGTTCACGATTGTAAGTTTATCATTGTAAGGTTAAAATGTTGGTATAGTATGTACTTTGTAGATTAAACACCATGGGCCGGATTTCCGAAAGGCGTTTAAGATTTAGACTCGTGTAGAATCGTTAATCGTGCGATGATCAACCGGTCAAAGTTAATCGCCTATCACTGAAGTGTGATTATCTAATGTGCGATTACAACCTAATCACAAGCGTTTAAATAACAAATAAACGTTTACATGTCAGCGAGGACATGCTTAGGAGTGCGAGGACATGCTTAGGAGTGCGATGACATGCTTAGGAGTGCAGGGACATGCTTAGGAGTGCAAGGACATGCTTAGGAGTGCAAGGACATGCTTAGGAGTACAAGGACATGCTTAGGAGTACAACGACATGCTTAGGCGTGCAAGGACATGCTTAGGAGTGCAAGGACATGCTTAGGAGTGCAATGACATGCTTAGGAGTGCAAGGACATGCTTAGGAGTGCAAAGACATGCTTAGGAGTGCAAGGACATGCTTAGGAGTACAAGGACATGCTTAGGAGTGCAAGGAAATGCTTAGGCGTGCAAGGACATGCTTAGGAGTGCAAGGACATGCTTAGGAGTGCAAGGACATGCTTAGGAGTGCAAGGACATGCTTAGGAGTGCAAGGACATGCTTAGGCGTGCAAGGACATGCTTAGGAGTGCAAGGACATGCTTAGGCGTGCAAGGACATGCTTAGGCGTGCAAAGACATGCTTAGGAGTGTGAGGACATGCTTAGGAGTGTGAGGACACGTTTATGAGTGCGACGACACATTTAAGAGTGCAAGGACATGTTTAAGAGTGCAATGTCATGTTTAAGAGTGCGATGACATGTTTAAGAGTGTGAGGACATGTTTAAGAGTGCGTTTAAGGCCTTGAAGCACAAATTCCAGAAAAAATGATATCACTAGAACTGCAGTTGTACCCTCATAAAGCGACTTCCTGGCAGTTTAAGTTAACTTTACAATAACGATAAGGGTATGGAAGGATTGGCAAAAACGTCATTTGCAGATCTGGTGATGTTAATTACAAATAGATAGATAGACATTAATTAATTTTATACGATGTATACAAGATGCAACCCAAACATAAAACATGATGGATGTTTCAATAACCATCATCGATCATTTCAATCCAGATTGCCCAGAGTGGTTTACTGCATAAATGGCATAAATGTCGGAACCATAGCTCGGATGGATACAGAGATTGTACACATTCACAGACTATCTTTTCCATGATCAATGGTTGGAGGGATGGATGGGTGAGGGGAAGGTGGGATGGATGAGGGGAAGGTGGGATGGATGAGGGGAAGGTGGGATGGATGAGGGGAAGGTGGGATGGATGAGGGGAATGTGGGATGGATGAGGGGAATGTGGGATGGATGAGGGGAAGGTGGGATGGATGATTGGAAGAAAGGAAGAATGGATGAGTGGAAGTTGGGATGGATGAGTGGAAGGTGGGATGGATGAGGGGAAGGTGGGATGGATGAGGGGAAGGTGGGATGGATGAGGAGAAGGTGGGATGGCTGAGGGGAAGGTGGGATGGATGATTGGAAGGAAGGAAGGAGGGATGGATGAGTGGAATGTGGGATGGATGATTGGAAGGTGGGATGGATGATTGGAAGGTGTGATGGATGATTGGAAGGTGGGATGGATGATTCGAAGGAAGGTGGGATGGATGAGTGGAAGGTGGGATGGATGAGAGGAAGGTGGGATGGATGATTGGAAGGAAGGAAGGATGGATGAGTGGAAGGTGGGATGGATGAGGGGAAGGTGGGTTGGATGATGGAAGGTGTGTTGGATGATTGGAAGGTGGGATGGATGATTGGAAGGTGGGATTGATGAGGGGAAGGTGGGATGGATGATTGGAAGGAAGGTGGGATGGATGAGTGGAAGGTGGGATGGATGAGAGGAAGGTTTCTCTCCGAAAAAACAAACTGGAAAACCCTCCCATCTACTTTCTCAACAATCCTCTCCAAGAAGTTCTGTCCCTCAAGCTTTTGGGTCTCACTATCTGCCATGATCTTTCTTGGGAAAACCACATTTCCAAGCTGGCCTCCAAAGCCAGTCACCGACTGGGCATCCTCCGTCGTGCGAAGTCCTTCCTCGGCACACCTGAGCTCCTCACCACATACAAGGCTTTCATCTGCAGCTCAATGGAATACTGCTCCCCCCTCTGGGCTGGTGCTCCTGCCTCACACCTTGCTCGGTTTGACGCTGTTGAAACCAAAGCTTTAAGAATCATTGGAATCTCCTGCGATGAAGCTAACTCCGAGGGCCTTTCACTTACTCACTGCAGGCAGGTTGGTGGTCTTTCTGTCTTCTACCGACTCCTCTCCGGCATTGTTCCTCCAGCTCTCTCTGTGCTCTGTCCCCCTAATATTCCTACAGGTCGCACAAGATCTGCTAGCAACCCTCTTATGGTTAAACTGCCAAAATCAAGACTCTCTGATCACCTTCACTCCTTCATGCCTCTTTTCTCCCGCCTCTGGAACAAACTCCCTCACTCCCTTCAATCCCACTCCTCCATCCAGGTCATTAAAACTGCTGTTCACCACCATCTCTTATCGCCCCCCATCCAAAACCTTGATCTTGACCCCCACGAATTCATCCCAGATACATTTTTTGGAAATTCCAACTTCTTTCCTGGAAGTCCTTGCAGTGTTCATGTGTTTTATACCTCTCCCACCTCCCCCCCAAGCCCTCTCCCTCCCACATTTCTATCGATGTCCCTGCTCTCAAATGTTGTGTTTGTGTCCTTCCCCCTCTCTCCCCATCTTGTCTACCGCTCCCCTTATTTTGTGTTTTATGTGTCGGTTTGACTTTTTGTGTGATTAATGTTAGCTCCTTCACGAGCCTCGATCTTGTGTACAAAAAAAACGGTGGGATGGAGGAGTGGAAGGTGGGATGGATGAGTGGAAGGAAGGATGGATGAGTGGAAGGAAGGATGGATAATCTCGAAGGAGGGATGGATGGATCTTACAAAGGAATCATTCGTTGGCTGCTGAATCAAATGCAAGGTGACCTGGATTAACCTCCTATGAGGGGCAATGGGGTGAATCCCCTCCACCAATAGTCCGTGGCGCCTTGATTCGGCGCAAGTGAATCATTTTGATTCGATGTTGAAGTTGGGGATGTGGGCGTGGTTTCACAGGCTAATCGGCTGTTTAGACGCACGCACGCACAAATAAACGCATGCTAAATGTTAATCTCCCTTCGTAAATTGCTGTTTAGATGGACAGTTTTTCTGTGCACGTACAAAGATGTTTTATGTCTGCGTTTAAGGGTTAGGCGTGTGTTCGCAAGACGCGTAAAACGTAAATTCGGCCCTTTCTGGTCAGGTCAGTCTTTTGGGACTGCCACTGGTAACATGTAACCCAGTGCCACCTGCCACCTGCCGCATGGTCGGGTGGTCGGTGACTAACCCGACACCCCTCATTGGTTTTGCTAGTGAGGAGGGTGATTTGTGCCACCTGCCAGGACTAAAAACACCTGGCAAACGACGGATGAGCTCCCTTCGAGAGCCAACGACCATGCAGTAAGGAGATGTGCTGCTTTCTTCCTTGAAAAGGTAGAGCACGGACAATTCCCATCGGTTGCCATCCATGGGGAGATGGAAATTCCTCTTGAGGAAATTCACCGCTGAGTACGGTGAGAAAAGCGGCGCCATAGTTATGACGTCGGTGGTACCCAGAGTATCACAGGAAGTGACGTTGGTGACGCCACTTCCCCCAAGCTCAGTGGCTGTGTTAAGTATTTGTCTCGTGTGTGTGTGTGTGTGTGTGTGTGTGTGTGTGTGTGTGTGTGTGTGTGTGTGTGTGTGTGTGTGTGTGTGTGTGTGTGTGCTCTATTTCGAGCCTTAGCTCGTTATAAAAAATAATAATAATAATAAAATTTAATAAACCTGCCAGCTCGTGGGTAATATTTAGAACCTTCCAAGTGTTTGCTTATTTCGAGGTCATTGCACAAACATTCGGTCTGGAGGGGCTGCCAGGATCGTTTATTTGGTGACGTGTTCTAAGCTGTCGAGTCTGGGTCATAAATTTCAGAGAGAATGAGATCCGACTACAAACGATAGTCCAATTGATGAGCTAATCCTCTATGGAATGACACGTCATTGGGTACCGCATTGAAGATGGCACAGGAATGTCGTTTGTGTTATCATGGATAGCCTGGTGTTGGTTTAACGGTTAAGGTGGCTGGCTTAAGATCTTAGGGTCTTGAGTTCGAACCCCTGTCATCCGTTAAATAACACCTGGTGGGTTGACTCATCAACCTGTCATCCTTCTTACTTCCAATGTCGGCAAAATGAGTAACAGATGACAGTGGTAAAGGGGGGCACTGCATTAACGACACTTCCAGAAAATCTTACAACCAGTAGCCACAGGCTGGAAACGAAATAATAATGAAAAATCACTCGTAGAGCGACACTTGGCAAAAGAGAATAAAGTAGAATGGCACTCAGTAGAGCACTCTTTTGACCTCAAAAATAATTGGTGGTTGAATTCAGTGACCGGATATGCAAATCATCTTAAAATCTTAAGATAATCCGATGAAAATTGACAATTTAAGAAATTTGGCCTATGTTGACCTCAAATATAATTGGTGGTTGAATTCAGTTAGCTGATATGCAAATCACCTTTCAATTTAAGATAATCCGATGAAAATTGACAATTTAAGAAATTTGGCCGATGTTGACCTCAAATATAATTGGTCGTTGAATTCAGTGACCGGATATGCAAATCATCTTAAAATCTTAAGATAATCCGATGAAAATTGACAATTTAAGAAATTTGGCCTATGTTGACCTCAAACATAATTGGTGGTTGAATTCAGTAAGCTGATATGAAAATCCCATTCAAATTTCAAGTCAATCAAATGAACATTGAGGATTTTAGAAATTTAAAAAGGTTGTTGATCTTTGGCCGATGTTGACCTTTTGGCCTATGATGACCTCAAAAATAGTTGGTGTGTGTGTGTGACGATGTGTGAGGCATAATTTTTGTGTCTATTAATTGCGTACCTTTGCTAATTAATTATGTATTACGTACCATTGAAATGTACCTTTTAACTCTTTATACTGCTGAGACCCCTTCAACCTTTGAAGACCCTTTAAGATACATGAGACCTCAAAGTTCCCGAAGACCCAAAAGTTTACGATGACCCAAAATACCCATAGGACTGAAAAGACTGTGAAGACCCAAGAGTCCCTGAGTGCCCAAAAGACTCCGACCACCTAAAAGATCCCCAAGTCTGGCAGGCAGGTATACTACAAGGCAGTGCAGACCAATGAACATGTGGTCCAATGGACCAACGGCCACCCTAGTGATTAAAATGTTCAAAATGTCTGGTGTATATCTGAGCCAATGAAATGCAAGAGAAATCAACAGGATAACATTTGGTCTTTTATAATTGCAATAATTAATAATAATTTAATAATTGCAATTGCTATATATATATGTTTTATGTCTGGTGGTTGAATTGGTCGTTCGGTCTTTACAGTTGCTATAACAGCCTCCACTCTTCTGGGAAGGCTTTCCACGAGATGTTGGAACATTGCTGTGAGGATTTGCTTCCATTCAGCCAAAAGACCATTGGTGAGGTTGGGCACTGATGTTCGATGATAAAGCCTGGCTCGCAGTCGGCGTTCCAAATCATCCCAAAGGTGTTCAATGGGGTTGAGGTCAGGGCTCTGTGCAGGCCAGTCAAGTTCTTCCACAACGATCTCAACAAACCATTTCTGTATGGACTTCGCTTTGTGCACGGGGGCATTGTCATGCTGAAGCAGGAAAGGGCCTTCTCCAAACTGTTGCCACAAAGTTGGAAGCACACAATCGTCTAGAATGTCATTGTATGCTGTAGCATTAAGATGTCCCTTCACTGGAACTAAGGGGCCAAACGAACCATGAAAAATAGCGCCAGACCATTATTCATCCTCCACCAAACTTTACAGTTGGCACTATGCATTCGGGCAGGTAGCGTTCTCCTGGCATCCACCAAACCCGGATTCGGCCGTCGGACTGCCAGATGGTGAAGCGTGATTCATCACTCCAGAGAACGCATTTCCACTGCTCCAGTGTCCAATAGCGGCGAGCTTCACACCACTCCAGCCGATGCTTGGCATTGCCCATGGTGATCTTAGGCGTGTGTGCTGTTGCTCGCCATGGAAACCCATTTCATGAAGCTCCCGACGAACTGTTGTTGTGTTGACGTTGCTTCCAGAGGCAGTTTGGAACTCTGTAGTGAGTGTTGCAACCGAGGACAGACAATTTTTACACGCTCTGCGCTTCAGCACTCGGCGGTCCCATTCTGTGAACTTGTGTGGCCTACCACTTCGCAGCTGAGCTGTTGTTGCTCCTAGACGTTTTCACTTCACAATAACAGCATTTACAGTTGACCGGGGTAGCTCTAGTAGGGCAGAAATTTGATGAACTGACCTGTTGGAAAGGTGGCATCCTATGACGGTGCCACGTTGAAAGTCACTGAGCTCTTCAGTACGGCCTAATTCTACTATCCATTTTTGTCTTTTGAGATTGCATGGCTGTGTGCTTGATTATATATACCTGTCAGCAATGGGTGTGGCTGAAACAGCCGAATCCACTAATTAGAAGGGGTGTCCGCATACTTTTGGTCATGTAGTGTATGTGGTCAAATCTGCCAGCATTAGTTGTTGGAGGTTAAACATCCTACAGTGTCCTTTGTGAAGAGTAGGCGAGCTATCGCCAGCACCCTGAACAAATTACAAATTCCTGCCCTAACTTTCTGGGAAGGCAATGTCAAACCTCCCAGTATAATCCATGCCATGAAACTGCTTCGCCAGCCCCGACGCTCTATAAAGAGTATGTGACATCAGAATCATCAGAGTATATAGAAAATGAGGGGAGGGAGAGGGTATTGGACTCCTACAGGAAAAATTAACATCATAATGGTTTGGAATGCTGCTCAAACACGTGGAAAATTTATTTATTTGTTTATTTATTCGGTTCCTCATCATTGTGAATCATCAGTCACCAACATCATTTACAAGAACGTTATCAGACAATGAAGCCACACGATAAAACAACAACACAGTATGGGGACTTGAACCTGGGGGTTTGGCATTACGAGTTATGTGCTCAAACAGGAATAACAAACAGGCCAAGCCATACTATTTGGGGAACTGTTCACATCCAATGGCAGGGGCTCAAACAGTTCAAAGGAAGTTAAATCAAGGATAGCTATGTGAAGGACGGCAGCTATCAAAAGGACTATTGAAAACAAGGAGCCGATACTCTAGGTCCGCCGCCTTTTGGGTGCTATGAGGAATAGATATCTGCAATGTGAAAGCTAAATTCTGAACGATTTTTGATATATCGCATACACAAGCCATGTTACCAAGGTAGTTGCCATGGCAACATAATTCAGCCAATCATAGCGGTGATATAATCAGATTGAAAAAATGTCATGAGGAATAGATATCTGCAATATGAAAGCTAAATGTTAAACGGTTTTTAAAATATTATGTAAACAACACAAAAGTACATGGACGGATGATCGGTTAGTCGGACGGAGCTCATTGTACCCCATCTCTGATCTTGTCCGAGGGGCGGGGGATAAACTAAATCACAAAGGATAAACTAAAGGCTGAAGAAGAGATGGATGAAAAGTGAGATTGGGTGGTGTACTTATATGAGGCCCTGAAAGAGGAGATCAGAAAACCAGAAAGCTTTGAGATATTATTGGACAGAGGATAGAAAAGAGAAGTTGGGCAGAAAGCAAAACAAATGAGGAGGTCCTGTAAAGTTTTTATATATTTCATACACATATTGAGGCTCAAGTAATCTTGAACAGAATCGATAAACAGACAAAATGGGGGAAAGGGAAAACAGTGGGAACAACAACAAAATATGTGCAAATATGTACAACAATTGTACAACAACAAAATATGTACAACAACAAAAATACAACAAAATATGCACAAGTAGAGACATTGGTTGGAGAAAGGTGGGAACACAAGGTGGTGATGGCCAGCGGAGTGGACTTGAAATTCTTTAAGGAAGAGCTCGTGACAACCGACTCAGGAAGACAGTTCCATGGATGAGAAAAGTCGGAAAAAATTGAGGTAAGCATGCAATTTAGAATCTTGGGAGGTGAGGAGGAAAATGTTTCTGCCATAACATACGTGACATGGAGGGGCAGGGGCTCGACGGAGAGGTGAAAGAGTAGGAGGAGCAAGACCAGAATAGATTTGGTTAAAAACAACAACTGCAAGGTCACCAACCTGCATACGGTTTGTAACATGAGATTCATGACACGGAGGGCCTTATATCTTGCAGGGCCTCAATGGGACAAGATGGAAAGCAGCGACACCATAGTGGGGAGACGTATTTCATCACACTCTGGATGAAGGATTTGGACACCAGTACAAGCTGAGATTGGCAGAGGCATGACTACGCCCTCCAGAGAAGGTGGTGGCCAGCTTTGGAGGCCAGCCTGTAGATATGATCTGCCCAAGTAAGGTTATACAATAAACCTAGGCCAAGGAGGTCCAGAAGTTTTAAAGGCTTACAACTTTTCTTTTTAGTTCCACGTTACGAGAATGGCATCATGAAATGATGAGATTCATGATTACGACACTGGCATAAAGGGCAACTCTAAAAAGTTCGGAATTTATTATTAGTTTTTATCCAGGTTATTTCATTGATAAAAAAAATCTCTGCGAAGAGAAGAACAAAGTGTTCATAGTGGAAAGATATCTTAAGAATAACGCTTCCACTGTTGTCATTTTGATACATTATAGAATCAACTTTCCTGAGCTCCTGTGATTATAAAACTATTTGTGTTGCACTTTCTATTGATGCCAGTCTCAAAATCATAAGTCTACGTGTAAAGAAGTTGCAAGCATTTAAAACTGTATAATTATTCTTTGTGGAACACGCTATATTATGGCATTTTTCGAATGAGCGTAACGTGTTATCAGCCGATACCGAGCAAATAAATCCTGTGTTGCCAGTGATATAAAAAGTACAATGATATAGAATCAGGGATGTAAACAGTGCGCGGTCTTGGGGGAATGCAAAGCAAACACCGTATCTATTTTGTAATCGTACTCGTATGATCCCTCCCTTGATGTGAAAGATTGTTTCTTATGCGTAACACATACTTTGCTTATTAGTCCCCTACCCGGGGGGGGGGGGGGGGGGACTATTGGTTTGAGTTCCGTCTGTCTGTCCATCCCACATGTGGTTTTCTGCGCTTTTCCCCATCCCCTTTTTTACATCCCCTTTATTTAACTGAAATTTGGTACATGGCTTTATTATGATAAGTTACAGACCAAGTTTAAGTTTCGGGGCGTTTCGCCAATTTTTTAAATGGAGTTATGCCCTTTTTTCTTGGAACAAGAACATTCACTGGGAAAGGGTAGGGCACATGTATTGACAAGCAATTCTCCCTCTTGTTAATCTTAATACAACCCCAAATACATTTTTCTGTACTAGTCACTGTCGTGAAAATCAAGCTCAGACACGACTTGACCTCTGGGTAGGTTTAATATCATTTTAGATCGGTAATACATCCTGTGAAAATACATACATGGAACAGGTATCAAATCAGAGCATTCATGAGCAGCAAAGGTAGTTTCCATTTAACAATGGTTAGCGCAGCGCAGCATTTGGGGAGGGGCGTACATACCATTCAACTACTGGATAATGTCACAGTGAGTCCCGCTGAAGTGACCGCACGCCCCGGTTGTCCCGCTCTTATAGACGGCCCCTTCCGTAGCGAGCACCCTGGGTTCACCTTGGATTCCGAGCAAACATAATTTCACTACATTCTCCCCGCCGTTAGAACTATACTGCCGCTCGGCAGGTTGCCCAAGCATCAGCAATAAACGAATGGGTCACGTCAATCCATGTCGATGGCAGGGTTACTGCAACCTGTAAGCCGGGATAGCATCAATCCCCAGATATAGAAGTATTGAGGAGGATATCCCAGTCAAGAAGATATCGAACCGAGCAAGCAGTGGTCATCCCAGGGAGAAGACGATGAGCCCGTGGGTAGCAGGAGTCTTACCGTGGGGTAGTCGGCATAGCAGCTAGATGGATAAGGTATACCTTAGCGTTACGCAACGCATGGCATAAGGTGCGCCTTGATGAAGAGCGACTGTCCATTCGTCGCAAGGCAACATGTCAGGAAGATGTGTCAATGTGGAAGATGTGTAAACGTGGAAGATGTATAAAGCAGTAGCCCCCTTTACAGTAAGTAAGAGTACTTGACAGGAGGGCGCTACAGTGAGTCATTACAGTAAGCACTACAGTAAGTCTGTACCTGCCCTGGCTCCCAAAGGTCCATACGCATTACAAAACGCAAACTCACACGCAAATCTACCGTTGGCAGCGATCGCACGAGACACGAGCGGCCTCTGAAGGCTGTCTGGACGACCGGCATGGCTGATTACGACGCCGCCCAAAACGACCGAAGCCAGCGAAGCGTGCAGAACCCCCGGGATGCATATGGCAAGCTTGTCCAGCTGCACCGCGCGCGGAGGATCGGAGAAGATCGGCAGACCGAGAGAGTCCCGGCTGGACCATGTTTGTCCCAGCGTCGTCCCGGATCGTTATGATTGATTGTCATGATTGTCACGCTAGACGTCCCGGATGGATTGGCCATCCCGGATGTCCGACCGATCCATTAACGCCAACGTGGCAGGGCACGGATCCAGCCGGACCGCGGTTGGATCGTACATCCACGGACGCAAAACCGCAGAGCAGCTCATTGAGGCTGCATTGGGAGAGAGAGGTGTACACTAATTGATTGATTAATTGTATAATTAAAATCAATAAAAGATTATCACAACATATTTTCTTAATCAATTGGCTCATCGCATAACTCAACCACAAGGGGCGAGGAGGGAGTCGCCATACCGGACGGCACCCGGTGCGAGCAACAAGAACCTCCCGGGCCCCCCCACAAGAGTCGCGGTGGCCCGATCACAGGGAGGGGCCATGTCGAGAAAGGGTCGCAGGGGCCATGGGTTACGGTGTACCCCAGCAAACTATCCATCGTGCGTAGGGAGTATGTGCACGTATCCTCGTGCATAGTTAAGTGAGGCCAGCGCGACCTCAAGGAAGCGCGACAGATTAGCTACACAGTAAAGTGAGACCAGCGCGACCTCAAGGAAGCGCGACAGATTAACTACATAGTAAAGTGAGACCAGCGCGACCTCAAGGAAGCGCGGCAGATTAGCTACACGGTCATATCCCTTGGACATACTATCCACAAACCGCAAGAATATCGTGGTAGACTAAACATCTGTTAAGGAGGTGGCTGCAGCGCGCTGCATACCGAAGACAGACGACCTTCACAGTCTGGGTCAGGCTGAGTCACAGTCAGACTGGGGCAGAGGGAAATGGAATCAGATGAGACGTCTCGCAGTCTCGAAATGTACGAGGCAAGAGCTCTGTCCGATAACAACGAGCCGAGTCAAGGGCTAGCAGGCAGTACGGTGTCACCGTGTACTCCCTAAACGGTGCTGGCGCGCGACCTCAACCCCGAGGTCACGTCGTTACGTAAAGGTCAATTGGTACGTAGTTATCAAGGTACTTTGAAAGGTAAACGAATCCCCGATGAGATCGCGGGAAGCACGCCATTACGTTAATGACGCCGTGAAGCGAACGCGTCAATGACGCTGTCAAGCGAACGCGTGATATAGTCGATGACGTCATCAATTAGGTCGGGCGGGTTTAACGGCGAGTTCTAGCTGAGCGGTATCCCCAGACGGAGTACAGTAGCACACCGTAGTCTAACGTCTCGCGTGCAGCAGCGTTCGAGCGAGCTCGAGATCGGCATACGATTCCGGCCGACGGTGAAAGTACAGCTAGGGCGCACCGCGTACGAGGGAAACCGAAAGTTGAGCTCGGCCTGTTGATCCAGTGCGGGTGAGCCCGCCGAGTCGAGGGGCGAGCACGCCGAGCCGAGATGGCGAGCATGCTTGGCAGCGATAGACTGCACGACTAAGGAGCGAATACATATAACGCCCTGAAGTAGCATCTCATTTGAGGTGCATTGAGCATGAAGGATGCAGTGGGGCCTTTCGGTCCGTCAAGCCTGCTCTACATCATCACCACATTAACTCAATCCAACAGCTTATCAAATTAAATTAATAGGGTGAAACGCGGGACGCGGGGTGTGTGAAAAAGAATGATAGCATTCGGTCCACATACATTCCATGCACAGCATGTTTACACGGTCGCAGGTGTTAAACGAAAACGCCGTTTGAGAGCGGGAACACCAAATCGAGTAAACAAAGGACGAAGATGAACGAAGAAGAACGAACGAAGAACTACACATGGTAGTTCTTCCATCATAACAGAAGCATAACAGAAGCATAACAGAAGCATAACAGAAGCATAAGTGTTACGTGGTCCTCCCGGTAACTACCTGGTCGTGGTGACCCCCGGACCGTGGGAGGGACCCCGCCAGAAAGATATATGGTTTATACGCTTTCGTAACGCAATCAATATGAATTCCGGTCAAGAAGAAACCCCACACCAAGGATCCGGAATAATCAATAATATATTCACTGAGCAATCAACAACCATCAACAATGCACAATCAATATTACAACCATGTGAACTCATCTACACAAACTCTAAGATGGCCATCTTAATCTTATACATTCCTCACGTGAGCCCCACTCCTGACTCCCTCCGTGGTCAATGTCTCTCCTCTCCGCCCACGGGCGGTTGAACGAGCCCCGGGCGGACGTGCTCTAAACGTGCCGTCTCGGACTGGGGCCGCGGCTGCAGCGCACCTCCTTGCCAAGCCACGGGGCAAACCCAGCGCGGCGTCCAACGTGCGCGAGGCCCCAAGTGCGACTCTTACGCGTCCTTGTAGATGGGCAAAAACCCAGCGCGGCTTCCGACGCGAGCGAGGCCCAACGTGCGGACCCGTACGCGTCTTTGTAGACGGGGCAAAACCCAGCGCGGCTTCCGACGCGAGCGAGGCCCAACGTGCGGACCCGTACGCGTCTTTGTAGACGGGGCAAACTGTCCCGGACGCTTGGTTTCGTGCACGAACTCACAGTGACTGGACGTGTCCAAAGGTATTTACCGCCCAGGTAACTCCTCTCGCCAGACGTTTCGCAACGGCGCGTTTTCCGCGCAGCGTAAGGTCGATTCCACCTTCTCGTCGTCGCGGGGCGAGGAAGAAGAAACCTTCCTTTCCCTCGTGTCTTTTCTCCTCCGTTTCCCGTCACTTCCGCTTCCGGCCACTTCCGTTTCCTGCCACTCTTTCAGAAGGGCTCCTGACCCTCCAACCACAACAACTACACAACAACTTCATATACTACACACGGAAGCAAACACCTGCATGGTAATTCACATACATTCACATAAATATGTAACACTCCCCCCCTTCAAGAAAGAAAGTTTGAACCCAGCGAAAACTTTCTTTGCCGGCCAATTTGGAGAAACAAACCAGATAACTCAACCCCCCCACCTTATCAATTCCCCCCGGGCACAGTTATCACTTAAAAATAAAGCCAGTTAAGCCACTCGATAGCACTTTTCCGGGAGGCCAAGCCGAGTATTCACTACATGGATGCCTTTAGGAACGCGGAGTTCACGGTTAGTCCGTGCAGGAAAGTTCTCTACATGGGCGCCTTGAGGAACGTGGAGTTCACGGTTAGTCCGTGCAGGAAAGTTCTCTACATGGGCGCCTTTAGGAACGGCGTTCACGGTTAATTCGTGTAGGAATCTTGGCTCGGCGGCTCCGCCGCCTTCAGTGCTTCAACTTCTCAGAACGTCCCTAATAATTAGGGTGGGACCACTGGTCCCTGTAGTCCCCTGAATACCGGTCTTCTTCTCGGCCACTACTTTGCCAATTCTTCCTTCGGGAGCGGCCGTAACTCAGGGAGCCTCCATAATAATATTGACTGCGGCCACCACCAAAACTACCGCCCAGTTGTCCTCTCCTGTAGACCTCTCGACGCCTACGAAATGCCTTCCCTACTGTTATGGTCCGACCCTCCAAATCCTTGCCATTCCAATTCTTCTCTGCCTCTCTGGCGTCTTTTGTGCTGGCAAACGTGACAAAGCCGAACCCTCTTGACTGTTGCGTTTCCCAGTCTCTTACCAACCGCACTTCCACCAGCGGCCCATATCTGTTGAAGACAGAGGTCAGAACTTCTTCCTCTGTTTTGAAGTTCAGTCCCCCTACAAATAACTTGGCACTTTTGTCACCATCCCGAGCTGGTGTGGTGTTATTTTCCTTACTGGGCTTGTCCACCATTCTTGGATTACCCGAAACTCGCCCCCCGGCCAAATCATTCCCGATAATAAAAGAGATTCCCTCCACAGGAAGGGTGGCTTGTAAGCCTACGGTGACCGGTCCTGACACCAAATCGGACTCCAACTGGATGACCTGAAGGGGAGCACTAACACCGCCCCCGATCCCCTGTAAACGAACACTATCCCCCGTTGCCGTCTCCTCGGACCATGGCAAAATGCCTTCAAGCATTAAAGATTGATGGGCCCCTGTGTCTCTCAATATCCTAACCGGTCTCCGGTTAGTCGAGGCTCCATCCAGTGACACAAACCCCTCGGAAACAAATGGTTGGTAACCCTCTTGATGGCGATTTCTTACGCTAGCCATCGCATTCGGAGTTGTAATAGTCGGACTCCGCTCTGGGTTGTCCCTTTTCATGAGGTAACAACTGGACATCAAGTGTCCAGGTTTTTTGCAAAACGCGCAAGTAGGCCCGGAGGAAAAACTCGGGGTCTGCCTCGGGCCCCCCGAACTATAAGTTTGTCTTGGGCCCGCATCCCTCTGATTTCGAACCGGTGGGGTATCATAGTTGTCCCCATAATCATCTCGAGGCCGCCGCCATGTATGGTCGTTCTCCGCACCTGCTGTTCCCCACCTCCCCTGCGGAGATCTAGGCGAGGAGTTAGGTTCGTGGACCCCTATTCGGTGGGTTAAGGCATAATCATCTGCCATGGTGGCTGCGTCCCACAACTTTGGTACCTTCTTTTCCTGCAGGTACACTTTGATGTCCTCGTGGACACACTGCTGGAATTCCTCCACCAGGATCAAGTCCCGCAATGTCTCGAAGTCTTTCCCGACTCCTTTTGACTCACACCACCGATCAAACATGTTTTCTTTCACTCTGGCAAACTCCACATGGGTCTCACTCTCCCTCTTCCTGGCATTCCTGAATTTTTGCCTGTAAGCTTCCGGAACCAACTCATAGGCCTTGAGGATGTGCTTCTTCAGTACCTCATAATCTGCACATTGGTCCATTGGTAGCGCCGAATAAATTTCCTGAGCTTTCCCCACCAGCACACTTTGCACGAGTATGGTCCATGCCTCCTCCGGCCAGTTTAATTGTCGAGCCACTTTCTCAAAGTGTGGAAAAAATTTCGCGACTTCTTTTTCACTGAACGGTGGAACCAGCCTCACATGTCTGCCCACATCCCAGGTTTTCTGGTTAGGTGTCGACCCCGTCAGCAAGGGTGGTGCCTCTCCCCGTTCTCTCATTAACTCCAGCTCCTTGAATTTGATTTCTTGCTGAAGCTGCATGTCACGTTCCTTTAATTCCCTTTCCGCTTTTCTCTCCTCTGCTTCGAGGTCCCTTGCAGCTCTCCTTTCCTCTGCTTGTTCCTTTTCTCTTCTTTCCTGGAGTTCTCTTTCCACTCTCCTTTCCTCTGCTTGTTTCTCTTCTCTCCTCTCCTCTGCTTTCCTTTCTTCTTCTGCTCTTTCCTTTTCTGCTTTCCTTTCTTCTTCTGCTCTTTCCTTTTCTGCTTTCCTCTCTTCTTCTGCTCTTTCCTTTTCTGCTTTCCTTTCTTCTTCTGCTCTTTCCTTTTCTGCTTTCCTCTCTTCTTCTGCTCTTTCCTTTTCTGCTTTCCTTTCTTCTTCTGCTAACCTTTCCTGGAGTTCTCGTTCCACTCTCCTTTCCTCTGCTTGTTTCTCTTCTCTCCTCTCTTCTGCTTTCCTTTCTTCTTCTTTTAACCTTTCCTGGAGTTCTCGTTCCACTCTCCTTTCCTCTGCTTGCTTCTCTTCTCTTCTCTCTTCTGCTTTCCTTTCTTCTTCTTTGATCCGTTCCTGGCTCCGTAATTGCAACTCCAGTTTCCGGAGCTCCACGTCTTCTGGTTCTTCGGGTAGCCACTCCCAGGCTAACTCGTCCCATGTTCCTAATCCCACCATAGATTGTATCACCGTGGCCTGCAACTCTGCCTTCCTCAAATTAGTTCGGACCTCCAAGTTAAAATGTTTGGCCAATTTCAAGAGATCCGACTTTAGCAACGCTCGGAACTGTGCCTCACTCGGGGTTACCCCAAAGTTCTGTGCCACAAACGCCATGGTGCCTATCGTTAACACCTGTTAACCTTCACCCCAAGACTTTCCCCAATTTCTCAAAAAAAAATATTACCAATTAATAATTAAGTAATAAATTTTAATTACCAAAAATATTATTATTTTATTATTTTATACACTTTTAGTTCCCGGACGGGCCCCCAATTCTGTTACGTGGTCCTCCCGGTAACTACCTGGTCTTGGTGACCCCCGGACCGTGGGAGGGACCCCGCCAGAAAGATATATGGTTTATACGCTTTCGTAACGCAATCAATATGAATTCCGGTCAAGAAGAAACCCCACACCAAGGATCCGGAATAATCAATAATATATTCACTGAGCAATCAACAACCATCAACAATGCACAATCAATATTACAACCATGTGAACTCATCTACACAAACTCTAAGATGGCCATCTTAATCTTATACATTCCTCACGTGAGCCCCACTCCTGACTCCCTCCGTGGTCAATGTCTCTCCTCTCCGCCCACGGGCGGTTGAACGAGCCCCGGGCGGACGTGCTCTAAACGTGCCGTCTCGGACTGGGGCCGCGGCTGCAGCGCACCTCCTTGCCAAGCCACGGGGCAAACCCAGCGCGGTGTCCAACGTGCGCGAGGCCCCAAGTGCGACTCTTACGCGTCCTTGTAGATGGGCAAAAACCCAGCGCGGCTTCCGACGCGAGCGAGGCCCAACGTGCGGACCCGTACGCGTCTTTGTAGACGGGGCAAAACCCAGCGCGGCTTCCGACGCGAGCGAGGCCCAACGTGCGGACCCGTACGCGTCTTTGTAGACGGGGCAAACTGTCCCGGACGCTTGGTTTCGTGCACGAACTCACAGTGACTGGACGTGTCCAAAGGTATTTACCGCCCAGGTAACTCCTCTCGCCAGACGTTTCGCAACGGCGCGTTTTCCGCGCAGCGTAAGGTCGATTCCACCTTCTCGTCGTCGCGGGGCGAGGAAGAAGAAACCTTCCTTTCCCTCGTGTCTTTTCTCCTCCGTTTCCCGTCACTTCCGCTTCCGGCCACTTCCGTTTCCTGCCACTCTTTCAGAAGGGCTCCTGACCCTCCAACCACAACAACTACACAACAACTTCATATACTACACACGGAAGCAAACACCTGCATGGTAATTCACATACATTCACATAAATATGTAACAATAAGCATCATAAGCAGAACCCGAGTGCCGTGAAAGGCTATGAAGGTCCCGCTCGACGCCCTTAGAAATTCATCCGTGCTGCGACGAGTCCTCGCATGGTGCCAAGCGAGCCTCCATTGAGGCGATTCCGGGCAGCGGAGTTCGCCGGCCTCGGGACGTAGCCACATGCAGGTGGGATTGCCGGCCGCGATCAGAATCGCCGGTGGGGCCCGCGAGAGGAACCGCAAGCAAAGGGGTTCATCCAGCGAAGATGCGGCGCGCGCAACTGGCGCGTCGTGCATTGTAGTGACTCCATCCAGCGACGGTGCGGCGCGTGACTCGCGCGTAAGAGGGGTTCCGTCGATCAGCGATAGGAATCGCCGGCGTTGGGCCGCAGAGAGGGCCGCGATGGGTGCCACGTGTGGCTTCGCGTAGGTGGTGATTCCGAGCAACGTTCGGATTCGCGGCGAGGAGGTGCTCGGAGGCAGGGTGGGATCGCGGGCCTCCCAGAGTATTAGCACGCGATGGGTGCAGTGCACGACGATTCGCGTGGAGGAGGTGGTTCCACCGAGTATCGAGTGGTCGGAGTGAGCCGTTCGTGACGGCGTGATTCCGACGAGCAGTGCGCGATTCGCGCAGAGGAGATGGGCCACCGAGTAACGAGTGGTCGGAGTGAGCCGGTCGTGACGGCGTGATTCCGACGAGCAGTGCGCGATCAGCGCAGAGGAGATGGGCCACCGAGTAGCGAGTGGTCGGAGTGAGCCGGTCGTGACGGCGTGATTCCGACGAGCAGTGCGCGATCAGCGCATAGGAGATGGGCCACCGAGTAGCGAGTGGTCGGAGTGAGCCGGTCGTGACGGCGTGATTCCGACGAGCAGTGCGCGATCCGCGCGGAGGAGATGGGCCACCGAGTAGCGAGTGGTCGGAGTGAGCCGGTCGTGACGGCGTGAGTCCGACGAGCGGTGCGCGATTCGCGCGGAGGTGATGGTTCCACCGAGTAGCGAGTGGTCGGAGTGTGCCGGCCGTGTGGAGGCATGGCCGACATGGGAGACGTGATCACTCGCGTGGGAATCTCAACTCGGGCCGAGGCACGCATATCTAGGATGAATCCCTCGGACGGAGCCGTTAGCGCTTCCGAGCTGCGATCGGACGGGTCGGCCGGCGGCTCCAAGCGGGTCCGTCGTTCCGACGGGGTTTCAGCCGCAGGACGTTGCCCAGTAGCATCGTGCTCCAGGCATCGAGCCGGAGTCCGCCACGCCTGCTCTGGCGTTCGGGTCTCATGAGAGCAGGTCGCGTTTTGACGACGCGGTCCCGCAAAAAGGCTTGCGACGTCCCATCTTTCGAGGCAGGCCGGCAGCAAGAGTAGTCGGAGCTCCGTTGCTGGAGCTAGCTCGACGGGTCCTCCGCTGGGCATTCCTCTCCGAGGCGAGCAGTGCAGGAGCGATGTCAGGAGAGGGATTACGATTAAGTAATTTACGACATGGCCCCTGCGCGAAGCGATCGATCGATGCAGTCGGTTGGCTGTCTCCGCTGCGAGAGTTGACGCCGGCCGTGCACAGCGCTCCGTGTCGTTACGTAGAGGCGCTTCAGCTCGGCTAAGTGGTTGCGGTGCAAACGCCAATGAGCAAACGCCGATGCAGATCCTTCAGCGTATGGGTCGGCTCCGAGAATCGGCACCACGATCATCCGGTGGGCAGCCATTCGGCGAAATAAAATGATATTAAGTGTCGTGAAAATCAAGCTCAGACACGACTTGACCTCTGGGTAGGTTTAATATCATTTTAGATCGGTAATACATCCTGTGAAAATACATACATGGAACAGGTATCAAATCAGAGCATTCATGAGCAGCAAAGGTAGTTTCCATTTAACAATGGTTAGCGCAGCGCGGCATTTGGGGAGGGGCGTACATACCATTCAACTACTGGATAATGTCACAGTGAGTCCCGCTGAAGTGACCGCACGCCCCGGTTGTCCCGCTCTTATAGACGGCCCCTTCCGTAGCGAGCACCCTGGGTTCACCTTGGATTCCGAGCAAACATAATTTCACTACAGTCACCAATTATTTTTTTGTATACATGATTGAGGCTTATGGAAGAGCTAGAGCATGAATGGAACAAGATTGAAGGGGGAAAACACCAACAGCAGAGTAAAAGTAAATGAGTGAGATGAAGGGGACCCGGAGGAGGACACAAGGAGGTGAACAAGCTGCACATGAGTTTCCATGTGGCCTCCACGAGTGAGGTGGGCTTGGAAATCCTTCCATGGGTCAGAGACCCTGAGAGGGTGGGAGGTAATTTTCCCCAGGGAGAGAGAGAGAGCAATGAGCAGCCCTAGACCCTGCCCTGCAGGAAGGTAATATAAGACAACACAAACAGAAGCTCACACGCTTGTCTTCCGGTGGCCATCTCCTGCAGAGCCTTCCCCTGCTCTTAACCACCTATCTTGGAACTGACTTCCTCCTGAACCTGTCATACCCCTGGAACTGTTTTCCCATGGACCTCCTGCCCTGAGCATCCTGGGATGATCTCGTGGTGCTCAGGTCCTGCTGCCCACAGTGTGTTGAGGCTGGAGATCTGGGGACAGACGAGTCTTAGCCACCACCAAATTAATTAATTTTTTTATGTTATTTCGGACCTCGTTGAAGTTTATTATTAAGCGTTATTTTTCGATCACAATGCTAAATGGAGGTTTTTCTTTCATTAAATAATTGCCTTGCACTGAAACTTTTGTTAAAAGACAATCATCAGTATAAGTTACTGTTATTAACAACGCTGACATGGTTTGTTCAACATGTGCTTCCCTCTCTCCTCCTCTTGTCTCCCGCTCCCTTCATTGCATGTTTTATGTGTCTGTGCATGTTTTCATGTTCAATGTGTTAGCTCTTACACAAGCCTCGATTATGTATACAAAAAAAAGAAGGAATCTTTGTGATAAACCTCAGGTCGTATCTTAACACACTGAAAAACAAACCGATTCCATGTTGTAGTTACACGTTTAAAATGTATCTCTTTTGGTATCATGGTCTTCTTCTGGTAGAATGTTGAGCTTTGCCTCCGTGTGGAGCTTTTCACAATGCGTGCGAAGCGGCCGCCGGAAACGGGAGACAGACGAACGCACGGACAGACGCCACGGTTCACATCATATAACAGATTGTTAGTTGTTCCATTCAGCATGTGTGCAAATTATTTTGTTTTATTTTTGTGAATTTGCAAACATGTTGCAGCATATTTACTTTCCCACATCTAGCTTCGGCTGGGGGATGGTTGGGGAGTGGAGGAGGGATGGATTGCATTACATGAAAATAAAAGTGAGTGAGAGAAGTGGGGATCGAGAAATGCAGGCTGCACCTTACATTTTAAAGAGGTATATGAATTCAGGATATTGTTGACTTCCTAGAGTTCATGAATTCTGTAAATATATTGTTGCGGATATGGGATTTGCATCCATCCATATCCGCTTGTAAATATTCCCCTATTTCCTCAATACTTCCCAACTATCCCCAATCCCCCATTCCCTAGTCCCATTTTCTGTAAACAACACTCTGTAGACCCGACCTCCCCCTATTTCCCCCATTAAATGTCGTGCCCAGGTTCACCGCATCTCATGTAAGACAACTATAGGACATCTTGCTAGTTATTCTTAGTCTATGTCAGTTAAGGACTCGTTTCCATTAATTCTGACCCTTCGTTGCACCAGAATGTGATTGTATGGCACCGTTAGGAAGTTTAGGACCTCCCAATACCTCCCCGCAGCTCTTCCTCACGGTTCAGCAACAACAACAACAACAACAGCAACGGCAGCGGCGTGCACAGGGAGTGCGCGTCCTCACTCCGGCTTGATTGGTAGGGGGTGTTGGGAGGGCACGAGGCCTTCCCAACGAGCCGCCATCGAACATGTGCTCGACGGGGTTACCAAATAGGGGCTCCCTGTCAGCTCCTCGTCAAGGGCGGAGCCCAGTAACCCCCGCACCCAATGGAAGCGGCGGACCAGCCCCAGGGGGGCGGAGCCAACCAGCCGAGGGCGTGCCACTCCCCGCTGAGCATGCGCAGGGAGAGGGAGGTGACGTCAGATGCGCGCTGAGCTTGGAGCAAGCAAGACGTACCCTCCGAGCGCTGTGAGGCCTCCCCGCATCTTCTGGACTGGACCGTGCTTTATCCTGTCCCCGAGCCAAGGTGCACCTTGTGCTATCGACTACCTGTCCCTTCCTGCCATCAATCCCTGTGTAAGTCAGCCTTGTTCCGTTTGTCTGTGGTCTGTCTGGGCTAAGATAAGATGGTAATTAAGTGCCCATCTCTTCTGTGTCTTTTACCTCACTCTGCCGTGTAATCTACCCCCTTTTCTCCACCACTGTAATTATACCCTCCTCCGGAGGTCTTGAGAACTGTATCCCTTGCGTCGTTTCCTCTTTCCCAGTCGTCGTGTCCTTTCTATAATTGATTTGGCATAGCGCGATTTGGTCAACGTCTGGGTGGAATCGGGGTCTAGTCGGGGAATAACTGTTCGGTCGCGGCAATACCACCGCTCGGTAAATAACTTCTAAACCGCGTCCGCAACAATATTCAAGCACATAAAGCATATTATACTGTATGCCAGAACTAAACACACAGGATGCCGTAGCTAGGGGTCCAATCGCTTATCGCTTCCAATCCCAAAGTGTGTGTGTGTGTGTGTGTGTGTGTGTGTGTGTGTGTGTGTGTGTGTGTGTGTGTGTGTGTGTGTGTGTGTGTGTGTGTGTGTGTGTGTGTGTGTGTGTGTGTGATATTCATCAATGTGTGTGTCCATTGGATGTGAAGGAGCTGGGCTCCAACGCGAGTTGAAAGAATTGACGCGACCAAAGATGGAAATTCGTCCGAGTAGGTTTAATAAATGTATCACACTCGGGTACTCTGAAAAGCCCGTTTATCGGGCAGCAATATATATACACATTTATGTCGGGAAGTTTGCCCGGCAAAAGCTATACCGGGCATGCCCGGGTATCAAGGGCGAGCCTTGGAAAGGCGAGTCTGGACCTGCCCGGGCGTGTTTGGCTGCGGCCTGGCAAGTCGAGGCTGGGCGTGCCCGGGCGCTCTGGACGAGCACTGGAAAGGCGATAGCGGGCATGCCCGGACGCTCTGGGCGAGCCCTGGAAAGGCGATAGCGGGCATGCCCGGACGCTCTGGGCGAGCCCTGGAAAGGCGATAGCGGGCATGCCCGGACGCTCTGGGCGAGCCCTGGAAAGGCGAGAGCGGGCATGCCCGGGAAAGACGAGACTGGGCGTGCCCGGGAGGTTCAGGCGTGCCCGGGAACAGTGAGTCCGGGCATGCCCGGGAGAGGCGCGTCTGGCCGTGTTCTGGCCTGTGCAAGGCGATTGTGTGCATCCAGTGGTAACCGCTACAGATGGACGTTAAACTGAGCGTCCTGTCTGCCGGAATTACTTGGTGGATGTTAAAGATCCCACATTGTCCTCGCTGGCGCGGAGTAGGCGAGCTATCACCAGCACCTTGAGCAAATTACAAATTCCTGCCCCAACTGCTGCTGTGAATGCAATGGCAAACCTCCCAGGGTAAACCTTGCCAATAAATGTTTTCGGCAGCACCGACGCTCTACGCTCTGTAACATAGTATGGTACACCAGAATACGAGTATATATATATATATATATATATATATATATTGCGGCGGTTTTGAGTTTGTAAAGTGAGTTTAAAAAGGTTAAAATTTCCCCCTCAGTCACACAAGCAACATGTAGCCTGGCGATAGTATAGTTATGTCTTAGTACTTGTGAGCTTAATCCTTTTCCATTGTTAGTTCTGCGTTGAGTAGAGTCAGGAGAATAGGCCCTACCTCTACTGACTTTCCAGCTTCCCTAGCCTCATGCCCCTTTGCGCTAACTTTGGTTCATTTTGGGCG
Source organism: Myxine glutinosa (assembly GCF_964187855.1). NCBI lineage: Eukaryota > Metazoa > Chordata > Myxini > Myxiniformes > Myxinidae > Myxine > Myxine glutinosa. The sequence continues at coordinate 81,867,874 of NC_136268.1, forward strand.
AATTAACACGAGGCAGGCTAGGAGGGTCGGGGCGGAGCCGAAGGGGTGGAGCGGCAGAAGCGCTGACTGTAAGCACGAGCCGCCAATCAGGGCTCAGAGGTGGTGACGGCGGCGTTGCATCACAGGGCGTGGTAAGAAGGTTTGAGGGGGTTCCAGAAGGTTCGGGGGCGTAGCTATATAACCCTTTGCGCAAAGCCCCGAGAGGACTAGCGCGGGAAAGCTGATGAGCAAAGGACTGGCACACACGCAGCAGTAAAGAGGACTAGCACGAAAGGACTCTCACTGATGAACAAGGGACTTGCACCAAGGGACTCGTTGAACAGGACTGCTGCCTGAAAGGACCGTCGCTGATGAGCAAAGGACGTGCCCAGGGGAGAACTCGCGCGCACTAACCAACTTAGAGGATCGAGGAAGAGGAGTTGTGAGCATCAGAAAACTGTGCAAGATATGCGGACGAAGCCAGACGCGCATGAACCGAAAGACGCGCTATTAATAAGTGACGCTCGGTTGAGTTTGAGGCCGATCCATATACGGTGCATTAAGCCGCGCCAGTAAGAACGGCTGTGTAATCGCCAGCCGCGCTGAGAGTCCCGCATTTGCCGTTCCTCCTTATCATCTGCTTTGTTCGGGAGACGCGCCACGCGGTTCCTTCCACCACCTGCTGCCATCTTCGTGGGACGTGTGGGGACCATGGAGAGACGGACGGGGCCGTTCCTGGACGACCATGTCGACGCATTGGCTGAACATCAACCCATCTGCAATTCCCTTTGTGAGTGTGACGGGCCCGAGTCCGGGGAATAAGATAAGATTGATTAAGTGTTGCCCTGTGTCTCTGCGTCCCCGATCATTGTACATACGTGTGGGAATAATTAAACCTGTGTTCTTCCTTTCTTCCATTCAATCATTCCTGTGGTTTCTTCATTGGCTAAGCATGGTACGAATAGGATCGCTCGAATCGGGTTCCACTACTAAACTGCACGGAACACATGGTACTCAATCCACTCGGCATACGCAAACCACACGTGGCTCGTGCGAGGCTTGTTTCCTCGCTTCCGTGGCGGCGCAAGGAATTAGGTACGAGTGAGAGTTGGTCCCGAGACCCTACTTTGCGTTTGCCCGGAAGGGACATTTCAAGTCTCGGTTCCGTCAAGCCCAGAAAGAACAAGGGGATTAATCCCCCCCCCTTTGGTAAGGGGAAGTAGGGCGGCGAAGAACCGTAACAATTGGTAGTCAGGAGTGGGGATTTGGAACCTGGGACAAAATTTTTGGACAAAATTTTGGACACCAATTGTTATGGCCAATGAGTGGGATTTGGAACCCTAACCAAATTTTTTTGGACGAATTGGCTTCAAATTACGAGCAACCAAAATTTAGTATAAGGCCCAAATTTGTATTCGTACCATGGCTAGCCAAGGCGGTCGAATGCCGGTGGGGGTAGATAAGGTAGAATTAATGACCCAAGACCAGGAGAGGCAGTTGGTAGTGGAAGCAGAAAAGGGTGCGGCAGCTGGCAAAGAAAATGGCGGCACCTCGCACGTGGCGGCGGGAGCCGAGCCCGTGGTGCCAGTGGGTTTGGACCTGCAGTTGCTCTTGACTCAAATAAAAGCAATCATGAAGGATAAAACGAACAAAATGCTTGATCACATGGACAAAGTGAGTGACAAATCGACCCGGGAAAGGAAAGAAATGGGGGAGGCCATTGGGCGCAGGTTGAGTGAGGAGGTCGCATTGGGACACAACAAGGTGATGCGGTGTGAGGAACGCGTAGGGAGCGAGCTTGGGCAGAGCGCAGCCAAGTTGACCGGGAGCATAGAAATCGTGACACGGGGTGTACAAAAGCCGACGGCCGCCGAATTGGACAAGGAAAATTAATGCGCGACGGCGGTCGTAGAAGAAATGATTATAGTTGAAATTGGGGCCGAAGAGACGGCAGAGTCAGAAAGTATAGCACAGGAGGTAGAAATGGAATGTCCTCAAAGTCTGCATTTGCACCGTGATGACGTGCTTGCTAACCCCATTAAAAGTTTGCAGGTGTTGCCGGAGAACAAGGTCCCTAAGGTGAGATATAATGGCGCGAGTGTGTTTGGTGGGAAAAGGTTTTTGGCACGCGAGTGTGTGCTCGATCTTGGCATCGAGACGAGACCCGGGCGTTCATGGAAGGTCCATGGTGCAGTGTGCGAGGGCGACTGGTACGCGTGTGGGAGAAAAGTGTGCACCGGAGCACGAGTGTGTGCGAGAAAAGTGTGTTACAGAGTGCAAGAGAGAATGCACACCAGACTGTGTGTGGGAAGAGTGTGTAACAGGAGAGCGTGTTACAGGAGAGTGTGTGAAGGAGTGCACACCAGAGCGTGTTATTGGGTGTGTACCAGGAGAGTGCACACCCATGGGCGTTATGGAGTACATAACGGAAGAGTGTGCGCCAGGGTGTGCGTGAGGGGGTGCGATGGCCGATTGTGTTATGCAGTGTGTAACAGAGAAGTGTGCGGTAAAGGAGTGTGTGGAGGAAAAGTGTGTAATTAAGTGTGTGAGGGGCGTGAGTGCACCTGGGTGGTGTGCACCAGAGTGTGCTATAACAGAGCATGAGAAAGAATGCACACCGGACCGTGTGCGGAAAGAGTGTGCTGTAACAAAATGTAGGGAGTGTATGGGAGGCGCTGGGACGCCTCGGTGTGCGAGTTTGGAGTGGGTCGCGAGGTGGGGTTGAGAACGCGGCCCAAGCATCGACACAGATCAGCGTAGCGTTTAGCGCGACGGATAGCTGACGTGAGCCTTCGGTGAGTTGTGTGCAACAGGGACCGGCGGGGATCGATGCTGTGGCGGTTTCACAAGGACCGCCGTGCACGATTCATGCCGGCCCCCACCCTGTATGGTTGGTGCCGTGCCGTGGCGGGAAAGGTGATCAGCAAGGTTCAAGGGGAGGTAGGAGAGTTCGGAGCCGCGCCCCCTGGCGGATGCAGTGCTCTGTGGGCGGTTGGGCCATCGTGCGTGGGACCGCAAGGCCCCGCACAGAGATGGAGCTCTGAACGTTGGCCCATCCATGCCTCCTCCCCTGGATCGAAAATTCCGGACGGACCCAACCTACAGTAGACCAACCACCTGCACGGATCGCTCGGCCTTTCGAGGTCGAGCCATGACGATGTATTTCCACACGGAGAGGCTCGAGTGTAGTGGACGAATGGCAATAGTGTTGGGGAATGGTACCCTGCGTGTAGGAATGGTAGTTTTACCATTCCTCACCCCGGGCTCATGAGCATTAGATTAGGGGGGGTGGCAGTGAAAGCTCGCCAAGGGCGGGCTAGGATAATTGTTAGGGTTTTAGTAAATGACAGGAGAGGACATGAGAGTTAAGTAGCGACATTTGTACAAGTAGAGGGGACATAGATAGATTAGAAGGATGATAACGACGAGGGAAGTGCTTAGTGTAAGGGAAGATGGGGAAGCACGAGTTTTAGGGGAAGTAGTCAACTAGATGATGCTGTGTGTATGTAGTAGTGTGGAGAAATTGTGTATGGAGAACCAATGGAGTTGTGTTGGAGTGTATGGAAGAAGGTGTGTGAGCACAAGAGGTGTGCCAGGAATAATTGGTGTGTGGAATAAATGGTGTGGAATGAGTGGTGTGGAATGCTTGGTGTGAAGTAAAAGGTGTGGAATGCATGGTGCGAAGGAGTGAATGGGGGGAGATGGACCCCTTCACGATTACCTGGGGTGGGTAGTTTAAAGCCAGGTAGAGGGCTTAGGTAAATTGTTTTGATATTGACACCTGTGGTGCGGGAAGTAGCAAGAAGTGCTTGGTTGGGTGCATGAGTATGTGGAATGGCTGGGCGTGTGGGCTTTGTTGGTGCGTATGGTTATTGGGGCACTCCGCCACTGGTAGTCTGTCGGCCAGGTGAGGCCACAGGTAGGCTCTGGGAGCCAGTTAGAGTAGTTGTTGATTGGGGCCCGAGGATCCCAGGAGAGGACCCGGGTAGCCCAATGCCGAGGAGGGCATCAGGGGGTGAGAGAGCCAGGAGGGGCCTTCCACAATTTAGGGAGTCGCAAGGAGCAGGTAAGCTCGGGTGGCAACTTCAGTGGCGGAGGTGCGCAGGTAGTTGGACCTGCTAGGGGAGCCACATGACCCAGCCCCAAAATTGTGCAAGGGCACAGTATGAAAAATTGGGGAGTGAGACCCAAATTCATGGGCACAGCAGAGTGGTCGATGGGAATTTGTTTTTAGTACCACATAGTGTAAAGAGGCCAATTGGCAGGGTAGGACCCCGGGTAGTGTAAAGGAGTTAATGTCAGTAGAGTAGTTAGGATTTGAGGAATTCCCTTCGCGCCATCCACATTCATTCACTAAGGTGACGAAAACTCCACAACAGGACTTTGAAACTGATTTGAGTAAGTGAGACGCATCTCGACGTGAAAGTGACATTGTGTGTTATTCCATCTCTTCCTTCTTGGGAGGGATGTGGACGACGAATTTGGCTTGGAGGGGGATATGGGAGACAGGACGTAGAGACGGATTTGTAATTTGTATATACAGGGAAGGGCAAGGGTACTGTAAGCTGACGTTGGGGGGTACGATTAGGGACGAGCTTGCTCTGCTCGCTCTCCCGCGCCCCTCATGCTGCATTTCCTTGTTTTGATGTGTACCTTTGCGCCCTTTCCGTTTGCTGACTGTGCTTTGTCTCTCCTCCCCACCCATGGACCCACTTTGGAGGAGGAGTTGTGCAGCAACATCGAACCGTGCAGCTGAACCTTGCTGCACCTGTGCAGCACCCCCTGCTGCACATTGCTACACCCATGCAGATGAACTGCGCAGCACTTTGCTGCCGTATTCTTTATTATAACTTTGCTGCACATGTACAGCATTTGCTGCCACAGACACTTTGCTGCACCACATTACACATGGACCACACGTTTGGTGGCTTTACACTTTGCTGCAAACTTACCTTGCATCTTCGGACCACGTATTTTGAGTGGCGCCAATGTTATGCAGTTGGACCACATAAGGTTGGCCCTGCTTGGCCAGGAATTTATAAAGCGAACACGGGTTTTTGTACATTTTATTCTTGGTGTGCCAGGAAAGAAGAACGGTAAGCTTTATTGCACACAGAAGATGTGACATACAGGAAGCAAGAAGATGCAGGAAGACAGAAGATGCAGACACCACCAGCAGCAAAAGTGAACTGTTTGAACTGTGTAATGTGTATTGTGCTATGATGTGCTTTCTCTCCCCTCCAATCTTCTTTCCACAAAGAACAGGTCCTGGGTTATAGAAATGTAAATAATTAGGTTATGTGGTTGTAAATAGGATGCTACCCACCGGCTTTATGTGTAGTTTGAAATTAATTCCGCAATTCGGTTAATTGTGGGTGCGAGTCTGTTAGAGTTAGTTACACAACACAGTAGGTGGGACATATTTAGTGTTGTAAAACTGTCACATACACGGGTTAGAGTAAATGTTAGGCGGAACCACATCTAAGTGTCACACATAATTAAAAGTTAGTCCCAAGTCTTTCTCAAAACCGGTCGTTCCCACTTGTGTAGGTTTGACTCGGGGACGAGTCTGCCGAGGGAGGGGGGCAGTGCTATGGGTTTGAGTTTTGTAAAGTGAGCCTAATAAAGGTTAAAGGTTTGCCCCCCCCCCCATAGATAGTCACACAAGCAACATGTAGCCTCGTTTGTAGTAAAGTTATGTCTTAGTATGTGTAAGAATAGGCCCTTTCCAGTGTTAGTTCTGCGTTGTGTAAAGACAGGAGAATAGGCCCTACTTCTGCAAACCATTCTACCTCTGTAGGCGCAATCCATTTTGATACCCATTGGTTGGTCATTAGTCGAGTTAACACGAGGTAGGCCTAAGAAGGTGGGGGCAACGTTGAGGTCGGAGCGGCAGAGGCGATGATGGTAAGCATGAGCCACCAATCAGGGCTCAGAGGTGGTGGCGTCAGATGGCGTGGTGAGGAGAGTCTGGTGAGTTCCAGAAGGTTCGCGGGGTGGGCCTATATAACCCGCTGTGCAAAGCCCTCGAAAGGACTTGCAGAGAGGGAGAGGACTGCAGCGTTGTACATGACTGCAGCAGAGAGAGAGAGGACTTGCATCACAGGACTTGCAGAGAGGGGACTTGATGAGAGAACTCGCATTGTACCGCTTGATGAACTTGACCATCGCATAAGAACTCGTGCGCTAACCAACACCCAGTGAATTGAGGAAGAAGAGTTGGTCACTAGATATACGCGGGTGCAGCCAGGCGCGTTTATAACGAACTTGCACATTTCAGCCAAGCGAGTGAACGAGGCTGAGTAACCGCCCTTTGCCGTAAAAGCCGCCCCACCCTTTGCCGTAAAAGTCCTCTCTACCGTTCGCCCCGATATTATCTCTGTGGTTTGAGAGACACGCTACGAGTCCCTGCCTTCGCCTACCTCAATCTTCGCGGATGTGCCAGGGACCATGGAGAGCTGGATGAGGACCATCCTTGGACGCGCTGGGGAACACCTGCCCGTCTGCAATACCCCGTGTGAGTGTGAGTGAGACGGGCCCATTGTCCTTGGGATAATTAAGACTGTATAAGGATTTCTCTGTGTCTCTTCGTCCTTGAGCTGTATATACGTGTAATAATAATTAAACCAATCTGTTCTTTCTTCTTAATTCGATCGTCTTTGTGGCTTCATCATTGACTAAGCGTGGCAGGAATAAGATCGCTTAAATCGGGGTCCATTAATTATAACTGCGCAGATCACGTGTACGCAAACCGCTCAGCGTACTACCATCACACGTGGTTCGTGTGAGGCTTGTTTCCTCGCTTCCAGGGCAGCGCGAGTACTTAGGTACGAGAGAGAATTTGGTCCCGAAACCCTATTTGGCGCTGTCTGGAAAGGATGTTGCAAGCCCCGGTTCCGCCAGGCCCAGTAAAGACAAGGGGATTAATCCCCCTGTGGAAGTGTAACTCAGTGTAACTCATTGGTTGGAACTGGTAACGAACCAAGGTACGAGCAGGTGGTCGTAAGAATGTCAGGAATGCATATCGCCCTGTCGAAGCTGGGAGTCCTGTTGTGTAGCTTTAGCACAACCCCGGGCTAACACACATTCCCAAGCCTGTACTATTGTCTTTCATCGGGATGCAAAGAGGATGAAGCAAATTCCCAGCAGGGAGGAGCGAGTTGGTGCCAGGAAGGCGAGCAGGATGACTGAGTAACATTGCTGCGGAGAAGGGATTACGATTTCAGTGCACAGAGGATTAACTGAAGTTTGCCCATATAAACAGAAGAGCTTTTGAGTCAAGGGGCACTCATCCTCAGAAGCCCTGCCCGACGGAATGAACGCGTACCACGAGTACGGCGCTGCAGCCACGAAAGAGGGACTATGCGGATAGAGTTACCTGGTCCATTGAGTTAAACGGTAGTTATTTGGTAATGGAATGAAGTGAACAACCAGTTAATAAAGTTGTGATCTTTTGTAAACCTGTGACATCATTGGAGTCTTGAGTCTCACTACACTTCCCCGACACCCCCTTGATAAGGGGAGAAGGCCGGCGAGAGAACCGCAACGATATAAATTTGCAAAACTTTCTAAAATCCTGTTTTCTCTTTGTCATTATGGGGTATTGAGTGTAGATTGATGAGGGGAAAAATGAATTTAAACGATTTCAGCATAAGGCTGCAACATAACAAAATGTGAAAAAAGAGAAGGGGTCTGAATACTTTCTGAATGCACTGTATATTGTCGTGTGATCCCCCTCGGTGAAGACTGGGAAATCACGGATGTTAATTCGAGGCGTTTGTGCGCTGAAGAAAGTGAGAAGAAGAAGAGGCTGGAAGCTTTTACCTGTCGATCCGATCCTGTAGGAAATGAACTCACACGAAAAACGGAAGTAAAATGTACAAAAATAAACAAGTTTATTTTACGGAACCTGAGAACAATGGAACGCGCTGGTTAAATAAATGTTCTATATTGGGACGTCCCCACACCAGAGTTACACACGGACGAAGGGATAATTAAATGAAAAGAACCATTGTGTGATTTATTTAGTGCACTTAGCTGCGAGTGGCTTGTGGGAACTCGTGGGGGTCACCAAAAGTTGTCCGTGGCATTGGCGGGAACCTCCGGTCGTTGGCGCGAAACAGGCCTCCGTTGGCGGGAACCTCTCGCTCCACACTGCTAGGCCAGCGTACACTGCTGCAGCAAGCCTCGCATCCCCACACGATCACTCGCGAGGTCCCGTACGTGAATGCAGGGAAAGAGAATCGTCAGTGCTCCACCGTCTCTCCACCATCCGCCATCGTCCAACGAGCAAGGGTTCAGGGTCAAGAATGCAAGGGAAGTCCAGGGCAAGCAGAAGGTCAAGTGCAAGAGGGATCCAGAACGAGAATGCGAAATGCTGGCTAGCAAGTTCTTTTATCGCTCGTCGTGTTACATCATCGGTCCTTTTCAGCAACCCCCGCAGGCCACCGCTGCATTGTCCGGCTCTCCACCAATGCCCGCAGGCCACCCTTCAACGTCATCAGCGTACCCTGCCAATCAGTCCACTACTTCCCTCTCAGCCTTCCCTCCACCAATCCACGGGAAGCTTCTTGCCCTGCCCCTGGCCAATCACAAGACCTTCAATACTCTTGCCTTTGGTTGTTCGACTCCTGCCCAATAGTGAGTCCTTCTGGGCGTGGCTCCCAGCCTGCCTGTGCTTTGTGTGTTGCTCTTCAAGTTGGTGATGTAGCTGGCTGCGATTCCATCAGCAGTGCTCCAAACTGGCTTCCGTTGAGTTTTATTGTGGGGGTGGGGGGGAATTTAATTAGTATGTGTGTGTATTTCTAATGGGCCTGTCTACTTGGTGTAGTGCCATATGGGACAAAGGATAGATCACAAGGAGGTTGAGGTGAGTTGGTCTGAGGAACAGGTTGGGGGTCTACACACACCAGGCTCCGTTGCCTCCGGCTTTCATGCAGCCTCACAGGTCACCGGGAATCTCTCACCCCAGGGCGCCCAACAGACCCCACCACCGACGGGCTCCAATTTCCAGACACCACTGGCTGCCAGGGGTAATTACCGCAGAGGCGGGCGGCAGTCATTGCTCCTACAGAGCTCGATCCGTACCTGCAGACACACACACCTTCCGCACCCACAAAATCCATGAAAACATCCCCTCCCCCACTGCCATTTAATTCCCCACCACTGTTTCAATGAAAAGATGTTACACAAAGAGTTGCCATGGCCTGCTTATGTGAAATCCCCATTCACCTTTAAATATCCAAACACATCTAAAAAAAAAAACACATTTCAATAATCACCACCCATAACTCCATTTCCATTTCCATCCCCATCCTCCCGACCACACACCACACACCACCCACATACCACACACCACCCACATCCCCCAGTCCACACAACTGCAGCCCCCAGTGCCCACCCACACTTGACCACGCCCAAGGTCTAGTCAACAGCCATGCTCCACCAGGAGACCCCAGAAGACATGGTCCACATACCTCGGACACCCATAGCACCATGTTGACCTCCAGACTACCCAACTACATCACCACAATCCTGCATCCCAACTATCGGCGCAGTCGCCCCCATAGCCAGTTGAAGGCTGTGTCCTGCTACTCTATCAATTTTATTGCGGCCTCCAACACTTTGGTCTAACACACCTGGATCAATAATGGTGCCACTGTGCAGTGTCCACCATTTCTCTTCACAAAATCCACCCTTAAATTTACACCTAACCCTCAGATTACCCGTGCCAAATATTTTCCACATTTTACTAATCTCACCAAAGAAGGATGCTTTTCCATACACATGCCAGCCGAGCATGGCCGGTATGCTCGGCTCGTTACAAATTCCCATTCAACAAATCCCATGGCTCTCTTCCCAATCTGAGAGTCCACAAATCATAATGGAACATCTGTGGAAGATCACTCTCACACCATCATGTTCCACAGATGCCCCAATGGTTGTCCAGTGGGCTATAATCCATCCCTGTCCATGTGGTTCGACCCGCGTCCATAGATCAGCACGGCATGGCAGGTCACCACATGCTGGTTGTCCCAGAGTCTCAGGGAGAGGGTGTCAGGCCACATGCCCAGGTGGTCACCACATCAGGCCCATGTTGGCTGTCCGTGATGCTGCCACCAAAGCGCGACCCACAACACATCCCCCTAGTGGTCCTCGATATACGCCATCCCAGGCCTGTGAGAAACCACGTCGGACCCCTGGAGGTCTTAACCCCCACCAGGGTCTAGTGACCCTGCCAGCCTGACACCCGCTCGGGCGACGCCCCGATGGACAAGGCACGCCACACTCCACCAGACCCCCCCACAGCCCCGTTGGGCCCCGGTCGTACCATGACACACAGATGGTTGGACCCCATGACCAAATCTCACCAGCACAACCCCCCAGCTGGCTGGCATTACCAAATTTTGGAAGGGGCACATTTTCCCGAGGCCATCCCCAATGACCTCTCCTGGTCCGAATTCTGCAGCCTGGGGACCAACTTCCACCGAGGCTGTTCCAAATCCATTCCCCATTTAAATATAAATTTCCATTTTGTTTAAAAAAATGTCATCTCCCCTGCCAAACCGCAGCTGCAGGTAACAACCCCCTCCTCAGGTTGTTCTGCCCCTCCCTGCAGCTGTTCCAAATTCCCTACAGGTACCGGTTCATCTGAGACTCTATCTCCCGATTCCTCTCTGTCCAAATCCAGCTCAGAGCGAAAACACTCCCCCTGCTGGGTATCCAGTTTCGGAGCCTTTGGTGCCCAATCGCTGTTTGTGGTGAAGGTCCCCTCGGTCACCTCAACCTCCTCCTCAGACCAACTCACCCCAACCCCCAAGCTCCCTTGGGCCTGGTCAGTCAACCCCTTCCCCGATGTTACTGTCCCAGGTCTCCAGATGCTGTGTCACATCATTCTCATCATCATCCCAAATCAATTCTGGCCCCACCAGGCCCTCATCAATAAACACCGGTCCAGCTCTGTTACCCGGACCTCCAAGCTTGTTACCCCCTGTTGGAGTGTTGTGGCATCCACACCAGCCCGATAACCTTCCAGGCCTTCATTCCTCAAACATACCCCATTTCAATTTTCCACTCCCCATTTACCTCCAAACATGCCGTATTTACATTTCCCCCCCGCCCCCTGTGCCCGAAGCACATCAGCTTGGGTCTCACACTCTTCCACTGTCAATTCCCCCCGTTTAGATTCAAATTCTGCCACCCTTGGCCTCTCCTGTGCCCCATCTGCACCATTCTTTTGTTAGTCCTATATTTCGTTCGTTTGTTCTCTTTGGGTTTTCGTTTAGTTAATCTGGGCATCCTTTAGTTTACTACCGGCCTCCAATCAAGCCTCCCTTATTATCCCTCTCATCTCTTCTATACAATGCTTTGTAAAGGCCTGGAAATCCATTGGGTCTGTTTCCTTGTTCGATTGCTCCGGAATGGGGGAGGCTCCACCACCAATCTCATACCCCTCTATCTTCGGCCCACTTCCAACGCTCCCAGCATCTTCACTCCGCTCTTGCATATGACACACCCCTCCATCCGTCGAGAGGAGGTCGTTCCCCGTGTGTATTTTACCTCAGACAAAATTTAAATTTAGTGACGCATTGTTTGCGCCCTTCCCCACTCCAATCGACTAAAAACATTTTTTTTATCACCTCGGTCCTACGAAAAATTTGGCTCCAAATCCTCCACTCTTGACACCAATTAATTCCAGAGGGTTCAAATCCCACTCCTCGACAACATTTGCCGTGTGATCCCCCTCAGTGAAGACCGGGAAATCACGGAGAGCAAATCGAGCGTTAATTTGAGGCGTTCGGTTCAAATACGGATTTCACTATATCTGCGCCGGAGGAAGAGAGAAGAAGCGTGATCGCTCGCGAGGTCTCGTACGTGAATGCAGGGAAGGAGAATCGTCAGTGCTCCACTGTCTCTCCACCGTCTGTCGTCGTCCAACGAGCAAGGGTCCAGGGTCAAGAACGCAAGGGAGGTCCAGGGCAAACAGAAGGTCCAGCGCAAGAGGGATCCAGAACAAGAAGGCAAAATGCCGGCTAGCGTGTTCTTTTATCGATCATCATGTTACGTCATCGGTCCTTTTCACCAACCCCTGCAGGCCACCACTGCATTGTCCAGCTCTCCACCAATGCCCGCAGGCCACCCTTCAATGTCATTGGCGTGCCCTGCCAATCAGTACTCTGCTTCCCTCTCAGCCTTCCCTCCACCAATCCGTGGGAAGCTTCTTGCCCTGCCCCTGGCCAATCACAAGACCTTCCTTACTCTAGCCTTTGGTTAGTCGACTCCTGCCCAATAGTGAGTCCTTCTGGGCGTGGCTCCCGGCCTGCATGTGCTATGTGTGTTGCTATTCAAGTTGGTGATGTATCTGGCTGCGGTTCCATCAGCAGTACTCCGAACCGGTTTCCGTTGAGTTTTATTGTGGGTGGGGGGAGGGGGGATGGTGGGGTGGTGGGGGGGTGGAGAGAATTTAATGTGTGTGTGTGTGTGTGTGTATGTGTGTGTGTGTGTGTGTGTGTGTTTCTAATGGGCCTGTCTACTCTACGTGTCTATTGATGTAATGCCATATGGGACAAAGGATAAATCACAAGGTATCACACACACAGTGGAATTAGCATAATCCCTACTCTAGTTAACACAAGGCCATCCTCGTATGACCACAAGTATACACTTATGCGAAGAAACCGCCTAAAAAAGCTTATTACATGTGGGGTGCACAGTGTGTATAGGCAGTGCGCTAATCGAAGCACACTGCCTATACACATCTACCTGAATCTATATGTCACTCTACCCCACAATTCATAACAATATATATATATAGATATATATATATATATAGATATATATATAGATATATATATATATATATATATATATATATATATATCTATCTATATATATATATCTATATATATAGATATATCTATACCTATATATATATATAGATATATATATAGATATATCTATACCAGCCTGGTAGTGTGTGTATATATATATATATATATATATATATATATATTGTTACCGATACGACTTTGATGGTATGGTGGGCCGAGCGGGATGGCCGCCGTATCCGTACAAGTTACCCGATTGTGCCCGAATGTTGACTAATCGCGCTACGCTGGCTCAATAGGAAAGAGAAGACACCCGGCTGGGTTATAATGACACAATACGACACCAGGGTTTCGATTCTCAAGTATATTCGTACGGAAAAAGGTTAGATTACAGGGGCTAGAGGTATATTACAGGAAGACAGGCACTTAGACACACTCTTATATTATCCCCGGACAGACGACAGACACACGGGACAAAATGCTGACTCACACGGGGGTTGATGAAAAGGGGAGGCAGGTCGCGATGGCTCAGGTGCACCTGGCTCAGGGACAGAATCACGTACGGTGGTGTCCAGAGATGCGTGAAGGTATCACAGCGCTTGTGGGTCGCGACTTTGGTCTCAAGCTGGGGAGGTCGCTCAGCGCTCGGGAGGGTGGCGTCTTTTCCTTCCAAGCTCGGGGCGCATCTCACGTCACGTCCGGCGCGGGGCCGCGTATATCCGGCGGGGAGTGACACGCCCTCGGCTCGTTAGCGCCGCCCCAGATGGCATCGGCCCATGGCTTCTCATTGGGTGCGGGGGTTACCGGCTCCGCCCTTGACGAGGGGCCGACAGGGAGCCCCTTCGTGGTAACCCCGTGGAGCGCGTGGTCAATGGCGGCTAACTGAGCCGGAAGGAGGACGCCCACTCCCCATGCCGTCACCGCGCCGCCCCCCTCTTTTGTTGTTGTTGTTGTAGTTGGCGCTTCTTCATGGGGAAGAGATGCGGAGAGGTATGGGGAGGTCCTAAACTTCCTAACAGGTGCCATATAATCACATTCTGGTGCAACGAAGAGTCATAATTAATGGAAACAAGTCCTTAACTGACATAGATTAAGAATAACTAGCAAGATGTCCTATAATTGTCTACGTGTGGTGCGGGGGACCTGGGCACGACATTTAATGGGGGGATGAAGGGGAAGATCGGCTCTAATGGGTGTTGTTTACAGACAATGGGACTAGGGAATGGGGTAAGGGAGAGTTGGGGAGTATCGGAGAAAATAGGGGAATATTTACAAGCGGATATGGAGGCCAAATTCCATATTCGCAACATTGCACCCTTCTCTACCCTCGGGGCGTCCCGACCCGATAAATCTTTACCTACTTTAGTGTGGCACGCAATGTAGTTCCCTCTACTATTAACTCTACCCTGAGTGCGACAGTTTTATAGATATTCACAAATGAGTAAATATGTCCCCCTGCGACGTTGCACCCTTCTCCTCTCAGAAACACACCCACAGGATAACCGAATCCGGAAAGAATTCTCAAACTAAACATACAGCCGGTAGGGAGCATTATTTACAAGACTACGCTGCTATTTACACTACGATCCAGGACCTGTCTTTGGAGGAACACATGCAGATGTTATGCATAGAGAGAGCGCGCTTGCCAACATCGATACACCAACCCACGAGTGCTCTGTGGCCGACGGCCTTTAATAACGTGCAGAGCACCCTTCCCGCGCATCAAAAGCACCACCCCACCACCAATCGGTGCAGTCACCATTGTTCATTGGAATAAAAATAAATTCGACAACCCCTAACCCTGCAGGTGTCTCTTGCTCTTCTTGTGGTGCACTTGGTGTTACTTAAAAGTGGTTCACCTGTATGGCATAGGTGCCACGTTGACCCATAGGTCCATCCCCGGGTGGTGCTTGGCCGCAAACGAACTGCGGTCCATCGTGGGTGGCCACAAACATTGCGGTCCATATGGTGTATCGATCCCGGCAGCAAGCAGCGAAAGTGCAGGCCCACAACTGCGTCGCCAGCACCTCTCTCTCCTCTCTCTCTACCCCAAAGCCAGATCCTCGGAGGTGGGAGACAAAAACAAGACAAGTGAGCAAGGTGGTAAGGGCGCAAAAGTGCACGCAATGCAAGGTGATGCACACTGGGGGCACATGGGAACCAGGTGAGACAGGTACGTTCCTACCGTACGCCCCCCCCACCAGGTAACCTACATGGCCCCTCCCTTACCCCTTACTGTATCAACAAAACACAACACTACCCATAAACATCTACTTTACAAATCCACAAACATCCCTACTGTCTTCCCCGTTCCTCCCATATACCAAATTCGTCTTCTCTCCCTCCTAACCAATCAAATTTGCCATTTTCAACTCTCATCAAAATTTGCCATCTCCAACTGAACATCAAAATTTGCCATCACCAATTCATCATCAGTCCCTCCTAGGGAGGGAGAGATGGAATCACCCCAATGTCTCATCCACGTCGTGATGCGTCTCACAAATCCTCACAGCAATCTCAGTTCCTGCAACAAACAAAGAAAACACAGGTGTGGAGTCATCATCATCACCACAGGCAAGTGGCTGCGTATGGTGCGACAGGTTCATCAATCCTAACTATTTCCTAAATGACTTTAACAACTTTACACTACCCGGGGTCTTTCTCCGGCCAAACCATTGGCCCTCTTACACTATGGGTTCTAAAAACCAATTCCCATTGGCCAAACTGTGGTGCTTTTCAATTTGGGGTCTCACTCCCCCGATTCATCTCCCGGTGCCCTCGCACAATTTCTGGGCTGCGGCGTGTACCTCTCCCAGTGGGTCTACCCACCTGCACACCTCCACCACTGCAGTTGCCTCCGAGCTTACCTGCTCCTTGCCCTAACCTAACTACCTGGGGAAGGCCCTCTGGCACTCTCCCCACTCGGTGCCCTCTCTGGCACTGGGCTACCCGGGTCCATCCTCCGGATCCTCGGGCCCCATCCACAACTCTACCGGCTCCCAGAGCCCACCTGCGGCCTCACCTGGCCGACATCCTCACAGTGGTGGAGTGCCCAACCAACTACACACACTAACAGGCTACACGCCCAGCCATTTCCACAACACTAATGCACCCATTCACAACACCATTCTGCAACCGCACCACAAATGCCAATATTCAACCACAATTTACCTGCACCCTCTACCTAACACTTACACTACCCGCCCCGGGTGCTCGTGAAAGGGGTCCACTCTTCCCCCATCCACACCTTCGCACCATGCACACCACTCCGTACCACTCACTCCAACTCTCTCCACACACCTGTACCTGCACACCTGTGCTCTCACACCTGGTGCCACCTGCACCCTTCTCTCCCCAAGCGCATTCGCGCTGATCCACACACTCACTACTCATACACTGCTCCACACACCTGTCCAGTTGCACACCTGTGCAATCACACCTGTTCAATCCTCACACACACGGCATCATCTCAGCTAACTACTCCCTTCTGAAACTTGCGCTTCCCAGTCGTCCCTTTAAACTATTGCGCTCCCACGTCATTATCATCCATACTAATCTACCTGCGTCCCCACTACAGGTATCAGTCACTAACTAAACTTAACGTTACCTAATGTCATCTTCGCTAGATCCCTACACACCATATCCTAACCCACCCGGGCTAGTTTTCACTGCCATACACCCCATAAGCTATTGCTCCTTTGCCCCCACTATGGGAAAGGTGGCAGGGATGCCACCCTCTCCCACCGGGCCTATCGCTCCTCAATCCCCCAGTCCTCTGGCACTAATAAGCCCCCCTTATTCAGAGGTACTGGGTCCCGCCTCGGCATCTAAAGCCGAGGCAATCCACGGGGGCGCCTGCTCGCCGGTGTAAGGTCTTATCCGGTCGGCGTGGACGATCCGAGGGAGGGCTCGTGGCCCCATTTTGATCTTAAAGACCACGTCACAGATTTGCGACAGGACGACTCCTGGGCCTTGCCAGGGGGAGGTGAGTTTTGGGCACCTTCCCTTCCGCCTCCGGGGATTAAAGAACCAAATCTTCGTCCCCGGAGCGTATTGACTCCCCTGGCTCCGGTCGTCGTACCTGCGCTTCATCTTTTCCCCCGCCAGATGGAGTTGGCGGCGGGCGAAGGCATGGACTAGCTCCATGCCTTCCTCTAGGTGACGTGCGTACCCCTCCCTCGGCGGGTTAACCACTGTGTCTGGCACGGGACCGCACAGCAAGTCGGCGGGAGCCCGTAACTCCCGCCCATACATAAGCAACGCTGGACTGCATGCGGTGGCCCCGTGCTGGCTGGTCCGGTAGGCCATAAGCAAATAAGGGAGATGTTCGTCCCAGTCATCCTGACGGGTGGTGGTGAACAGTGCCAGTTGTTGGATTAAAGTTCGGTTGAATCTTTCCACCATCCCGTCAGATTGAGGTCTTAAAGGCGTTGTCCTGGTTTTTCGAATTGACAGGAGACTACACACATCTTTTAGTAATTTGCTCTCAAAATTTCGTCCCTGGTCGGTGTGCAACTCCTGTGGAATCCCATGCCGGCACACAAATCCTTCCACGAAGGCCTGCGCTACCACCCCTGCTTCTTGGTTGGGGAGGGCGTAGGCCTCCGGCCACTTGGTGAAGTAGTCCATCACAACGAGGATATACTTATTACCTTGGCGGGTGCGGGGCAGCGGTCCTAGAATATCCATAGCCACCCGCTCAAGGGGGGCCCCCACCTGATGTAATTGAAGGGGGGCCCTCATCCTCCGTGCTGGTCCCTTTTTGGCAGAACAGGCGTCGCATCTCCGACACCAGTCCTGTATGTCGCGCCCCATATTCACCCAATAGAACCTCCGGCGGACCCGAGATATTGTCTTTGTCCTGCCCAAATGGCCGCCGGAGCGGGTACCATGCACCTGTTGCAATATGACGTTCTTGAATTTGTCAGGGACTATCACCAGCCAGGAAGTTCGATCAGAGGGAACCTCCACCCACTTGCGATACAAGATGTTGCCTTTCAATTCCAGGGTCTGCCACTGAGCCCAATATGCCTTTGTTTGTGCCCCGAGGGGGGTGACCTCTTCCCCCTTTGGTCTTTGCCCCAATTTGACCCATTGGAACACCGGCCCCAGAACAGGATCCTCCTGCTGGGCCGTGCTCCAAGCCAACTCTCCAAATTCCTCGTCCGCGGTTAGTGGCAAAATTGGCCCTCTCACCCGGGTTGCCCGGACGACGAGAATCGGGGCGGAATCGCCCAATTGCTCCCTCTCCTCGTGTCTCGCACAAAATTTACAGTTTTCCCCCAGACAAGGACGCCGAGAGAGTGCGTCCGCATTACCATGGGCCTTCCCGGCCCTATGGGCCACATCAAAATCGTACTGCTGCAACTTTTCCAACCACCTTGCAATTTGGCCCTCCGGTTCCTTGAACCGAAGGAGCCATTGCAAGGAGGAATGGTCAGTTCTAACCAAAAATTTCCGCCCGTACAAGTACGGGTGGAAATGGTTCATGGCAGCCAGCATAGCCAATAACTCTTTGCGAGTGACGCAATAATTTCTCTCGGGCCTACTTAAGGCCCGACTATAATAACCAATCACTCTCTCCACGCCCTCCTGTGTCTGAGACAAAACTGCGCCCAATCCTTCCTGGCTCGCATCCGTGTCCAGGGTAAATGTCCCGTCACTAGTGGGGTAAGCTAGAAGGGGTGCGGATGTTAGACACCCCTTCAATTTTTGGAAGGCCTCGTGGCACTCCCGTGTCCAATTAAATCGCGTCCCCTTCTCCGTAAGCCGGTGGAGGGGACGGGCCAACTCCGCAAATTTCGCCACAAAGCGCCGGTAGTAGGAGCAGAGTCCCAAAAATCCCCGCACCTCTTTGATGGTACGTGGTGCGGGCCACTCCTCTACCGCTTTAATTTTGTCTGGGTCTGTTTTTACCCCCTCGCGGCCAATCACGTGACCTAGATAGGCCACCTCTCTTGCAAACAAAGTGCACTTACTCGGGTTCAGCTTCAACCCTGCCTGTCTGAGGCACCCGAACACCTGGTCCAAATTAGCTAGTGCCTGGGGGAACGTTTGGGCATGTACCAGGACGTCATCCAGGTACACCAGGCATGATTGCCATGGCATGCCGCCTAGTACATGCTCCATCAATCTCTCAAAGGTGGCGGGGGCGTTACACAAACCAAACGGCATCACAGTAAACTGATACAGTCCCTTACCTGTGGAAAATGCCGTTTTCTCCTTCCCTGCCCTATCCATCTCCACCTGCCAATACCCACTCTTGAGGTCCAAAGTTGTGAACCAATTTGAGCCCGCAACGGCATCGAGGGTGTCATCAATCCTTGGCAGGGGATATGAGTCCTTGAGTGTCACGTTGTTTAGCTGGCGATAGTCCACGCAGAACCGCGTGGTCCCATCCTTCTTTTTGACCAGCACAACAGGTGACATCCAAGGACTTCCCGAGGGCTCGATCACACCTGCGTCGAGCATTTTTGCAACCTGCTCGTCAGCTTCCGCCCTCTTGCTCCAAGGGAGCCGTCGGGCGGCCTGACGAATAGGCCGGGCCTCACCGGTGTGGATCTGATGTTTCACCAGGCCCGTACGTCCAATATCCTCGGTGGACAGGGAGAAGAGGTCCAAATGGGACCCAACCAGTTTGTGTAAGGCCTCCCTCTGGGTACCTCCCAACTCTACGCTACTACGATTTACCATCTCGCAAATGGGATCGGGCCAATTCCTACTTGTTATTGAAGGCTCCCCCCGGGGTCGGCTCGGCTGGACGTTCTCGCCCCTCACTGTCGCGACTTCCTCAACTGGGGTGCAGCCAGCTACCCTCGTGCCCCTTACTATAGTGCGTGGTTCTGTACTCACATTTACTACTCGGACGGCCACTACCGGTCCGTCCGTTTTTACAAGGGTGCGGCCCACGATTAAACCCGGTATGGACTGCGCTGCCACCGGTTCGACCAGGCCGCAGGACTCCTGCCATGTTGGGCGAGCTGCCCACCGGGCCGGCACTATCGCCTCGGCCCTTGGGGGGATGGTCACGGCCTCGGAAGCCTCCAGCTCCGCTCTCTCGGCCGTGCTCACTCCCCCTAACGGCAGCTCTTCTACTCCCACCTGCAGGATCCCCCGGCACAAGTCGATTTTACAACCGCTGGCAGTCAACAGGTCCAACCCTATTAAACATGGGTCGCACACCTCCGCCACCCAAACATCTATCTCCCTCCTTACCGACCCTAACTTGAGGGTCACAGAACCACGCCCTATGATCGGGGCCGTTACCCCGGTAGCAAGCTGCAAACTATAATTTTGCAGGCGCTGGATCTTATCCCAGCCACCTGCGCTCGAATCAAGGACCACAGGGCTGATGATCGTGGCGCTAGCTCCTGTGTCCACTACGGCGTCTACCCCCACGCCGGCAATTTTGCATCTAATTGTCAGGCTACCGGTTCCAATTTGGCCACAATAAATGACCTGTCGCGTCAATGAGGGCTCTCCTCCATCCTCTGCTGCCGAACACCGCCCTACGTGCCCGACACCTTCTAGTTTCCCGGGGTCTGGCGGGGGGGTGTCTGGGGTCGGCTAACCCGCTCCCCCCTGGGCGGAGTTGAGGACCTCAACTGCCGGGGATCATCCCGGCGCGCGTTTCGACAGTGCCGCGCCAGGTGACCCAGGCGGTTGCAGGTATAGCACCTCACCTGATAAGGTGCTTGCCTCCGGAATTCCAAATTCCCCCCCCTGTAGGTCCGAATTGGATTACCCGCTCGTGGTCCACCGCGGGCCACCTCCGTGGCCGCCTGCCATGGTCCAGGTCCCGCCAGGCGCTGGTCCACCAGCCTCCGGACCATGCCCGCCAGGTCAGGACCCACGTCGGGGGCGGGTCCCCTAAGGGGTCCGCCCTCCATCGGGGGTCCCACCTGGCGGACCGCCATTGCCAGACGCTCGCCCCCTCGGGCCAGGGGCCTCGCTGCTTCCCAACGGGCCGCAGCGTCAGCCGCCTGGCTCAGAGTCTGCGGGCGCCACATGGCGAGCTGTTGCCGGAGCTCAATATCCGGGAGGGCCTGGATAAAATGGTCCAGCGCCAGGCTTTCCCGGGAATCCGCTGCCATGCTAGCATGTGCGATCCCCACTGCGCGGCGAATGTCGTGGGCAAGTTCCCCGATGGCTTCCTGGGGCTTGCGTTTTCGCAGCGCGAGCTGAGCTTTAACAAGCTCGCTCTGCTGTTCTATGCCGAATCGATTAATTAGGGCGTCGCGGAGGGCTGGCAGGGTGAGAGCACCCGCTGGTAATGCCGTCAGCACCTCCGCCGCCGCGCCGCGCAATGCGGCCACCAGGTGTACTCCACCTTCGTCCTCACCCCAACCGTTGCCCTTACACACACAGTCGAACTGCGCCAGGTACGCGCGTAGATCACTCTTGCCGTCATACGGCGCGAGTGGGACCTTGTGGGACCACCTCGTATGTGAGTCGTTGCCCGCCTGCCGGACCCCGTGCGTCGCCCCTTGCGGGGTCAGCGCGGGGCCGAACCGGCCGGGCCCCCACAGTACACTACCCCCAAGGGGCTCTCGTGCCTCCCCGGTCCCTCCAACAACTACCCCTGTTGGTGTCGATGCATGGGTCACACCTCCGCAACCCGCTACCCATTCCATACCACCACCACCACAACCTTGCTCACCCACACCTCGCACCTCTCGTTCCATACCCTCCGGACCAGCCATACACCTCACTCTTGGCCTCTCACGAACATCCGGGTCTATCTCGACCCCCAAGCTTATTAAATCACCTGGCGCATCATACGCACGACCATATTGGTCACCACTTACACCGGGTCCTCTTTCTCTTCGCTTCTCCTCCATCACCTGCGAATCCCTCATCCGGTTAATGAGCACATCATCACGATCCGAACACAGACTCTGGACCAATTCTTTTACCTCCTCTTTTATCTCTTTCTTATCCTCTCTCCGTCGCTTTTTAATTTCGCTCACCCCTTCTTCCACTTCTTCTAATTTTTGCTTCATCTCCTTCATCTCTTCGTGCGCCCCTTTAAGTTCTTCCTCTAACTCCACTTTATTTTTTTCTATGTGCTCCCGCACCTCCCGCTCTTTAACCTCCATTACCTCTACCACCTTGTCCATTTTCCTCGTCAGGTCCTCATGTACCGTCTGACACTCTTTTTTAATTACCCCTACGTCCTTTTTCATCTCCTTCTGTGTCGATTTTAAACCCTCTATTACCGCTGTGTTCTTCTTTACCTGGTCCCCCAACTCCTTTTGTCCCACTGTCAGTTGTTCTACTCCCAGCGTCAACTCCTCTATACCACCTTGCAATTTTACAGTCCCCTTTCTCACCTCTTTCTCCATGCGCTCCTTACAGTGCCTCACCTCCTCGCGCACTCCTCCGACCTCCTCACTCACTCCTCTTCTGATCTCCTCTCCCATCACTTGCATCTCCTGCCCAGATGCCACCCTCATCTGCTCCATTTCCTCCCTGTGAGCATCCAGTTTGGTTTCTACCCCCATTCTGACCCCCTCTATCTGCTGCTCCATTTGTTTAACTTCCCTTTCCGCTTGGTCCCTCATGTCCCTCAATTTGCCTTCCATACTGTTTTCTAACCCCTCTAACCCTTTTTGCATCCCTTCCATTTGATTCTCTTGAGCGGCCATTCTGTTTTCTACCCCCATTAACCCATGTTTCACCCCTTCTATCCCATTGTCTAACCCCTCTAATTTCTTGTCTAATCCCTCTATTCTACTCCCTAACCCCCCGATCTGCGCCCCCACGTCCTCCCTCAATTTCTCGCTATTGGACCCCATTTGGCCCTCCAATCGCTCACTATTCTTTTCCATAAGGGCCGTCATTTGTATAAAAAACAAATTCCAATCCACCGGGGGCGCTGCCACGGTCGCTGGCGCGGTGATCAGCGAGGCGCCATTTTGCGCGCCCGCTTCTTCGTGCGTGACGGCGCTATTTTGCGAACCTGCCGCCCTCACTGCTTCGCTCTCCTCCTGTCCCTCATTTTGGTCCTGGATCGACCCTACCTCACTCTCCCCTACCGGACCCCAGCCGTCTTGATCCGCCATAGCGCGACTTGCAAAATTCGAGTTTCGTAAAACAAAACAAATTTCGGCCGCTCCAAATTTTGACCAAATTTTTTTTTTTCCTCTATTCGTTTTTTTTTTTCCTTCAAAATTTGGTCGGGCCTCGAATCCCACTCCTGACACCAATTGTTACCGATACGACTTTGATGGTATGGTGGGCCGAGCGGGATGGCCGCCGTATCCGTACAAGTTACCCGATTGTGCCCGAATGTTGACTAATCGCGCTACGCTGGCTCAATAGGAAAGAGAAGACACCCGGCTGGGTTATAATGACACAATACGACACCAGGGTTTCGATTCTCAAGTATATTCGTACGGAAAAAGGTTAGATTACAGGGGCTAGAGGTATATTACAGGAAGACAGGCACTTAGACACACTCTTATATTATCCCCGGACAGACGACAGACACACGGGACAAAATGCTGACTCACACGGGGGTTGATGAAAAGGGGAGGCAGGTCGCGATGGCTCAGGTGCACCTGGCTCAGGGACAGAATCACGTACGGTGGTGTCCAGAGATGCGTGAAGGTATCACAGCGCTTGTGGGTCGCGACTTTGGTCTCAAGCTGGGGAGGTCGCTCAGCGCTCGGGAGGGTGGCGTCTTTTCCTTCCAAGCTCGGGGCGCATCTCACGTCACGTCCGGCGCGGGGCCGCGTATATCCGGCGGGGAGTGACACGCCCTCGGCTCGTTAGCGCCGCCCCAGATGGCATCGGCCCATGGCTTCTCATTGGGTGCGGGGGTTACCGGCTCCGCCCTTGACGAGGGGCCGACAGGGAGCCCCTTCGTGGTAACCCCGTGGAGCGCGTGGTCAATGGCGGCTAACTGAGCCGGAAGGAGGACGCCCACTCCCCATGCCGTCACCGCGCCGCCCCCCTCTTTTGTTGTTGTTGTTGTAGTTGGCGCTTCTTCATGGGGAAGAGATGCGGAGAGGTATGGGGAGGTCCTAAACTTCCTAACAGGTGCCATATAATCACATTCTGGTGCAACGAAGAGTCATAATTAATGGAAACAAGTCCTTAACTGACATAGATTAAGAATAACTAGCAAGATGTCCTATAATTGTCTACGTGTGGTGCGGGGGACCTGGGCACGACATTTAATGGGGGGATGAAGGGGAAGATCGGCTCTAATGGGTGTTGTTTACAGACAATGGGACTAGGGAATGGGGTAAGGGAGAGTTGGGGAGTATCGGAGAAAATAGGGGAATATTTACAAGCGGATATGGAGGCCAAATTCCATATTCGCAACAATATATATATATATATATATACATATATATATATATATACATATATATATATACATATATACCGTATATATATATATATATATAATTATATATATATAATTATATATATATATATATGTATATATATATATATATATATATATATATATATATATATATATATATATATATATATATATATATATATATATATATATATATATATATATATATATATATATATATATATATATATATATATATATATATATATATATATATATATATATATATATATATATATATATATATATATATATATATATATATATATATATATATATATATATATATATATATATATATATATATATATATATATATATATATATATATATATATATATATATATATATATATATATATATATATATATATATATATATATATATATATATATATATATATATATATATATATATATATATATATATATATATATATATATATATATATATATATATATATATATATATATATATATATATATATATATATATATATATATATATATATATATATATATATATATATATATATATATATATATATATATATATATATATATATATATATATATATATATATATATATATATATATATATATATATATATATATATATATATATATATATATATATATATATATATATATATATATATATATATATATATATATATATATATATATATATATATATATATATATATATATATATATATATATATATATATATATATATATATATATATATATATATATATATATATATATATATATATATATATATATATATATATATATATATATATATATATATATATATATATATA
>NC_136268.1:81893086-81958086 GCF_964187855.1 Myxine glutinosa
AGGTCTTATGGACCGATAAATCAAAATTTGAAATCTTTGGTTCATCACGCAGGGTTTTTGTACACCGCCAATTCGGCGAAAGGATGGTTCCTCTTTGTGTGACACCAACTGTCAAACATGGAGGAGGAAGCGTGATGGTCTGGGGCTCTTTTGCTGGATCCAGAGTCGGCGACTTGCACAGAGTGACTGGCACCCTGAACCAAAAGGGCTACCACAGCATTTTGCAGCGCATGCAATACCCTCTGGTATACACCTGGTTGGTCAGGGGTTCATCCTACAGCAAGATAATGACCCTAAACACACCTCCAGGCTATGTCAAAACTACCTTCGAGGAAAAGAACCAGACGGTAGGCTTCAAATCATGGAATGGCCAGCACAGTCTCCAGACTTAAACCCCATCGAGCTGGTTTGGGATGAACTGGACAGAAGGGTGAAAGCAAAGCAACCTACAAGTGCAACTCATTTGTGGGAACTTCTGCAACAGTGTTGGAAGAACTTCCCGAACAATATTTGATTTCCATTGTATAAAGAATGCCACGAGTGTGTTCAGTGGTTATATCTGCAAAAGGTGGCTACTTTACTGAATCAAAAATTTAAATTAAATTTTGTTAAACAAAATGATTCTATGATTTCTTTTTTTTTATCTCCAATTGTTTATTTCTTCTATGCTTAATTTCAGAGTACATTGAGACATTAAACTGCGTAAATTTCAATAAAAACTGGAAAAATGGAGGTGTTCTAAAACTTTTGACCGGTAGTGTATATATATATATATATATATATATATATATAGGCCTATATATATTTGGCAAGGGTCGAAGAAGACTGAGGTAATGCAATTCTCAAGACAAAGAAAAATCCACATAAATTTCCTGCACATTATTGAAGGCTGATGTGAAGATCTTGCATTACCGAGGAGTGAAAATCAAGCTTAAAGGTCTTCGTTAAATAATTTCCTTTGGGGTTGATATCCTCATTAATTCCAAACAACATTTATATTCACAACATTTGCCCTGTTCCATTTCCCAACTCTGTATAAATGAACGAGTTGTAGTTCATATTTGTTTTGGCACGACTTCGCGTGAACGATACCTCTAAAGCAGGTATTCAAGGTTGACTCACAAGGTTTCTTTGTATCCCACAAACACCTCTCTGAAGACAGATTGCTGTGCCTGAGACAGTTTGTTGGTTTTTCACCAAAACAGCATTTAAATTTGATATAAACAACAATTTCAGTTGTTGTATGACTGATATGATGTATGTTGTGTGTCTAAACTCTAAAGGTATACACAAACTCGCCTCTAAGCTCTCTACCCTGGGTTCGCATCTCGACTGAGCTATAAACTGTCATCCTGGTTTCACAGACTTGGGGATTCAAGAATTTGTCTGCCAGTACCTCAGATGGATATTAAACGTGTGCCACATCTGCAGCATTACTCGGTGGAGGTTAATGATCCCATGGTGTCCTTGACGAAGAGTAGATGAGCTATCATCAGCCCTGCTCACAAATGTCTTGCCTTGGAACAGACTGCAGCGGTTTCTGCACGAAAAAGTGCTCAAAATTAATTTTTCTCACTTTCCTCACTCGATCATCGAATGCCTGATTTTCATACCGACGAATCGCTGTGTACATCGCCTGTGTAGGTGCTATAGTTTTCAAACTCGGAGGTTGGAGTGGTTATGCATTACTAGCTGAAGTATCCGGCGTTGCCTGGCAAAAGTCAATGCAATACGTATTTAAATATTTCCTGCATGACAAATTGGGAAATGTTGGCCTTATTATTTCGTATGAATTACCGATATTCACGAAACGTATTACTCGATCCCTCCTGGCAAGAAAACACAGGCAGTGTATAAGTAACATTCATTCAAGGCCTGAACACAGAGGTGTTATAATAAACCTGTGTAAAGCCATTTTAAAATAACGGGCAGGTGTAAACACTACAATAATTATATTTACGTTGTTCACAACAAATCACTACAACCTCAACATATGATCTTCACAATACATATTACTCGATCACTCCCGGGATTGAAAACGCAGGCAGTCTATCAGCACAAGATCCGATCGAGGCCTGAAGGCCAATTATCTGGTTTTATCTGGCATCATATTTTAAAATCCAAATATATTCCTCTCTCAACATTCCTCTGGTTGAAAGAGGATACCATGCAAAGTTTGGTTGCACTGGTCCAAGCTCTGGATTGTTCCCAGACCAACAAGGAATGCAAGTTGGGCCCAGACAGCCACGAGACAGGCTGCCCACATCAGTGCCGCAGCCATGTGTGGACACCTGGAGAGACGAGTCTTTCCGGAGAAGACCAAGGCAAGTGAAGTGTTGGTATCATCTATGGTTTTCAGGTTGCATAGCCGGAACCATGCATGCTTCAAAACTGAATGGCTGGAACGTCGCTTCAGATATGCCTTGCCCAGAGCTAGGCCATTGGTTCCCTGCCAACAATTGTGTCAAAATGAATTCCTTCACGCAAGTTATGCATCCATTACATGCCTGACTTTATAAGCCACCAGACCCTCAGGTTTGTAGATGGATGGTTTAAAAACGTGCTGTAGGACCCTGCAAATAATTCTCCTTTGAAAATGTAGTTTTTTTGCTTCGGACCCTTTCACAGCCTCACCCCAACTTCCATTCGATATCTGCTTTCACGCCTCGCAGTCATTAAGATAGACCAATGCTCGACGAAAACAAATTCTGAGTAATTACTTCCTCGGAGAGTTCCAGTTCCATAGCGGAGAGCATAGTTCACGTAGTTCCATAGCGCGTACCATCAGGGTACCAGCCACAGTACAGGTTGCATCCCTCAAGGGACGCCCATGTTATAATCCTCTATCTTCTATATCAATTATCATAAAAGGAGCCGTGTCAGTCTGTCTGTTTGTTTGTCGTGTTATAACTTGAGAATAGGTTAACGGATTTCAATAAATCCAACTACCGTGAATTCGGGTAACTCCCGGGAATGTTTGTGACCCCCCCAAAAAGTTTAATTTGTTTTTTTATGGGTACATGGACACGCGTGTCAAAACTGCAAATGCCAACACGTGACATCGGTTATCCCTGTACGAAGAGCAGGATCTCTCAGGAATCCTTCTTTGTTAACTTGACATTGTGGCGGACACGATGGCTCGCTGGCGCAATGACATAATTCCACGCACCAGTGGGTGTCGGCCACGCCCCAGGTGAGGCGTGGCCTCCGGATATACACGCGGGCTCGCATCCCCGAGCATGGCAGTGCTGACGAGTGAGCAACGAATAAAGAGCTCGAGTTAACCTAAAGCGTTGTGGCCTACCTTTGTTTAACGTGTGTGCCCAGCACCACACTGGTGACCTCCAACTGGTTCAGCCGTTGCTGTTCCCCGAACGCGCCATGGCCATCAACGCTGTCGCGATCAAGCTCACGGAGTTCTGGGAGGCCCAGGCCGACACCTGGTTTCTACAGGCTGAGGCCCAATTCCAGCTCCGGGGCGTCACGGCGGACGACACGAGGTACTTTTACGTGGTCGCTGCCCTTGGATCCGGCACGGCCGCCCGAGTCGTGTCCTTCCTCCGGCACCCGCCGGACGAGAGCAAGTACGCGGCGCTCAAGCGGCTTCTCCTCGACACATTTGGCCTCACAGAGGCCGACTACGCTGACCGTCTTTTGGACCTTCCCGTCCTCGGCGACACACGACCGTCCGCCCGCATGGATTACATGCTGTCCCTGCTCGGCCACGGCCACGCGGATTTCCTTTTCCATGCTCTCTTCCTCCGCCAGCTACCTGTACAGGTGCGGCTCGCGCTGGCCGGTTCGACCATTATGGAACCGCGCGCCCTGGCAAGGGAGGCGGACATGTTTTTCGCAGCCCACAACGCACGGCCGGCATATAGCACGGCCGTCGTGGATCCCGGTGCCGCGCACGGCGCAGGTTTGGCGGATCCGCGTTTGCGTTCGGATCCTCCCGAACACGGCGCAGGTTTGGCGGATCCGCGTTTGCGTTCGGATCCTCCCGAACACGGCGCAGGTGGGGCGGATTCGCGTGTGGCCGCCGCCACGCCCCGCCCACCACCGTCGTCACGACCGGCGCGACAGCCACCACCGGGCCAGACCTGGTGCCACTTCCATACCAGGTTCGGCTACAAGGCCAGGTCCTGCCGCCCGCCTTGTACTTTTGGCAGGTCGGGAAACGGCCAGGCCGGCGCTCGCTTCCTGCCATGAGCGTCGCCCATACTGGCAGCCTTCTGTTCATAACAGACACCTCCTCGGGTTGTCGCTTCCTGTGCGACACGGGAGCGCAGGTGAGCGTCCTCCCTGCCTCCGCGTCCGACAAGCAAGCTGAGGGCCGGGGCCCCGCTTTGCTTGCCGCCAACGGCACGCCCATCCGCACGTTCGGGAAGCATTGACTCTCGCTGCGGTTCGGGGGGCAGCGCTTTCAGTGGTCGTTCGTTACCGCTAGTGTCCCCATGGGCCTACTCGGAGCGGACTTCCTCTGTGCGCATGGGCTGCTGGTGGACGTGAGGCACAGACGCCTTGTCCAAGCCGAAACCTTCAGCTCGCTTGCTTGCGCGCTGAGCAGTTCGTTTAGCAGCTCCCTGGGCGGCTCACCGAGCGGCTCGCCAAGCGGCTTGCTGAGCGGTTCGGTCCCGGCGAGGTTGGTCTGCACGCTTCCGGCAGCGGACGAGTTCACCCGCCTCCTCGCCAGTTTCCCGGCCCTCACGCGGCCCACCTTCTTGGCGGTGGCCGTCAATCACGGGGTGGAGCATCACATCCCCACCGTCGGGCCACCGGTCTACGCCCGGGCGCGCCGCCTCGACCCGGCGAAGCTCGCCGTGGCGCAGGAGTTCGCCATGCTGGAGCGACTGGGCATCGTCCGGCACTCCAACAGCGCATGGGCATCGCCGCTGCACATTGTGCCCAAGCCCGGCGGCGGGTGGCGGCCGTGCGGAGACTACCGCCGCCTCAACGATGCTACCACCCCCGACCGCTACCCGGTCCCTCACATCCAGGACTTTTCCACCCGGTTGGCGAAAATGTCCCTCTTCTCCAAGGTGGACCTCATCCGCGGATACCACCAGGTCCCCGTCAGGCCGGAGGACATACCGAAGATGGCCGTCATCACACCATTCGGCCTCTTCGAGTTTCTGCGGATGCCCTTCGGGTTGAAGAATGCGGCCCAGGCCTTCCAGCGGCTTATGGACAGCGTCTTGCGCGACTTGGACTTCATGTACGTCTACCTGGACGACATCCTCATCGCAAGCGCGTCCCGTGAGGAGCACCTCCGCCATCTCCGCATGCTCTTCGAACGCCTGGGCTGGCATGGCCTGATCATCAACCCCGCCAAGTGCCGGTTCGGCATCACCGAAATCGACTTTTTGGGGCACCGCGTCACCAGGCACGGGGCCATCCCCTTACTGGCCAAGGTGGAGGCGGTCAGGGGTTTTCCGTGCCCCCGCACGATCAAGGGGCTCCAGGAGTTCCTGGGCATGGTGAACTTTTATCACCGTTTCCTGCCCTGCATCGCCCAGCTCCTGCGCCCCCTGCACGAGGCCCTCCGGGGGAAGCCAGGCAAAGGCGACGTGGCCTGGACCGAGCCGATGGACGCGGCGTTCGTGGGCGCGAAGCTCGCCTTGGCTAACGCCACCATGCTTGCGCACCCGGCGCCCGATGCACCGATCGCCCTCACCACCGACGCGTCGGATTACGCGGTGGGCACGGTGCACGAGCAATGAGTGCAGGGAGCTTGGCAGCCGCTGGCGTTTTTTAGCCGGCAGCTCCGCCCGCACGAACGACGGTACAGTACCTTCGACCGCGAGCTGCTCTGGCTCCACCTGGCGGTCCGGCACTTCTGCCATCTGCTCGAGGGCCGCTCATTCGCGGCCTTCGTCGACCACAAGCCCCTGGTCCTCGAGATGGCCAAGGTCGCCGAGCCGTGGTCGGCCCGGCAGCAGCGTCACCTCGGCCGTGTCCAAGTACATGACGGACATCCGGCACGTCGCAGGGAAGGACAACCCAGTGGCGGATTGCCTTTCCCGGTCCGTAGCCCATGCAGTCCACCTCGGGATCGACTATGCCCGGATGGCGGCGGACCAGTCCGCCGACCCCGCCGTCCAGGCTTTTCGGACCGCCGTCACGGGCCTCCGCGTCACCGAGGTACCGTTCGACGGCGCGGGCGCGGCCCTCTTGTGCGACGTCTCCCTCGGCCGGCCTCGCCCCATCGTGCCCGCTGGCTGGCAGCGCCGGGTTTTTGACGCCATCCACGGCCTGTCCCACCCGGGCACGAAGGCCTCCCAAAAGCTGGTCGCCGACAAGTTCATCTGGCATGGCCTCCGGAAGGCCGTCCGCGATTGGGCCAGGACATGCCTCGCGTGCCAGCGCGCGAAGGTTCACCTTCACACCCGGGCCCCGTTGGCCCCGTTTACGGTGCCCGAACATAGGTTCGACCCCGTTCACGTGGACTTGGTGGGACCTCTGCCCCCCTCGCGGGGTTTCACCCACATCCTCACCATGGTGGACCGCACCACCCGGTGGCCGGAGGCCATGCCTCTGGCAGCAACGACGGCGGCGGACGTCGCGCAGGCGTTCATTGCCACTTGGGTTGCCCGGTTCGGCGCCCCCTCGGACATCTCGTCCGACCGCGGCCCCCAGTTCACCTCGGAGCTCTGGGGGGTGGTAGCGCGGGGACTCGGCGTCCAGCTGCACCGCACCACGGCCTACCACCCCCAGGCCAACGGCCTGTGCGAGCGCTTCCATCGCGCCATGAAGGCCGTGCTCCGGGCCAGCCCTCCGCGACGGCGGCTGGGTCGACAGGCTCCCCTGGGTCCTTCTGGGCCTCAGGACGGCGCCCAACCCCGCCGTCACGACACCCCCCTGCCCTGCACCCATCCCAGATGCCGCCAGAGACATCCCAGACGGCATCCCGGCATCCCAGACGCCGCCAGCCGCCAGAGGGCGCTTCGGCCGGGTCATCCAGTTGCCCCGCAAACTGACCCTTCAGGTGCGTGGGAATTCTGGGGGGGCGCGTGTGGCGGACACGATGGCTCGCTGGCGCAATGACATAATTCCACGCACCAGTGGGTGTCGGCCACGCCCCAGGTGAGGCGTGGCCTCCGGATATTCACGCGGGCTCGCAGCCCCGAGCACGGCAGTGCTGACGAGTGAGCAACGAATAAAGAGCTCGAGTTAACCCAAAGCGTTGTGGCCTACCTTTGTTTAACGTGTGTGCCCAGCACCACAACATCAGATTTCAATGCAACCACTCTCAGAAAGTTAACATAACCACTTTTCCCTCTCCCTACAAAGATGTTTTATCCACCACGTTGATTCCAAATCTCCACGAATCTCCACCAATCCAATTCATACTAATTTACATTAAAACCAAAAAAATTCTTCCTCCTTCATCATCTTCTTCACATATAAAAATGCCCAGCCTCATTCAATCCCGTTTCTCATATCGATTTGATTCAGCAAACGCCTGCTATATTCAATAGTTTTTCTTTCAACATTTCCATTTTAATATCGCCCTATTAAACACCATTTCAGAATATACACCGCCTATTAAAGAATCACAAAGCAGGTCGCTCTACAGTCGATTTGCAATACAAACTTCACTTGCAATTCACTCTTTCATTCCTCTTTTCTCCCGCCTCTGGAACAAACTCCCTCACTCCCTTCAATCCCACTCCTCCCTCCAGGTCTTTAAAACAGCTGTTCACCACCATCTCTTATCTTCCCCCATCCAAAACCTTGATCTTTTCTACCCCCGCTAATTCACCCCAGATCCACCTTGTTTGAAATTCCAACTTCTTTCCTGGAAGTCCTGGCAGTGTCCATATGTTTTATACCTCTCCCACTGCCCCCTTCCCACGCCCCCCCCCCCCCCCCCCCAAAGCCCTCGCCCTCTCTCAGATCTCTCGATGTCTCCATGTCTCTCGGTCCCTGCTCTCAAATGTTGTGTTTGTGTCCTTCCCCCTCTCTCCCCATCTTGTCTACCGCTCCCTATGTTATATGTTTTATGTGTCGGTTTGTCTTTCTGTGTGATTAATGTTCGCTCTTTCACGAGCCTCGATCTTGTATCCAAAAAAAAAAAAAAAAAAAAAAAAAAAAACAATATTGGTGTTCCCGTCAGCGAAGCAACTGGTCTTATTGGTTCACGAATTATCAAGTGACCACTATATTCGTCATGTGTGTGTGTCTGTCTGTCCGCAGCATAACTACCGGATGATATCATCCGATCTTGATGAAACTTTGGTGGGAGGTTCATATCATGATCTAGTTGTGTCCTGCCTAGAGTGGGCGTATTGCGCCCATTGTGGGCGGAGCCACGCCCGAAAGAGATGTCTTTTTAGGGGGTAATCGAGTTCAAGCTACATCTTGAACTTGGTAGAATTTGTTCTTGGCGGGAACAGGGTTTGGTAGAATCTGACGAAGGGTTTGGTAGAATCTGACAGGGGTTTCGATATTTGGTTAGGCCAATGTCATGTGATGTGTCTAGCCCCACGGAGCTCGATTTTTTTTTCATTCATTCATTTATTCATTCATTCATTTTCAATTTCATTCATTTTCTTTTCATTTCATTTCTTTTGTCACTGAATTTTCGGTATTGTGTAGCTAACTAACCTCATAACTGATTATACATTATTTTCTATCCCATTTCAAGGTCAGTAACCTAACCTTCGTTTTGACATTTCCGGGTTTGGCCTGTTCGGGCCTGTTTCGGTTATAGTCCGTCCTTTGTCATTGAATACCGCTCGCTCGTGAACCATCGTCGTCTCCTGACTTGTATTCGTCTTTTTTAAAGGGTAAGTGCTATTTCAACCCTGGCTGTTTGAACGTGTTGTTTAAACGTACCCCATTTTGGTCCATCCTGTACAAATACCGACAGATGAGACGTCGAGGCCCCTTCCCCCTCCTCCTTGAAGTCCTCTTCTCCCCTTAAACCTCTTTAGCTTCCATGAGGTATAACTATAAGCAAAGCTCAACTCTAGGTAAATGGAAACCTAGAGTCCCTCCTCTCTCTCCCTCATGACTCTCTCCTCCATTCTCTCTCTCCCCTCTACCTCCCCATTCCCCTCCCTCACCTCTTTCTTCCCTCCCACCCTCCTCTCTCAGACTCTCACACCTTCTCCCTCCCACACTCCCACCCCCTACATCTCTCTTCCCAACCCCTCCTCTTTCTTTCTACCACCTCTCTTAATATTCTTGTTAGCAAAGCGAGGGGAGGGGAAGAAGGGATGGGGGTGAGGAGGGTATTTTCTAGTCCATAATGTTACGTTGGTAGGGGGTAGACAATGGTTACCTTAGAACCAGGTAGAATGTATAGATTAGCATGCTCTGTATGTCGTGATGAAGAAGAAGAACCATCTCGATGTACCATAAGTAGGGACTTTGTTTTAGACCTAACTGTCATGTAAGTGTATCTTTGTCCCCATCAGAGGAGTGGGGTATGTTAATTAGCTCATGGATTATGGGTAAATTTATCCCCTGTGTGTTGATGCCTCTGTAATTGATTCCTTTTGTTCCTTTTGACACTGTACTAGACACTAGTCAATATCGCCCAAGAGCTAATAATACTAATAATAAATACCGTCAGCGTACTGACGAATAATAATAATAAAACCAGCGTACTAATAATAAAACCACCGGAAACCAGGCATGAAGCACTGCCGCTGACAACCCTGACTTTGGAAGCACACAGGATGAAAGATCCGTGAGGCCACGCCCCGAGGAGCCATGATTGGGCGGGGTTTGATTGACAGAAAGGACTGGTAAGATGTAACTCGCTGATAGGGTCAGGACGGGGACGTATTGAGATGACGTCAGAGCCCGAGGAACAAAAGACTGTGTTCCCGACATTTTGTCTTCTTACACGTGGGGAGTTCAGAATGCTCTGACCGATATTTGTCGCTCTTGCGCATTCTCGCCTGGACCTCGTACAAACGCTGGCACTTTGCTGTCTGGCTCAAGGAAGCTCATTGTGAGCGGCTGTGTTGGGACATCTTGCTGGTGGTTGTGCGGAGGAAGAGCCGCTGCCCGGGAACTGTGGTTCTCCGTGCAGAGGACGGGTGGGCGAGCACGGCCTCCCCCATTTAAAACAGCTGTTCACCACCATCGTTTGTCTTCCCCCATCCAAAACCTTGATCTCTTCTACCCCCGTTAATTCACCCTAGATCCACCTTTTTTTGAAATCCCGACTTCTTTCTTTCCTGGAAGTTCTAGCAGTGTCCATGTATTTTATACCTTTCCAACCCCCCTCCCCTGTCTTCCCATGCCTCCTCCCCCCAAGCCCTCTCCCTCCCACGGATCTTCTGTTGTCCCTGTTCTCTGCTGTTGTACTTGTGTGCTTCCCTCTCTCTCCCCATCTTGTCTCCCGCTCCCTTTACTGTATGTTTTGGGTGTCCGCTCGTTTTTCTTTGTGATTGATGTTAGCTCTTACACTAGACTCGATCTTGTATACAAAAAATAATAATAACTAGCCGAAACCCGTGGAACATCCACGGAAGGGAGGATGTGGTGTATGGATAGAGTGTACCATTATGGATGGCATAGGGGAGCGCTCGTGGGATCTTCTTCTTCCGTTAAGCTCCAATTTTTTCTCTTTAAGTTAAGTCCAATCAGTCCTCTCTGCTCGAAGTGCTCAGGCCATGCCTTCCCGCTCTCATACTTTTATTTCCGTTCGGTATAGAAAGAGATTGACATATCGTTCGTCTGTTTTCAGCTCGTTATCTTTAAGCTTCCTTACGTCTCGCCACCTGCTACACCTCTCTGAGTTACGAGGATTTATGTAACGCACCCCGAGTATCGCAATGTCACTCTATTTAACTTTATTAAAATGACGATAAAGACGTTTCCTTATATATCCTAATTTAAAATGTTCAAGGGAATAAAAAGACCATTTGGTTCACACCACCCATGTTCACACCACTCGACTGTCCAATCAGCGGACGGCTCGCTTCGCCTTCGCCCAGCAGACGCCAATACGATGGCGTCGTAAGATGGCGTCGTATCGGCAGTTAATCGGATGCTTTTGGGCCCCAACGGCGGCGAATTCAGATTTTTCGAGTATGGCTGTACGTGACAAACAAAGAGCGCGGTTCGTAGATCGTAAATCCATTTGTGCCGTGGGCATCGGGTCACTGGGTGCGGCGTAAAAGGGATAACAAAGTCGAGTCCTTATGCTATATAATAAAAGCGCGGGCTGCATGCTTGCTGTTCGCCTCGCACGGGAGGCCTATGTCTTGCCCACGACACGGCCAAGTCAACGAGGGCATAGAGAGGCCTTGTTCCCGCCAAGAACAGAGCCGCATTCAGACTGAGTGCTCGTGGCCTGGACGATCCTGACGAGATTTCTGAGACGCTCAGAGTTAAGTGCACACAGACGCATATTTATTTTCAGTTATATTTCCCTTCTGTCTGTCTTTGGGTCTGTTTGTGAGGACATCCCATTTTGGAATTTAGTTTTATCGTGCGTTTTCTTTGTACCGGCATTTCTTTAATTAAGCCTGTTAATTTTTGTACATTTTAAACCCGTTTTCATTTGAGTTTATTTATTGCAGGTTTGAAGACTGCCGGTGGGATCGTTGAGGTAAGCTCCGATCTCCCCTCCCCCACTTGCCCCACGCGTATGTTCCGCTATCTTTTTGAACTGAACGCCTCGGAGTTAAAACTCGTTTGGTCCTCCGTGCTACCCCACAGCGTTCACCAAGGGTAGTCACACGACAATAATATATAACTGAGTTTGCTTGCTTGCTTGATGCCTATACTCAGCTATCAGTCTACCATGCTAGGTGAGTCTAGAACGTGAGTACGTCTTTCAAGTACACGTCAATACAAGGTTTTTCAATGAACTTCAATTCGGTTTTATTAAAATAAAGAAAAAAAAATGTACATGACTGTAGTCCAATGACTAATAATGTCGTTTCCAATATAAATAATTCCACTTAGTAACAAAATAATACATTATACAGACAGAAAAAGAAAACAATATCGATTTGCATTGGTGAATCAATCAAAACAAAAAAAAAATCATTTAGCAGCAGGATCCAACATGGAAATTTCAAATCAACTTTGCAGAGCTCTCACACAGTGCAACCTGAGGCGCCACTGAGCTCTTTTCGTCAACTCTTGCACCATGGGGCAGTGAGTTGGTCATCAACCATGAGTGAGTGGGTTCCAGGTCAGCACATATATGAAATACTGTCACGTCTGATGCTCCGTTAACAAAGTATGCCTCAGCGCCGGGACCATTAGTCTCAGGATATGGCCAAAAACTCAGGATTTGGCACTGTGTTCAATAAGTTCGACAACTTTACCATTCTCCAACGTTCATTCATTGGGCTGAAATCGATGGCATACAAACAACAACAACATGCATTTTAAGGCCATTTTCCCTGCGAGAGCGGGGGTTAGCCTTGCGGTCCCCATGACAATCTTCTCCATATTGCCCTATTTTCTGCATCTCTCCTTGTTAACCCCCTTGCCCGCATTTCTTCTTCCACCATCTTTAGCCAAGTCTTTCTTGGTCTTCCCCATCCTCTACTTCCTTCTACATTCATTTCCATCACTCTTCTCAACCAGTCACTTTCATCCTTCCTCAACACATGACCAAACCATCTCAACCTGTTCCTCTTCACAGCATCAATCACAGGCTCTATTCCCATCATCTTTCGCAATTCATCATTTGTCTTTCTCTCTCTCAACGATACTCCGCACATCCACCGAACCATTCGCATTTTCCACCCTTTCCCGCCTCCGTTGCTGCTCTACATTCATTACCCATGTCTCGCTCCCATAAATCATAACACTTCTCACACATGCAGCATACACCTTTCCCTTCAGCTTCAACGACACTCCCCTCCTCATCAGCACACCACTCAGTTCCCGAAACTTCTTCCATGCACATCTCACTCTAGCAACCGTTGCCGTGTCTGATCCACCTTCTCCATTCAGCATGTCTCCGAGGTAGCAAAATGTTTTCACACCTTCCAGCTTCACGCCGTCTCCAAAATCCAACTCAACATTTCCTCCATGTGCAGCTCCCTCTGTGCACACCTTACATTTGAATGTAGCTGCCACACTGGTTAATGACCCTCTCAGACCACTACATTTTTGATGAACCCACTCAGCGCACATTGTACATTGAATGGAGTTCACTCTGACACCCTTCCTGCACACAGCACATGGCCACTTCCCAGTTCTTTCCACCTCACCACATGCTTTACCACTTGCCATCACCTTCCTCTTTCCTATATTCACCTTCAGACCTTTTGTCTCCATACATTCCTTCCACTTGTTCATCTTTTCCTTCAGTCCATCCATACTTTCCGCAATCAACACCAGATCATCTGCATACAACAACTCCCACGGTAAACCCTCCTTTACGTTCTGAGCCAGCACCTCCATCACAGCTACAAATAGTAGTGGACTTAGTACCGACCCCTGATGCACTCCCACCTTCACCTCAAACTCACCACTGTTCCCGTCCTTCGTCCTTACAGCTGTGCGCGCTCTTTTGTACATTGCCATGACTACTCTGATCAACCATTCCTCCACTCCTAACTTCCTCAATGCCCATGTCAATACTTCGCGTGGAACCCTATCGAATGCTTTCTCCAGATCAACAAACCCAAGAAACAACTTCTTCCTCTTCTCCATGGACTTCTCTTGCAACTGCCTCACATTAAAGAGTGCGGCTGTCGTTCCTCTTCCTGGCATAAATCCAAACTGCATTTCGTCGATCTTCACCTTCTTCCTTATCCACCTCTCCAACACCCTTTCCAATACCTTCATTCCATGCTCCAATAACTTTATCGCTCGGTACGAGCCACACTCCAGAGGGTCACCTCTCCCCTTGCATACAGGGACGAGGGTACGCAGTTCCCAATCCACTGGAATGCGGCCTTCTTTCACCACCAGATTACAGATCTCTGTCATTCTCTTCACACCCCAACTTCCTGCTGCCTTCAACATATCTCCCACAACTCCTGTCGGCCCTCCCGCTTTTCTACTCTTCATTGCTTTTATCGCTTCCTCAACTTCCTTCTCAGTTATCTTCTCTGCCGGTCCGAAAACTGGGTTACTCTCTATGTTGCCATCACATTAATTCTCTGTATTCAACAGCATTTCCATATGTCTTTTCCATCTTCATTTAATTCCATCTGGGTCGACAACGATTTGTCCCACTTCATCCTTCAAGCAACTCACCCCCATCACATCACACCTCTCTTTCGCTATCTGCTTTGCACTCCTGAATACCGCTCTCTGACCCTCTTCCGAATCCAAGCGTGCTCCGAACATTTTCCTCCATGCCTCCTGCGCCTTTGCTACCTCTTTCTTTGCAGCCTTCTTGGCTGCCTTATAACTTTCATGCTCTGCTTTTTCTGCTCCCGTACCCTTCGCCTTCTGCCACTCCTTGAACGTCTTCCTCTTCTCGTCAATCCTCTTTCCAACTTCATCATCCCACCACCATGGTTCCGAGTGCCTCGGTGGTCCTTTTGTCCATCCACATACCTCACCAACGGCTCCCAACAGACTATCTTTCATTGACATCCAACCACGTTCATGCTCAACCACATCATCCTCTACCCTACACAGCCTCTCTTTTAATGCCTCCCTTACTGTCACCTGTTTCAACCTCCACGCCTTCATTCTCGGTTGGTAGTTCACCCGCCGAGCTCTCCTCGCACCTTTCACGCTTATGTCGCAGACAACCAAGTGGTGCTGTGAAACAGCCTCCTCCACCGGGATCACCTTTGTGTCCCGGAGGTGCCCCCTATCTCGCCTACGCACCATCAGGTAGTCAACGGTTGTCGTCGACCACCTGACGTGTATGTAACAAGCTTATTATCCCCGTTCTGGGAGTGAGTGTTACAAATCAACAAATCAGCTCCATCAGCAAACTCCAAAATCCTTTCACCTTCTCCATTTCTCACACCATATCCGTAACCCCCATGAACTCCCTCAAAGCCATCCATACTCCTTCCCACATGTCCATTTAGGTCTCCTCCTACCACAACAACTTCCTCATCTTTCACGTTTTCCATTAGCTTCTCTATCGCACACCAGAACTTGTCCTTCTCTTCATCGCTCCGACCAACCTGCGTTGCATATCCCAAGATGACGTTGACCAAGAGCTTTCCAATCATCATTTTCGCCATCATCAACCTATCACTCACTCTAGTCACACTCACCACACTGTCTGCAAACTCCTCAGAAAACAGGACACCAACACCATTCACGCCCTCCGGGCACCCTTGCCACACAAACCTGTATTTCTGTCCCTGCCTCCCCTTCACCATTCTCACACCACTTCCCTTCCATCTCGTCTCTTGCACACAACATATGTCCACTCTTCTTCTGACCAATACTTCCACCACTTCTCCTGATCTCCCTGTCATTGTGCCTACATTCCATGCTCCAAACCTCAGAAACCGATCTCCACTTCGGGCTGTACCCTGCCCATATGTAGTTGTAATTGTCATGGTTCTCTTTTTGAGGCAATGTTTTATGCCCTTCCTGACGCCAACCCTCTTAGTCACCTCTTACGACACGCAGGGATACGGTGTACCTATTCCAACCAGGGTACACACCGGGAGAATGGTATATGCACATGAAATGGCATTTCATGGCATATGCACATGAAAAGCAGGTGGATCAAACACGTCTTTTCTTTTACCCTTTAAAGGGTTTAGTTTGTAAAGAAAAGTACAAGCAAGAGTGGAGACAAAACGCTGTAATAAACGGTAGGAACCAAGCGAATCAAAAGACACAAAGAGGTAAATGGAAACACTCCAACAAATGTACAATGAGGAGAAGTAAAGCGTAAATCCTAACCAACACTTTGGCGCAACAGAACACACTTTTTCGACAATAAAAGAAAGCAGGCAAGACTTCCATTTGACTACGATGCGCAACGTGGACAAAAGACTCAATGCAGCCTACTTTGGAAACGAGGTGCGAGATGAGAGCCAGTGACGAAGCCGGGCCAAAGACGAAGTAAAACTGCCACGAGCAGTGCCGGCGACGAGTAGCACCCAAGATGCAGAAACCAAACTGAGCAGGATGAAATGAATCAGCCACGAGGAAGGCCAGTGACAAGTAGCTCTTCAACCAGGTCTAATGGCCCCCTTTGTCCTTTCATACTGTCGCCTTGTGGTCTGCACTTATTTTTCAAAAGGAGCGGGAGACAAGATGAGGAGAGAGAGGAAAGCATGCAAGTACAACATTTGAGAGCAGGGACATTGGGAAATCTGTGAGAGGGACAGGGCTTGGGGGTTGGGACGCATGGGAGGGGGGGAGTGGGAGAGGTATAAAACACATGGACACTGCTAGGACTTCCAGGAAAGAAGTCAGCATTTCAAAAAAGTGGATCTGGGGTGAATTAACGGGGGTAGAAGAGATCAAGGTTTTGGATGGGGGAAGATAGATGGTGGTGAACAGCTGTTTTAAAGACCTGGAGGGAGGAGTGGGATTGAGGTGAGTGAGGGAGTTTGTTCCAGAGGCAGGAGAAAAGAGGAATGAAAGAGTGGAGGTGAAAAGAGAGTCTTGATTTTGGCAGTTTAACAATAAGAGGGTTGCAGGCAGATCTTGTGCGACCTGTAGGAATAATTGGGGGACAGAGCACAGACAGAGCTGGGGGTGCCAGGCCGGAGAGGAGTCTGTAGAAGACAGAAACACCACCAACCTGCCTGCGGTGAGTGAGTGAACGGCCCTCGGAGTTAGCTTCATCGCGGGAGATTCCAATGATTCTGAAAGCTTTGGTTTCAACAGCGTGAAGCTGGGCTTGGTGTGAGGCAGGAGCACCAGCCCAGAGGGGAGAACAGTATTCCATTGAGCTGTGGATGAAAGTTCAGGTGTGTCAAGGAAGGACTTTGCACGATGGAGGCTGCCCAGTCAGCGATTGGCTTTGGAGGCCAGCTTGGAAATGTGTTTTTCCCAGGAAAGATCATGGCAGATAGTCAGACCCAAAAGCTTGAGTGACAGAACTTCTTGGCGAGGATCGTTTAGAAAGTAGATGGGAGGGTTGTTCAATCGGTCTTTTCGGAGAGACATAGTAAGAGTGTGAAATTTGTGAGGATTGAAAGACATGTTCCACTTGTTTGACCAGTCTGTGATTTTGTTTAGGTCTGCAGAGAGTGAGGAGGCTGCAGACTGCCAATCTGAGGGATGAGGGAGGGCGCGGCAGACAGTGGAGTTATCAGCAAAGAGATAGAGAGGATTTTCCAGAGCTGGAGAGATCATTGATGAAAACCAGAAAAATCACAGGGCCCAGAACACTGCCTTGGGGAACTCCAGCATGAACAGGAAGGGAAGATGAGAGAATTCCATTCAGGGCCACACGTTGACTGCGACCGGAGAGGAAGTCCGCAAGCCATGCGTGGAGATTTCCATGGATACCATAGGAGGAGAGTTTGGTGAGCAGAGCGGGGTGCCAGACCGTACCGAAGGCACGTGATGTGTCAAGGAAGACAGCCCTGATTTCCTGTTTGGCATTAAGGACCTCCATCAATTGTTGAGACAGCAGAAGCAGC
The DNA here is from genome assembly GCF_964187855.1 of Myxine glutinosa. Lineage (NCBI taxonomy): Eukaryota > Metazoa > Chordata > Myxini > Myxiniformes > Myxinidae > Myxine > Myxine glutinosa. The sequence continues at coordinate 81,910,603 of NC_136268.1, forward strand.
ATGTCCAGAGTAGAATGACCTGGTCTCAATCCAAATTGATGATCTGAGATCAAGCCATTGGAGAAGAGGAAGGATTTGATGTCAGAAGCGATGATTGATTCCACGACCTTGCTGATTATTGGGAGCGGGCTGATTGGTCTGTAGTTGCAAGGATCTGTTTTTGCACCCTTTTTTGTGTAAAGCGGTAATGTTGGCTGATTTCCAAGCAGATGGCAGATGACCTTGAGCAAAAGAGAGGGTGAAGAGAACAGAGAGAGGTTGTGAAAGAGTGGCAGAGCAGGATTTTAGGACCCCTGGGCTGATGCCTTCTGGTTCAGTTGCAGATTCTGAATCGAAGTTTGACTAAAACTTCTCCACCTTGTCAGGAGAGAAGGACACAGAGTCCAGGTGCAGCTGGGTTCGACTGGGAAAGGTTGGTACAGAGAGAGAGATGGGTTTGGGACACAAGATTTAGAGGCAAACACAGAGTTGAGGCATTGGGCTTTTTCACGCGCATTGTCAGCTGTGTAGCCAATTGAGGTAAGGGAGGGGATAGAAGGGCAACAAACACCAGAAACAGATTTGACCAGACGCCACCAGGATTTGGAGGAGGGAGACAGGTTTGAGAGTTCGGTCTTGAGTGTGGAGAGATATTGTTTCCTGGCTCTCCTGAGGGTAGACACACACTTCTTCTGAGTTTTGTGAAAGGAACTGAGATTACCTTCAGTTGGATTAGCCTTCCATGAGGTGAAAGCAAGTTGCTTCATGGCAACTAACTCACCACAAGCTTCAGTGTACCAAGAACGGTAGGAAGGGTATGACAACTGAAGACAAGATGGGATAAATCTGTGCATGAGAGAGAGCAGTTTACTTTAGAAGAATTTCCAGGAAGAGTTGATGTCAGAGGCAGTCGAGATGGGAGATCAGTCCAGATGATTGATGGCTGCTTGAAAACCGTGTCAGTCAGCCTTCGTGAAATGCCAGACTCGCCGGCGCTGAGGAGGCTCTCTGAGAATGGCCAGAGAGATGTCCACTTTAACAAGCACATGATCAGAAGAACCGATTGGAGCAGAAGAAGAGTAGCAGACATTTGCAGGGAAGTTAGTCATAACCAAGTCTCGAAGAGAAGATACTCCATTGACTGAGATCCGGGTCAGGAAATTGACAGATTGTGTCAGTCCCAGTGAGCCGCAGACGTCTTTTGCTGAGGTGCCATGGCTGGTGTGGGAGGAACCCACACCCAGGCAGCTGCAATGATGACAGTTTAAGTCGTCACATATGAGGAAGAGAGAGTTGGGATGAGTAGATATAATTTGGTCCATGTTGTCAGACAGGGAGATGTAAATGGAGTCATCACTGTTTGGAGGACGGTACAAAACACATATGAACAAAAGGTGGGAGCGGAGAGGAAGCCGTAGCCAGAGGTACTCCTGGGGGTGTGGTGGAGAGAGGGCAGTGCAAGGAGATTGAGGAAGAGAGTTTTTGATAAAGAAAGCAACCCCACCACCAGGATGAGGCTCAGGTCTATCATACCGGAGGAGGGAGTAACCAGGAAGAGATATTAAGGAATCAGAGACATCTTGAAGGAGGAAAGTTTCTGTTTAGCAGATACGTCTGGTTTGTCAGACGCAACCTGTATGGAGAGATCAATCAGGCTTGAGCGAAGGCCCCGGATGTTTTGAGGTCCATATCGTTAAGGAAGAGGGAGGGGGAGCATCGGGTACAGAACAGGGGAGGGGCAGGGAGAACTGTTGATAGTGTGTCGGAGATTGCAGAAGAGTTGGGAGAAAGGGAAGAATGAGGAGGGAAAAAGGTGTGATGGTAATGGGAAGAGGCACAGTGGGGTGTTGTTTGAGGCGGGGGGGGGGGGGGGGGGGAAAGAGCAAAGTCAAAGGTTGGAGGAGGTTGAGGTAAGTGATGGAAGTGAGAAGTGGGGAGGAGGTAGCTTTGAGGAGGAGTGGTGAGGGGGGAGAATTGGAGAAAGATAGTAGGGGGTGGGGAGATTATAAGGGGAGCGGTGGGGGGGGGGGGGGGGGGTGGAGTTTTGAAGGGGAGAGGTGAGGGGGAGGTTTGAAGGGGAGGAGTGAGAGTTTTGAAGGGGAGGGGCGAGTGGGGAGATTTAGAGGGGAGGGGCGAGGGGGAAGTTTAGGAGGGGATGGGTGAGGGGGAAGTTTAGGAGGGGATGGGTGAGGGGGGAGTTTAGTAGGGGAGGGGTGAGGGGTAGAATTGAAAGGGAGGGGTGAGGGAGGAGATTTTGAGTGGAGGGTATTTTGGGGGAGTTTCGGAGGGGAGGGGTGAGGGGGAGTTTAGAAAGTGGATGATTAATGAAAAACGAACATTTATTCCATACTGGGTTTATTGTGATTTTCAAGTTAGAGATCTGTTTGAAAACGTTAGATGAGGGGTGGAATGAAGGTGAGTTTAGAGAATGTAGAAAGGAATGAATGTAAGGCCGAGAAAAATATATTTCCGGTCTCTGGTCAGCGCACGCATCGATTTTGACCCTGCACGTCAACAATTTTTTTTTTTTTTCAAATTTACAACGGTACCTACAACAGCGCGCGCCTGTTGTTGCCGGGCCGGCGCGCTATCTCGGGAAGTATGGGTCTGTGAGGGACGCCATTGGTATGTACGTTCACGCACGGTTCTCCCTTACAAAACTACGTTTAGTTTGTCCATATCCAACCAGCCATTCCAAAGATGCCATGTGCCATGCCGTCATGAATCCAATCGGCTGGATATTGTCATTGAAACGAAGACGTTCTTTGTCAGGCTTTTGTGAAGCAACCAGAAGGCCTAGAGAGCTGCGGGTGGTCTCGTTAGTTAGGCCTGGATCTTATTTCGTTTGTCATTACGTTGTAAGTGTCTGTGATAATCTGGTGGACTGGGAGAAGAGATCGTGGGAGACCATCGGCCTGTTAGACCACTTGCGCATGCACAGTGTTGACGCGATAGACGCATTGGAATGTTTGACGGTATGGCAAGGCGATCTCGAGAACGAAATGGCAGTCTATAATATGCTTGAAGAACCTAATGATTTTCAGAATAAATACATTTTAAAATAACTTGAGCTTGTGTTCATTATTTACAGAAAAGCCTTCCTGTCCCATTGGCTGTCTTTAATTTCTCTCTGGACGGCGCCACGGCAGATGAGGAGGACCGCAAGGCATGAGGACACAAAAAACAACACCTATATATGTGCAATCCATGCTTTTCAAAAAAGAAAAAGAAAAAAAAACCGCATCGCCGCATCAATTCTGGAACTTTGGTCTGACCAAAGACCAGCAATATATTTTTTTCGGCCTAAGAGATTGAATTTTTTTTTGAAATGGAATGATTTGATGAGGAAATTGAAAAAAGCCTTTTAAATAGGAAGAGAAACAGCGTGTTGTAATAAACCACTGACTAAAACACTGCAGGGGAAAGTAAAATAAACCACCTGTTCTTCTTCCTCCTCCAAGCGAGGTGGCTCCTTCCACTCTCCAAAGACAAAGGGTGATCTCAACTTTAATGAATCCCAGAGAAAACCACGATCAATGTCTCCTCCAATAAAGTTATCTGTGATCCAGCTCTTGTTCGACCTATTTCCACACGAGGCCTCCTCTTCCTCGTGGGCTCAGTTCTCTTCTCCTTCCTCCTGGCAGAGTTCTCCTCTGAACGTCCTGCTCACGGGGGAGGCCCAAATAAAGTAAATGCACATTTGCACTTCCGGCTCCACAGCACACTGTGCCGCCATGACTAACACACACTGGCCAGACAGATCGTGATGGTCTTGTAGCGCACGTGCCGTGTATGTGCCCTTCTCACATGAAGTCCTCACCTAGCGCCGTCCACAAACAAGAGGTGTTTACACACAAAATGAATCTGTCTACCATGTCTATAAATTCGATATGCTGTCGCCTCAGCGTCATGCGCAACAAACAACTTGCTCAGACAGGTCCCTGTTACATGGCAATCGAACCTACTCAAAACACATCAACTATACTGCATTTACTTCAGTCTAGCTATGGATCCACCCTTCCACGTAACAATACGTACTACAACGTGAGTAAGTCTATTAAGTAGTATTACAACATTTGGATGCCTATCAAGTACGTAGGAGAACATTGTTATTGCTGTGAACATCCTCTTGCCATATACATGTGGAAAACCACATTAGACCCAGAAATTATGGCAATTTAATCAGTAATTACCCCATGCATGCAAAGCAATAAGTGGGGTTAAGCAATTGGTTCACTTTTGTTTGTACGTCTGTCTGTCTGCCTGTCTGTCATTCTGTCTGCAATGTCAGTTTATGATTGAGGAACAACTTTATTTCAATTGAATGTTATATTTTGAACTCGAATTGGAACATGAATCTGAAAACAAACCTGTAGTTTAGCGGTACTTTGGCTCTGAATTTGTCTTGATCGTGCATGCGTTGAGAGGAGTGAGAACATTCTTAAGCGGTGAAGTTGCTACAAAATTTGGCTTTGTCCTTCCTTCCATCCATCAATAATGAAGAAGGAGAACGTTTCTAACACATTGTATTTAATTTTAACGGGTTCTAAAGTGTAATTCTGGAGGTTCTAAAGGGTAATTCTAAAGGGTTCTAAAAGGTCATTCTACTGGGTTCTAAAGGGTAATTATAGTGGGTTGTAAAGGGTAATTCTAAAGGGTAATTCTAACGTGTTCTAAAGGGAGATTCTAGAGGGTTCTAAAGGATAATTCCAGAGGGTTTGTTGGGGTAATTCTAATGGGTTATAAAAGGGTAGTTCTAGACTAGAGGGTTCTGAAGGGTATTTCTAGAGTGTTCTAAAGGATAATTTTAAAGGGTTCTAGAGGGTTCTAGAAGGTTCTAAAAGGTAATTCTAGAGGGTTCTAAAGGATAATTCTAGGGGGCTCTAATGGTTAATTATACTCGTAATTTCTTTTAAAGGGTAATTCTAATGTGTTTTGAATGGTAATTCTAACAGGTTTTAAGGGTAATTCTAGATGGTTCTAAAGGTTAATTCCAAACGGTTCTAAAAGGTAATTCTGAGGGGTCATAAAGGGTAATTCTAAATGGTTCTAAAGGGTAATTCTAACAGGTTCTAAGGGGTAATTCTAACAGGTTCTAAAGGGTAATTCTAACAGGTTCTAAAGGGTAATTCTAACAGGTTCTAAAGGGTAATTCTAACGGGTTCTAAAGGGTAATTCTCAGGTTCTAAAGGGTAATTCTAACAGGTTCTAAAAGGTAATTCTGAGGGGTTATAAAGGGTAATTCTAACAGTTTCTAAAGGGTAATTCTAACAGGTTCTAAAGGGTAATTCTAACAGGTTCTAAAGGGTAATTCTAACAGGTTCTGAAGGGTAATTATAACAGGTTCTATAGGGTAATTCTAACGGGTACTAAAGGATAATTCGAGTGGATTCTAAAGGGAAATTCTAAAAGGTTTGAAAGGGTAATTCTAGAGGGGTCTAAAGGGTAATTCTAAGGGTACTTAAAGGGTCGGTCATTCTAAAGGGTTTCGTTTGTTTGTTAGGCTTTGCCTATTTCATATTAAAAATGCCAAATGGAAACGCTTCCTTCAGACACAGGTGTAATTTATTTTACTATGTCTGGCAGTCAAACAAAATTGAAAATTATTTCAAACAGCCAACTTGCTGTTTTTAAGGACGTCATACAGGACACAAACAACAGGCATGAATAACTAATGTAACATGTTAAATAAGGTGGTGTAAAGGACGCTGCATCAATGTTGGTAAACTTCTGGAATTTTGTGTTTTCTACCACCTTTAAAATCTTTAATTTTTTTCAATTCAATTATATTCTTGAACACTGCAGAACACAAATCGCCTTTTTGGCACTTTCAAAACCCTTCCGATTAGCAGTACTTGGACAAAATACTATGGCATTTAAAAAAAAAAATTTTTGTATACAAGATCGAGGCTCGTGAAAGAGCTAACATTAATCACACAGAAAGACAAACCGACACATAAAACATATAACATGGGGAGCGGTAGACAAGATGGGGCGAGAAGGGGAGGAACACAAACACAACATCTGAGAGCAGGGACATCAAGAGATCTGTGGGAGGGAGAGGGCTTTGGGGGGGGGGGGGGTGGAGGCATGGGAAGGGGGGGTGGGAGAGGTATAAAACATATGGACACTGCCGGGACTTCCAGGAAAGAAGTTGGAATTTCAAACAAGGTGGATCTGGGGTGAATTAGTGGGGGTAGAAAAGATCAAGGTTTTGGATGGGGAAAGATAAGAGATGGTGGTGAACAGCTGTTTTAAAGACCTGGAGAGAGGAGTGGGATTGAAGGGAGTGTGGGAGTTTGTTCCAGAGGCGGGAGAAAAGAGGAATGAAAGAGTGAAGGTGAGCAGAGAGCCGAGATTTCGGCAGTTTAACCATCAGAGGGTTGCTGGCAGATCTTGTGCGACCTGTAGGAATATTTGGGGGACAAAACACAGAGAGAGCTGGGGGAGCAAGGCTGGAGAGGAGTCGGTAGAAGACAGAAAGACCACCTACCTGTCTGTGGTGAGTGAGTGAAAGGCCCTCGGAGATAGCTTCATCACGGGAGATTCCAATGATTCTGAAAGCTTTGGTTTCACCAGCATGAAGCCGAGCTAGGTGTAAGGCAGGAGCACCGGCCCATAGGGGAGAACAGTATTCCATTGAGCTGCGGATGAAAGCCTTGTATGTGGTGAGGAGCTCAGGTGTGCCGAGGAAGGACTTTGCACGACGGAGGATGCCTAGTCGGCGACTGGCTTTGGAGGCCAGCTTGGAAATGTGGTTTTCCCAAGAAAGATCATGGCAGATAGTGAGACCCAAAAGCTTGAGCGACAGAACTTCTTGGAGAGGATCGTTGAGAAAGTAGATGGGAGGGTTGTCCAGTCGATCTTTTCGGAGAGACATAGTAAGAGTGTGAGATTTGTCAGGATTGAAAGACATGTTCCACTTGTTTGACCAGTCTGTGATTTTGTCCAGGTCTTCAGAGAGTGAGGAGGCTGCAGACTGCCGATCTGAGGGAAGAGGAATGGAGCGGCAGAGAGTGGAGTCATCACCAAAGATATAGAGAGGATTTTCCAGAGGGTCGGAGAGATCATTGATAAAGACCAGAAAAAGCACAGGGCCCAGAACACTGCCTTGGGGAACTCCAGCCTGAACAGGAAGGGGAGATGAGAGAAATCCATTCAGGGCCACACGTTGTCTACGACCAGAGAGGAGGTCCGCAAGCCATGCATGGAGATTTCCATGGATACCATAGGAGGAGAGTTTGGTGAGCAGAGCTGGGTGCCAGACCGTATCGAAGGCACGTGATATGTCAAGGGAGATGGCTCTGATTTCCTGTTTGACATTGAGGATCTCCATCCATTGTTGAGACAGCAGAAGCAGCATGTCCAGAGTAGAATGACCTGGTCTGAATCCAAATTGATGATCGGAGATCAAGCCATTGGAGAAGAGGAAGGATTTGATATCCGAAGCAATGATGGATTCCATGACTTTGCTGATAATTGGGAGCAGGCTGATTGGTCTGTAGTTGCAAGGTTCTGTTTTTGCACCTTTTTGTGTAAAGCGGTAATGTTTGCTGATTTCCAGGATGCTGGCAGATGACCTTGAGCAAAAGAGAGGGTGAAAAGAACAGAGAGAGGGTGAGATAGAGCGGCAGAGCAGGATTTTAGGACCCGTGGGCTGATGCCGTCTGGTCCAGTTGCAGAATCGGAGTCGAGGTTTGACAAAAACTCCTCCACCTTGTCAGGAGAGAAGGACACAGAGTCCAGGAGCAGTTGGGTTCGACTGGGTAAGGTGGGAACAGAAAGAGATGGGTTTCGGACACAAGATTTTGAGGCAAACACAGAGTTGAGGCATTCGGCTTTGTCACGTGCGGTGTCAACTGTGTAGCCATTTGAGGTAAGGGAGGGGATGGAGGGGGAACAAACACCAGAAACGGATTTGACCAGACACCACCAGGATTTGGAGGAAGGAGACAGGTTTGAGAGTTCATTCTTGAGTGTGGAGAGATAGTGCTTCCTGGCACTCCTGAGGGTAGACACACACTTGTTCCGAGCTTTGGTGGAAGGAACTGAGATTGCCTTCAGTTGGATTAGCCTTCCAAGAGGCAAAGGCAAGTTGTTTCAGGGCAACTGCCTCCACAAGATTCAGTGTACCATGGATGGGAGGAAGGGGTAAGACAACTGAAGATGAGATGGGATAAATCTGTGCATGAGAGAGAGCAGTTTGCTTTGGAAGAATTCCCAGGAAGAATTGATGTCAGAGGCAGTGGAGATGGGAGACCAGTCCAGATGATTGATGGCTGCTTGAAGACCGTGCCAGTCGGCATCATCACGACCAATCAAACTTGCCACTCGTTATACCCTGCCCATGTTCTTGTTTCTCAAGACAGCTCAGGTTAATGTGTTTCATGAACTCTCTAGTTTCGCTTCAGCGAAGATTGACACCTCTTCAAATTCACCTTCTGTACCCACCCGTGGGCGGGTAAACAGTTTGTGAAACAATAAAAACGGGTTTTACAATCGTTTTGAAATGTCAAGACTGGTCTTGAACTTGAGAATGAAACCAAACCTTTCCAACCTTTCCAACCTCGGTGGTGATCACGTGCTGCAAACGTGCCGCTGGCAGTAGCATTGCATTTTGTTCGCAACAGATGTTGTCCCAAAACTGCTGCAGGCTGAGGACAGCTCATACAACGACATTGTACAGTAGATATGCCAACTAACAACTATACCAACAACAACAGCTGGAAAAACATCAACGAGCCAATGAAAAAAACAACAGAATGACAATGCATTTTAACTTGCATCCAAGCCACAGTTTCCCAGAAAAGCTTAAAAATGGCTCACGTAGTGTTGAATATTGTGCACTTACTATGAATGCCATACCATTCCAAGAGTAGGAAGAATTGGCCCTGGAGGTCTCAAGGCCAGGCAAAGCACTCCTTTATCATTCTATGACGTCATCATTTTTGCATCATCGGCTTCCTCGCATTACATTTACTACCCAGCTTAGGAAACTTGACTGTAAATACCTTGTACACATTACATTACAGAGTATGCACACCCCTTGAGTTTTAAATAATTTTGTTATGTTACAGCCTAAATTAAAAATGGATTAAATTGAGATTTTTTGTCACTGATCTTCACATAATACCCCATAATGTCAAAATGTTATTTTTGTTTTTTTTTAAAGAAAATTTTCATCTTATTATGGGAATGTTTCTCATCAGCAGGGACTGCAGCACTTGTTCAGGATAGAAGGGAAAATGTATGGAGAAAAATACAGAAAAATAATAGAGGAAAACCTGCTGCCCCCTGGAAGAAGCTGAAATTGGGATGGAAGTTCACCTTTCAGCATGACAACGACCTAAAGCACACAGCCAAAGCCACACTGGAGTTGTTAAGGAATAAAAAGATAAATGTCCTTGAGTGGCCCATTGAGACGCCTGACCTAAATCCAATCGAAAATCTGTGGCATTACTTGAAGATTGCAGTCCATCAACACTACGCACATAACTTGACTGAGCTTGAACAGTTTTGTACAGAAGAATGGGCAAATATTGCCTAATCAAGGTGTGAAAAGTTGGTAGAGACCTATCCAAACACTCACAGCTGTAATTGCTGTAAAAGGTGCTTCCACCAAGTATTAACTTGGGTAGGGAGGGGGTTGTGGGGGGGGGGGGGGAGGGGGGTTGGACACTTATCCAACCAAGATATTCTAGTTTTGTATTTTTATTTACTTTTCTGAAATTTGTAGAATTTGTTTTTCACTTGGAAGTTGTGGGATATGATGTGTAAATAAAGGTAGAACAAGTCTGATTTAATGCAATTTAATTCCAGGCTATAAGGCAACGAAAGGTGAAATTTTTGAAAGGAGGTGTAGACTTTCTATAGGCACTGTACATACAGTATATCTTATAATAATAATAAAAGGCAGTGTCCGTCCATCCGTCTGTCTCCTCCATAACTCCAAAACCTTGAAACCTAGCAGCCCAAACTTGGCATGCATACACCTGGTGTTACGACCTGGCCCCTGCATGAAAGGCTCGGTGTACTGCCTATTGCTCCGGAGATCCTAATCGATGTGCTCGGGAAGCCAATACATTTCCCATGGGCGGGTCGCGCGGTATGAGCAGTCAGGAGTGACCGAACAAAGTTACCATCCAAATGCTGATGCAATTTTTGCACCCCCCAATCTTCAACACACAGTATGCCAATCCAGAAATGCAATGCACATTCAAAACAGTGGAATAAATGCAAATCCTTTACTCAAAATCAAGAAAAAAAACAGGGTGTATCACCAACGAATAGATAAATCATAAGGAAAAGACATCCCGCTGATATGCAGCAGCAAAGATCAAGTAACTAAAGGACAGACAGGCGCCAAGACAATAGACAAGACAATTAAACAACCCACCCGGTATCCCTAGCTAACCCAAAGGGGAGGGAGGGGGAAGAAAAATAACAAAGGAATATTCGCCAGGATATAAATAAAATAATAGGTAAAATAAAACCAGGAGAGGAGGAGGGAAATCCAAGCCTGTTCCAGGTGGCATTCCGGCTGCCTCATCTCAGACACGTGTCCCGAGGATGGCACCTCCCCTCCACTCTTCTCTTCTCTTTCTCAGTGGGTGTCCTCAAACTCCACTAACGACTTGCCCAAAGCAGTTTCTGCAAGACCATGAAGCCGCGCGTTTTTCCGGTCGGCTCAGACGAAACTTGGAAACGCTTCTGCTTCCTCTCTCACTTTTCCTCACGATCCCACGTGCACAGAAAAAATCCTTCTCCACCCAAATCTCTCCGGCACCGACTGTGCCTCCAACAGGCAGCTCTCAGAGATATTAATCAAAGCCTCAAAAAGCTCACAGAGGCTGAGTTTCTCGTCAAAACCTGGACCACGAGTCCTGCGTTCATTTTCGCCTTTCTCCACCGACCAGATGCACTCTTCTTCCTCCTCTACAGCTCTCCTCCTCTTCTTTCTTTTTCACCCAGATGTTCTTTCCCTATTCAATTATGCAGAGCTCCAATGGGAGGGAGAAGGTCGATAAGGCCCCCTTTACACAGCACGGAGATCGTTGGGTGACCATTGAGCGATCAAAAATTGGCCCGATCTCTCAACAATCTCCTAAGCCTCGAAAAAGCCGTTTCTGTGTAAATGTTTGGGAGATCCTTGTGCGCTCGTTGTGCGATCAAAAATTCAATTTTCGGCAACTTTCATGGTGATCTATAGAGATCTTTGAGCGAGCTTGGTAATCATTGAGTGCCCATTGAAACATCCTTGAGATATCAATGGAGACTAAGCCTCCTGCAGCGACCATTGAGAGTTTGCTGAGCGCTCGTTGTGTGACCAAGAGAGATCACTGAGAGATATACGGAGATCGCTGAGAGATCAGGTGCGACCAAGAGAGATCACTGAGAGACCAGGAGAGATCACTGAGGGATCATTGAGAGTTCCTTGGGCGACCAAGGAGGTTGCTGAGCGTTTCTTGGGCGACAGGGAGCCTCTGGGTATATATATATATATATGAGAGGTTTCTAGTGCTCTTCCATCAGTCTCTGACAGAAGCAGCACTCTGAATACGGCGTCCACGACCATGACGTTCATGAGCTTCATCACGTTCGTCAGCGTCTCCAGCAGCTTCCTCCTCTGGAACTTCGGGACCACCTAGACCACCTTGACCAGCACCTTGACCTTCAGAGGATCTCGGTCTTGGCTTTTGGTCTTCTTCCTGATGCCTTTCATTCAGTTCTTGTTCAGTTCTTGTTCTTGTTCTTGTGTTCTTCAGCAAGTCTACAGAGAGAATGAAAAATAGGGGGTTTAGCACCCGTATTCATAGCCCCCAATGCCGCACTTCTCATCACCGCGGCAATCTCTCCCCAATCTCTCAACGAATGCTCAACAATCTCTCAAGCGGAAATTGATCGCCCAATGATCTCTCAGCAATCTCCGCCCCGGTCTTTCAATGAACTCTATTGGTCTTTCATCGAACGCTCAGCGATCCCTCACTGATCACTCAGCCATCTCTACCTTCGGGGTGGAAAAATTTGGCGTTCATTGAAAGATTGCTGAGAGATCATTGGGAGATCGATGAGATCGTTGAGCGCTCCTTGAGCATTCGTTGAGAGATCGCTTCCCTTGGCGATCGTTGAGAGATTGTTTTGAACCGAGTCAAAACTTTGAGGAGAACGTGGCGACCATGGAGATCACTGGAGATCACTGGAAGATCATTGAGAGATCATTGAGAGATCTTGGCGATCGCTGGACGCTCATTGAGATTTTTTCATCGCTCAACGATCTCTCAACGATCGCCACCCCTGTGTAAAGGGGGTATAAGGAAGATCTTTGTTTTGTTTTTTAACAAAATAATAAAAATAAAGTCGAAAGGGAAGGAAGAAAGAAAAGAGCAAATCTGGTTTCACAGCCGGCCCGGAATTTCACAAAAGATACACCCCAACGATCATAGCTTCTCGTCATTGCAAGCCCAGCCGCACGAGTGCAACACTGGACCTCCAACAGATTGCAAGGATCAAAACTGGGTGTATGGATGTGTTATAAAACCCTTTATGAAGATGATTAACGAGGTGCTCATATGAAAAAAATCCGATGAGGTGGCTTACAAATATGGCGGCCCACCATCTTGGTCAGCCCACTGTACCTCACTGGGTTCTTAACGGGATCAGTGGGTTTATTGACGGTATGGGCGTGGCGTGCGCTCAGGTGTTGGAGCCACGCCCCTTTAAGAGGCTCGGGCGGAAGCCATGGGGGATATAAAAAGACATGAGTTCCGGTCGGGTTTCATTGCTGTGGAAATAAAGGAGCCTTGAACAAGTCAATAAGTTTTTACCCTTTCGTTGTCCACAACTCCTACATTGGTGACCCCGTCTTGCTCTTGAACGTTTTCGGAGCTTTGAACGAACATGGCGACAAGCGCAGTTTTGATCAAACTGCCGGAGTTTTGGGAACGACAGGCTGCCGTTTGGTTCGCACAATCTGAGCCCCAATTCACCATTCGGAGCATGTCTGCTGACGACACTAAGTATGATTATGTCGTGTCTGCGCTCAGCTGCTCCACTGCGACCAGGGTGGTGAGCCTTCTCCAGGATCCTCCGGAGGGCGGCAAGCACGAGACGCTAAAGGCCCTGCTGCTTGATACCTTCGAGCTCACTGAGGCCGAGCGCGCCCGTCAGCTCCTTTCTCTATCCGGGCTGGGCGACTCCAACCCGTCAGAGCTGATGGACCACATGTTGTCTCTCCTGGGCAGCCACCGGCCATGTTTTCTCTTCAAGGAGCTGTTCCTGCAGCAGCTGCCAGGACAGGTACGGTTAGCCTTGGCCAACTCGCCCGTTAAGGATTTCCGTGCCCTGGCCAGGGAAGCAGACAAGTTTTTCTCCGTCAGACAGCAATGCAGTGTGGCTGCATGGGACCCCGGCCCCGTCGAGGCTACGCTGCTGGCGGGCACCGTTGTGGCCGCCATTACGGCCCAGCGGCGGAAGCCCCCAGGCTTGTGTTTTTACCATGCAAGGTTTGGTCCCAAGGCCAAGGCATGCCGGCCACCCTGCAGCTTTAGCGTGTCGGGAAACGGGGTGGCCGGCGCTCGTTAACTGCCATGAGCGTCGGCTGTTCGGGCAGTTTGTTGTTCATTTTGGACACCGAATCCGGACGTCGTTTCCTCTGCGACACAGGTGCCCAGGTGAGTGTTCTGCCTGCATCGGCATTGGACCGGGAGGCCGGGATTCACGGCCCCTCCCTGGAAGCCACCAACGGCAGTGCCATTCAGACTTTTGGTAAACGAAACGTGGCACTGTGTTTTGGCGGGCAGCGGTTTACATGGGATTTTGTCACGGCGATGGTGTCCACCCCTTTGCTGGGCGCTGATTTCCTCTGCGCCAACGGCCTATTGGTGGATGTTAAAAATCGGCGGCTCATTAATGCGGAGACATTCAGTTCACTTCCATGCTCGCTGAGCGGGTCCGCCTCGACGAAGCTTGCTTGCACGCTCTCCACCTCTGATGAGTTCGCCTGCCTCCTCACCGAGTTCCCGGCTCTTACATGGCCCACATTTTCGGCCGTTGTCGTCGGACACAGGGTGGAGCATCACATTCCGACCACCGGCCCGCCTGTCTACGCCCGGGCTCGACGCCTCGACCCGGGGAAACTCGCTGTTGCAAAGGCGGTGTTCGACATGTTGGAGCGTCTTGGCATCGTGCGACTGTCCGACAGCCTGTGGGCCTAGCCTCTCCACATTGTGCCGAAGCCGGGTGGTGGTTGGCGCCCGTGCGGGGATTACCGCCGCCTTAACGACGCCACTAACCCTGACCGCTACCCAATCCCGCATATCCAGGATTTTTCTGCGCGCTTGGCCGGTAAAGTTTTTTTTTTCTCCTAAGGTGGACCTCGTTCGTGGTTACCACCAGGTCCCCGTCCGGCCGCAGGAAGTTCCTAAGACCCCGGTGATTACACCGTTTGGGCTTTTCGAATTCCTCCGTATGCCTTTTGGGCTCAAGAACGCGGCCCAGGCTTTCCAGCGCCTGATGGACAGCGTGTTGCGGGATTTGCCATTTCTGTTCGTCTACCTGGATGATATTCTCATCGCCAGCGCGTCCAGGATGGAGCACATGCTTCACCTCCGAGCGCTCTTTGAATGCCTCAGTCAGCATGGCCTTATCATTAACCCGGCCAAGTGCTTGTTCGGGGTGGCCTCAATTGACTTTCTTGGCCACCGCATCACGAGGGAGGGGGCCGTCCCACTGCCGTCTAAAGTGGAGGCTGTGAAGGGTTTTCCGCGCCCCTCACCGTCAGGGCCTTTTAGGAGTTTTTGGGCATGGTGAACTTTTACCATCGTTTCATGCCCTGTGTGGCCCAGCTGATGCGGTCCCTTTATGAGGCCCTCAAGGGCAAGCCTACCAAACGCGCCATCGACTGGACCGAGGAGATGGCCAAGGCTTTCACGGATGCTAAACTGGCCCTCGCCAGCGCGACCATGCTGGCGCATCCGTCGCCCGATGCACCGATTGCTCTTACCATGGATGCTTCGGACTACGCGGTTGGCGCTGTGCACGAGCAGTGGGTCAACGGGGCCTGGCAGCCGCTTGCTTTTTTTTAGCCGGCAGCACCGCCCTAACGAACGAAAGTACAGACCTTCGATCGTGAGCTCCTCGGCCTCTACCTAGCTGTCCGACACTTCCGTTACTTGTTGGAAGCCCGCCCATTCACGGCGTTTGTGGACCACAAGCCCCTGGTTTTTGGCATGGCCAAGATCTCGGAGCCGTGGTCTGCCCGTCAACAATGCCAGCTCTCCTTCGTTTCTGAGTTCACGACGGACATCCAACATGTTGCCGGGAAGGATAACACGGTCGCCGATTGTCTCTCCCGGTCCATAGCTAGCGCGGTTCACCTTGGCATCGACTACGCCCGCATGGCGGCCGACCAGATCTCCGACCCAGATGTCTGGGCCTGCAGGGCGGCGGTCACGGGGTTTCGACTGTCTGATGTGCTGTTCAGGGACACGGGCACCACACTACTATGCGACGTTTCTTTGGGACAGCCTCGCCCCATCGTACCCACCAGCTGGAGACGGCTGGTGTTCGATGCCGTCCAGGGTCTTTCTCACCTGGGCAGGAAGGCGTCGCAAAAGTTGGTGGCGGCTAAGTTCGTTTGGCACGGGCTCAGGAAGGATGTGCGCGACTGGGCCAACACCTGCGTCGAGTGCCAACGCTCGAAGGTGCATCGCCATACCCAGGCCCCGTTGGCGTCATTCACAGTGCCTGAGCGACGGTTTGACCATGTTAACATGGGCCTGGTGGGACCCCTTCCCCCCTCGCGGGGATTCATCCACCTCCTCACAATGGTCGATAGGACCACCAGGTGGCCAGAGGCCGTCCCGCTTACATCTACGACGTCCGCCGATGTGGCCCGGCGTTCATGGGCACTTGGGTTGCCCGTTTTGGCGCCCCCTCGGACATCTCTTCAGACAGGGGGCCCCAGTTCACTTCAGAGCTCTGGGGTGCTATTGCCCAGGGGTTGGGGGTAAAGCTCCATCGCACGACTGCATATCATCCCCAGGCTAATGGATTGTGTGAGAGGTTCCATTGCTCTATGAAAGCTGCTCTCAGGGCCAGCCTCCGGGATGACAGTTGGGCCGACAGACTCCGGTGGGTAATGTTGGGCCTCAAGACAGCCCCTAAGGAAGACCTCCAGTCTTCATCCGCTGAGCTCGTCTATGGCCAGCCGCTGCGGGTTCCCGGGGAGTTAATTCCTGACGCCACAAGCCACTGGTCCGCTTCCCGTCAGCGGTCGGTTCTCCGGGAGAATGCCAAGATGTTTGCACCGGTGCCCACATCTCAACATAGTTTGCCTCAGGCCTACGTCCCGCCGGATCTACGTACAGCGGAGTACGTCTTTGTTCGCCATGACGCACACCGGGGGCCGCTTCGGCCACCTTATGATGGGCCTTTCCGCGTTCTGGAGGCCGGGACAGGTCCATCGTGGTCGACATCGGCGGCAAACCGGACCACCTTTAGGTGGACCGCCTCAAGCTGGCTCACTTGGACCTGAACCAGCCCCCTCGGGTGGCCCAACCCCCACGGCGGGGCCGTCCCCCGTCGGGTAAGCCGCCGGTTGGCCTGCCTACCGCCAAGCCACTAACAGTCCCTGCTCGGGTCATCAGGGGTTGTTTTGGCCGGGTGGTTAAGGCCCCCCGAAAACTGACATTGCCCAAGCGAGTGAATTATGGGGGGGGCGCATGTGGGGGATACCCCATAGAGGCATAATTCACTAGCACGGGATCAGTGGGTCTATTGACGGTATGGGCGTGGTGTGCGCTCGGGTGTTGGAGCCACGCCCCTTTAAGAGGCTCGGGCGGAAGCCATGCGGGATATAAAAAGACATTAGTTCTGGTCGGGTTTCATTGCTGTGGAAATAAAGGAGCCTTGAACAAGTCAAGAAGTTTTTACCCTCTCGTTGTCCGCAACTCCTACAAGCTGCCATTTTGTTTCGGCTTACTCAAACCTGCCTTGCCTTGGAAACACGATCGATTATCATTACATAATTGAAGTATATCATCAAAATCTGGATTCGGATATGAGAAATTGGATGTTGTAGACTAAATAATGTCCAAATCTGGAGTGAAATCTGACAAAATTTACCATATCTCATGATTGGTGAATGCTATTGAGGCTGCTTTTGCAAGCCATGGCGTTGCAGTAGACAGAGCTCCCTTTTTGTTTTTAGTCACAAGGCTGGCGAAGTTTGGGTGTGTTATAACGCTGCTCTTTGTGAATTTGGGTTTGGGTGTGAATTGTCTGCTCTCAGTGGTTTCCACATGATTTGCTGCTTGAAATCAATCTGTTTTTTAAATTCCTCAGCTATTTCAACTTGAAGTGAAGCAATCAGCTTGCCAAGCCAGCCGTTCCTTATCACCCATTTCGTTGGAGTGCTTAAGCCATTTCACGAGGGCTCTTGATGAATTAGTCACAA
Organism: Myxine glutinosa; assembly: GCF_964187855.1. Lineage (NCBI taxonomy): Eukaryota > Metazoa > Chordata > Myxini > Myxiniformes > Myxinidae > Myxine > Myxine glutinosa. The sequence continues at coordinate 81,928,037 of NC_136268.1, forward strand.
GGCCGGGGAAGTTTGGGTGTGTCATAACACCCTTTTTGAATATGATTAACGAGGTGAACCACCACTTGCCCTTGGTGGACACTATTCAGGCTGCTTTCGCAAGCCATGGCGTTACAGTAGACAGAGCTGCCTTTTTGTTTTCACTTGCCCATTTTACATAGACTAACATTTTTGTGTGATATAGTCACTCTCCCCCACCCCCCCCCCTCCCCCACTCCCCACTCCCCGCTCCCTCACTCCCCCACCCCTCCTCACCCCTCCTCCCTTCCCATTTCCCCTTCCACCCTCCCTTCTTCTCTCCTCCCTATTTTCTCTCTCCCTACACCCTCCCTCCTTTCTCTCCTCCCACTCCACTTCCTTTCCTTCCCCCTCCCGTCCACTCACCGTTTCCCTCTCTCTCTTTCCCTCCCCCTTCCCCGCTCCTCCTTTCCCTCCCCCCCCTCTCCTCACCCCTTCCCCTTTCCTCCCTCCCCCTTCCCGCTTCCTTCCCTCTCCTCACCCCTTCCCCTTTCCTCCCTCCCCCTTCCTTCCCTCTCTCTCCACCTCCCCTTCCCCTCTCTCTCCCTCCTCTCATCCCCCCTCTTCCTCCCTCCCCTCCCCCCTCATTCATATTCCCGTCAGGAAGCGACTCATTGTTACCCGGCAACGCCGCGTACTTTTGCTCGTATATCTTACTATAATTCACCAAATGGCAGTCCGTCTGTCTGTCTGCCTGTCTGTCCGTTCGAAGGTACCGCAAAAACGACTGAACCGATCGCAACGATATTTTGGGTGGTTAATCCTGGGATCCCCTGGAGTAAAATAGGCTATATTGTTTTTCCAATTTCAGCTTTATTGTCCAGCATTCTCAGGTTTGGACTCCCGCATAACATTCGCGTTCGCATAACCTTCATTGTGACGATGTTTTCATTGTGACGATGTTGTTTTCCCGCGTGCCACACAAACGGCTGCACCGATCGCTGCACGGCTGCACCGATCGGACTCGGTGACCTCAGACAAAGACTTTTTATAAGGACATGGGTTGAATCCCTGCTTGAGAGAATTCCAACCCCCTCCCCGCCATCACGGCCGTCTCTCCAACTCACAATCCCACGAGATATGCGGAAAGGACGACCCAAAACCAATATAAACATCATTCGTATATAAACATCATTAAAAGTAAATAATGACCTCGGCCAAAGTTCAAATGACGTTTTATCTCTACATGAGAGAATTCCACATAGCTATTTGGGTGGTGTATAGGCTAACAGATCGCTGTCTCCATTGATCTTTCCAAGGCCGTAACACCTATCGGCTCAAAATCCTTTTAACTGTTGATTTGGTACAGTTATACGTATCGGGAATTTGGTACACGTATCGGGAGTACATACGACAGAGCGATTGTGAATGTGACAGCTCTAAGGCGTCTTTCGCTTGGCATCGCAGTGACGGCGAGCATCAATATGGCGGCTGTAAGATTAAAATCTGGCTTCAAGCCCCCTCACCACCCAAAGCCTTCAACCAGACATATTAACACGCTCCTCCCCCTTCATTCCTGTTCTTCAAAGCAAAGCGGTAAAAATTGTTGTTTCGCCATTATATATGATGAGCAACTGTCGGGCGGGGCTTCAGTTGGGAGGTGCGATTTATTTCAACATCAGTTAAATATCACACACAAATCATCAAAATCTAAACAGTATTTTTAGAATTTCAATTAAAAGAACCACTTCACTGTTCATATCGGTAAATATTGTTGCAGTTTTGTGGTTTTATAATAAAGGTTAATTTCCCCTCCTAGTTAGTTACACTGCAACATGTAGCCTCGTTTAAGCTCAGTTATTTCTTAGTAAATGTAAGCATAGACCTTTCCTGTGTTAATTTTGCATTGAGTAGGATAATGAGAATTAGGTGTCCTTATGGCGCTTTGTGTGGTTTTTGGCGCCGAAATACCACGAGGCAGGCCTGAATAAGTCGACCAAGGCCGAAGGAAGGCGGAGGAGGAGACAACGGTAAGCGCGAGCCACCAATCAGGGCTCGAGGGGAGTGACTTACCACTGCGGCAAAAGGCGGGGTTTGGAACGTTCGAGTCGGGCTAGGGCGGGGCGATATAACGCTGTGCCGAGAGCCCCCCTCCTCAGGTTTTGAGTGAGAGTTATGAGAGCAGTTCGGGGGTTGCAGTTGAGTTACGAGAGGAGACGCGCTGAGTTGAGTTGAGTTCAGAAGGAGATGCGCATAACCCCGTTGTATACGAACTTGCCCTGCTCCCCGCGCTCTGCGCAGTATTAATCGCGCTGTAAAGACGACCCGCGCCGGGCCACAGACGCGCGTTTTTCCTCCTGCCTGCCTTTGCCGATATACGCGCCGCGAGGATTTTCCCGCCTGCCTGCTTTCGCCGGGATTTGTGCTGTGACCTTTTTGGGGCTGTGACCGCCAGAGGGCCACGCCAGGTGAGCTGTTCCTGGAGCGACGGAAGCAGGCGCGTTTGGCGCGCGAACATTCTTCTTCCATTTCCCCGTGTGAGTGATCGGGCCCGTGTCTGGGAAAATAAGTAAGACTGCTTAAGTTCTGCCCTGTGTCCCTTTTCTTCTACCAAATCCCTGTAAATAGTGTAAATAAATCTGTTATTCCTTCTGATTCGACCATTTTGTCCCTTCCATCATTGGTCTCGCATGTGTTACGTGCTCCTCCCCCAACCCCCTGGTCACGGTGTACCTCTGAGCCCCGAGAGGAGTCACGGCAGAAAAATGTGTTATTCTGTATGTCAAAGATCAATGGTGAAGCCACACCAATTATTGTTACCAACAAACAGCTTGCTTGAGTACCAGCTTGCTGGGATGAATGATCCCGGTGTGTACCCCGGTTTAGAATAAGTACACCGTATCCCTGCGCATCGTAAGAGGCGACTAAGGGTTGGCGTCAGGAAGGGCATCCGGCCATAAAAACATTGCCTCAAACAGGGAACCATGATTGTCATGGGGCCCGCAAGGCTAACCCCTGCTCTAGCGGGGGAAATGGCCTTAAAACGATCATTCATTCATTCATTCATTCATTCATTCATTCATTCAAACAAATATTGTATTAAGATCACACAAGAATAACAGCACAAAAACAATAGTAACCAATTGTACAACAAATAGTATATCATTCCTATGATGGTACCATCAGGTTCATACAATATAACTCACTGTGCTCCAAGTGAGCGAAAAGAAGAAGATTCCCAATGTCTCTATTCCCGGGTTCAAGCCAAAGTTGATTCGCTCCAGCGATCGTCAGATCAATGTCCAATCGAGACCAGAATCCCGTTGGGTTGGCAGTTACAGTCCTGCTGCCAAAGCTGTGCAAAAGCGCCCTCCAGGCGACTGGGAAATCCAAAGGCGCCCTCCAGGCGACTGGGAAATCACACCCTCGGGTATGGATGTTCCGCGGCTCACAGTCGGCGAACCTCAGATTTACCTTCAAAATCCGCGTTGCACACACACACACACACACACACACGCACACACCAGATACGTCTGAATGCGGTGAAAACGGCTGAAGCGAAGCAAAGAAATCTTGCTCGACGCACAAAGCGCGCGAGTCAAAATGGCCGACGGCCCGTTCTCGAGACGTAACGGCCCGACGATGATTCTCTCCGGAATCGATCGCAAAACCTGACACGCATGTTAATCTGTCACAGCGATAACCACTCTGTCGCAGGAATCCCTTTCCTGGGAAACCCAAAGTTCACTCGTGACTCTTGCTCGCCAACGTTCGCTCCAGACCGCAAAGCAACTATGCTTTGTGTCCGATTCCACTCGCTCCGCCTTCTTTTCTCCTCTTCGTCTTCGTCGTCTGGTTCCTGATCTGGTTTCCGGTTTCTTTTAACTCTAACTTTTTCACCTTTTGAAAACAGTTCATAAACAATAACCCTTTTGAAACAATAATAGTACATGGAATCAAAAATGTTTACAGTGGATGAAAACCACCACGAAGGAAGTGACGAATCCGTAACACCCCCCCCCCCCCCCCCCTTCAAGAAAGAAAGTGAAAGTGAAAACTTTCTTTGCAGGCAAAAACTCTTTTAACAAACAAAAGTAAAACTCACATCCAAATTATCAATTCACGTGAGCAACAATAATTAATATTCCCCAAAATAAAGCAACAAAACTTCCAAAAGTCCTCTTGGTTTCATGGTGGTTGGGTGGTGAGGCCTGGAAGTATTCACTATATGGACGCCTTTAGGAACGTGGAGTTCACGGTTAATCCGTGTAGGAATCTTGGCTCGGCTGCTCCTGAGCCCTCAGTGCTTCCAACTCTTCTCTTGATCATAAAAATCAGAACCACAGTTGTGGAGTTGGGTGCTGTAGTCACGTGAGTAGCGGTCTCCCTCTCGGCCACTACCCTGATAATCATCCCTTCGGGAGCTGCCGTAACTCTGGGAGCCTCCATAGTAATCTCGACTGCGGCCACCACCAAAACTACTACTCCCAGCCCGGGAGCCATAGCCACCCCTGAAACTACCTCCACGTTTTCCTCCTCTGTAGCCCCCTCGACGCCCATGGCCTGCCTTCTCTACTGTTATGGTCCGACCATCCAAATCCTTGCCATTCAAATCCTTTTCTGCATCTTTGGCGTCCTTTGTGTTTTCAAACGTGACAAAGCCAAACCCTCTCGACTTTTGCGTCTCCCTGTCTTTTATCAGCAGCACTTCCAAGAGTGGTCCATATTTGACAAAGATAGAGTTCAGAACATCTTCTCTTGTGTCAAAGTTCAGTCCACCTACAAAGAGCTTGCCAACATTGCCTCCATTCATGACTCGTGTGTGCTGACACTTAGTTTCAGGGTACTTGACAAGACGTGCCTGTGCAAAGCGTGACGTCGGTACCTTCTCCTTCTCTTCAGAGCGCTTCCTACCCATAGCAGGAGTCGCAGCACAGGATGGAAAGATACCCGGAATCTTCTGCTCTAACTGTGCGGTGTTATTTTCCATACTAGGCTTTTCAACAAACATCGGATTACCAGAAACTTGACCACCGGCCAAATCATTTCCGATAACAAAAGAGATTCCCTCTACAGGAAGAGTGGCTTGTAAACCTACGGTGACTGGTCCTGACACCAAATCAGACTTTAAATGGATGACATGAAGTGGAGCTTTAACATAGCCACCAACCCCTTGTAAAAGAACACTAACACCAGTTGCCGTCTCCTCTGACAATGGCAAAATGCCTTCAAGCATCAGAGATTGATGTGCTCCTGTGTCCCTCAATACCCTAACAGGTCTCTGGTTAGTCAAGTCTCCATCCAGTGACACAAACCCCTCTGAAATAAAAGGTTTGTAACCCTCTTGAACAAGGTCGTTCTGTGATGCCGTAACTTTGTCCTGGGAACCTTCACAAGGCACTGTCCTCCAAGGACGATTTCTCGCATTTGCCAATGCATTCGGAGTTGTACTAGTCTGACTCCGCTCCTGATTTTTCCTTTTCAGGGCATAACATTGGGACATCAAATGTCCATGTTTCTTGCAAAAAGCGCAAGTAGGCCCGGAGGAAAAACTCGTGGTCTGCCTCGGGCCCCCCGGAAGATAAGTCTGTCTTGGAACTGTAGTCTTCTGATCCCCTAAAGTCGCGGTATCAGATTTGTCCCCATAGTCATCTCTAGGCCGCCTCCACGAATATTTGTTCTCCGCCCCTGATTTACCATAACTCCCCTGGCTAACTCTAGGTAGGAAGTTAGGTTTGTGGAACCCCATCCTATGTGTCAAGGCATAGTCATCTGCCATGGTTGCTGCCTCATACAACTCTGGTACTTTCTTTTCATCCAGATGTACTTTAATGTCCGCGTGGACACACTGTTTGAATTCCTCCACGAACATCAATTGTCGCAACAGTTTGAAGCCTTTCCCAATCCCCTTCGAATCACACCACCGATCAAACATGGTTTCCTTCATTCTGGCAAACTCCACATGGGTCTCACTCTCCCTCTTCCTGGCATTCCGGAATTTTTGCCGGTAAGCTTCAGGGACCAATTCATAGGCTTTGAGAATGGTTTTCTTCACTATCTCATAATCTGCACATTGGTTAATCGGTAAAGCCGAATAGATATATTGAGCTTTACCCACCAGAACACTTTGCACGAACATAGTCCAGGACCCCACAGGCCATTTTAGCATTTGAGCCACTTTCTCAAAGTGTAAAAAAACTTGGCTACCTCCTTTTCATTGAAGGGTGGAACCAGCCTCACATGCCTACCAACATCCCAGGTGTTCTGACTAGTTGTCGAACTAGCCGGCATGGATACGACTTCTCTCCGTTCTCCCATTAATTCCAGCTCCTTGAGTTTAACTTCCTTCTGATACTCCATGTCACGTTCCTTTAACTCACTTTCGGCTCTCCTTTCCTCTGCTCTTTCCTTTGCTCTTCTTTCTTCGAGTTCCCTTTCAGTTCTCCTTTCCTCTGCTCTTTCCTTTGCTCTTCTTTCCTCGAGTTCTCTTTCAGCTCTCCTTTCCTCTGCTCTTCTCTCCTCGGCTTTCCATTCCAACTCTTTTAACCTTTCCTGGCTCTGCAGTTGCATCTCCATTTTCCGGAGCTCCACATCTTCTTCCTCCTCAGGTAACCAATCCAAGGCTACCTCTGTCCATGTTCCCTGTCCCACCAGAGATTCTACCACCAATGTCTGCATCTCTGCTTTCTTCATATGAGCTCGGACCTCCAAGTTACAATGTTTGGCCAATATCAAGAGTTCCGATCTTTTTAACGCTTGGAACTGTGCCTCATTAGGGGACGCCGCAAACTTTTCTGCGTCAAACACCATGGTGACTATCAGTTAACACCTGTTAACCTTCACACAATTTTTTTTCCAATTTTTTGAAAAATTTGGGAATTTTGGGAATGTTAGGGAATTCTATCCCGGACGATATTTTAGTCAGCAAAGACAAGCCCCCAATTTCAATTTGGGCCAATCCCGGACGAATGTTAGGGAATATATTCCCGGACGAATGTTGGGGAATTTAATCCCGGACGAGGACCCCAATTTCTATTACGTGCGCCTCCCCAACCCCCTGGTCACGGTGCACCTCCGAGCCCCGAGAGGAGTCACGGCAGAAAAATGTGTTATTCTGTATGTCAAAGATCAATGGTGAAGCCACACCAATTGTTACCAACAAACAAATATTGTATTAAGGTCACACAAGAATAACAGTACAAAAACAATAGTAATCAATTGTACAACAAATAGTATATCATTCCTATGATGGTACCATCAGGTTCGTACAATATAACTCACTGTGCTCCAAGTGAGCGAAAAGAAGAAGATTCCCAATGTCTCTATTCCCGGGTTCAAGCCAAAGTTGATTCGCTCCAGCGATCGTCAGATCAATGTCCAATCGAGACCAGAATCCCGTTGGGTTGGCAGTTACAGTCCTGCTGCCAAAGCTGTGCAAAGGCGCTCTCCAGGCAACTGGGAAATCCAAAGGCGCCCTCCAGGCGACTGATAAATCACACCCTCGGGTATGGACGTTCCGCGGCTCACAGTCGGCGAACCTCAGATTTACCTTCAAAATCCGCGTTGCACACACACACACACCAGATACGTCTGAATGCGGTGAAAACGGCTGACGTGAAGCAAAGAAAAACCTTGCGCAATGCGCAAAGGCTGAAACGAAGCAAAGAAACCTTGCTCGACGCACAAAGCGCGCGAGTCAAAATGGCCGACGGCCCGTTCTCGAGACGTAACGGCCCGATGATGATTCTTTCCGGAATCGATCGCAAAACCTGACACGCAGGTTAATCTGTCACAGCAATAACCACTCTGTTACAGGAATCCCTTTCCTGGGAAACCCAAAGTTCACTCGTGACTCTTGCTCGCCAACGTTAGCTCCAGACCGCAAAGCAACGATTCTTCGTGTCCGATTCCACTCGCTCCGCCCTCTTTTCTCCTCTTCCTCTTCGTCGTCCGGTTCCCAATCTGGTTTCCGGTTTCTTTTAACTAACTTTTTCACCTTTTGAAAACAGTTCATAAACAATAACCCTTTTGAAAACAATAATAGCACATGGAATCAAAAATGTTTACAGTGGATGAAAACCACCACAACGGAAGTGACGAATCCGTAACACATGGTACGAATTAGATCGCTCTGATCGGGTTCTATAGGAAGGTAACAGCACGAGTCACGTGGTATGCCATCCGCTCGGGTGTACTCAATCACGCGTGGTTCATGCGAGACTCGATCCCCCAAGGTAAGTGCGAAATTGTCCCGAAACCCTTTTCCACGTCTGCCCGGAAGTGGCGACTCGGTCTCGCAGTTTTGAAGACCCAAGGAGAAAAAGGGGCTTAATCTCCCCTTTGTAAGGGAACGGGCTTCGAAAAACCGCAACAATATTATTCCATCGTGTTTCAAATCGTGATATCAACTGTACACTTTTCTTTCAGAAAAAAATGGAATGATTTTGTACCTCTTCTTCATCTTAGAACTTCAGAATAAACGACATAGCTGATAAAAGTTCCTTTTCTCTCTTTGAAGTTCTTGGCAAACATTTTAATATGGTCATTGCTGCCAACGTGACGCCATGGCATTATTCATAACATTCATTCATTCATTTAATGATCATTAAACATTATTCTACCGCTATCATATATTCTTATTCTTACGCATTATTCTTACTGAAATTTTACCTTTTCATTTAGGCCTGCCAATTGAAGCCCCGCCCGTAGGGCGGGTACCGTTGCTTTTATATATATATATACTAGCTTGGCTTGGCTCGCTACGCTCGCCTCACCATGCGTCTACAGAGGAACGGACTTATTTTAGCTGAGGATAATGACTACCTGAGTTGCTGTGTTGTCATGATTTACACCAATCATAATACAAACAATTATTTTGCACAAATGTATTTGTAGTGTTTGTGATATTACATTTTTATAAACAATTTAGGTTGAAGATTTAGGTTTAAATTATATATAAAAATTAAAAAAAGAACCCCTCAGCACATACATATGGAAGGGGTAGGTGCAGACTGGAAGTTTGGAACGATTACACCTCACCACCACGTAATTCAAAACACCTCACCACCACGTAATTCAAAACACCTCACCACCACGTAATTTAAAACACCTCACCACCACGTAATTCAAAACACTTCACCACCACGTAATTCAAAACACCTCAGCACCACGTAATTCAAAACACCTCACCACCATGTAATTCAAAACACCTCACCACCACATAATTAAAAACACCTCACAACCCTCATCTGGGCCCTGTGCTTTTTGGGTATTCTCATCTGGGTATTCTCATCTCCTCTTCCTGTTCAGGCTGGAGTTCCCCAAGGTAGTGTTCTGGGCCCTGTGCTTTTTCTGGTCTTCATCAATGATCTCTCTGACTCTCTTGAAAATCCTCTCTATCTCTTTGCTGACGACTCTACTCTCTGTCGCTCCATTCCTCATCCCTCAGATCGGCAGTCTGCAGCCTCCTCACTCTCTGCAGACCTGGACAAAATCACAGACTGGTCAAACAAGTGGAACATGTCTTTCAATCCTGACAAATCTCACACTCTTACAATGTCTCTCCGAAAGGACCGACTGGACAACCCTCCCATCTACTTTCTCAACAATCCTCTCCAAGAAGTTCTGTCGCTCAAGCTTTTGGGTCTCACTATCTGTCCTGATCTTTCTTGGGAAAACCACATTTCCAAGCTGGCCTACAAAGCCAGTCGCCGACTGGGCATCCTCCGTCATGCGAAGTCCTTCCTTGGCACACCTGAGCTCCTCACCACATACAAGGCTTTCATCCGCAGCTCAATGGAATACTGTTCCCCCTTCTGGGCTGGTGCTCCTGCCTCACACCTTGCTCGGCTTCACGCTGTTGAGGCCAAAGCTTTCAGAATCATTGGAATCTCCTGCGATGTAGTCAACGCCGAGGGCCTTTCACTCACTCACCGCAGGCAGGTTGGTGGTCTTTCTGTCTTCTACCGACTCCTCTCCGGCCTTGCTCCCCCAGCTCTCTCTGTGCTCTGTCCCCCCCAATATTCCTTCAGGTCGCACAAGATCTGCCTGCAACCCTCTTCTGGTTAAACTGCCAAAGTCTAGGCTCTCTGCTCACCTTCACTCTTTCATTCCCCTTTTCTCCCGCCTCTGGAACAAACTCCCCCACTCCCTTCAATCCCACTCCTCCCTCCAGGTCTTTAAAACAGCTGTTCACCACCATCTCTTATCTTCCCCCATCGAAAACCTTGATCTTTTCTACCCCCGGTAATTCACCCCAGAGTCCTTGCAGTGTTCATATGTTTTAATCCTCTCCCACCTCCCCCCAAGTCCTCCCGATGTCCCTGCTCTCAAATGTTGTGTTTGTGTCCTTCCCCCTCTCTTTTGTGTCCTTCCCCCTCTCTCCCCATTTTGTCTACCGCTCCCCTTGTTTTTTGTGTTTTGTGTGTCGGTTTGTCTTTTTGTGTGATTAATGTTAGCTCTTTCACGAGCCTCGATCTTGTATACAAAAAAAAAAAAAAAAAAAAAAAAAAAAAAAACCCCAAGAATTCAAAACACCTCACCACCACATAATTTAAAAAAACCTTACCGCCACATAATTAAAAAAACCTCACCACCAAGTAATTCAAAACACCTCACCACCACGTAATTCAAAACACCTCACCACCACGTCATTCAAAACATCTCACCACCATGTGATTTAAAAATACCTCACCACCACGTTATTAAAAACACTTCACAACCACGGAAACAAAAGTTTCAGGGAGTAGTTCAGTGACAACACAGACACTGCCCAGATATATAGATGTATAGATAGATGACTGTACCTGAGTTGCTGTGTTGTCATGGTTTACACCAATCATAATTCAAACAATTATTTTGACACGGGAGAGGTAGGTGCATACCAGAAGTTTGGTAGGATTTCACAAAAGTTTGAGGGAGTAGTCCAGTGACAACACAGGACAACACACATATATATATATATATATATATATATATATATATATAAAAAATAAAAAAAATAAAATAAAATATATATATATATATATATATATATATATACATACATACATACATACATACATATATATATATATATATATATATATATATATATATATATATATATATATATATATATATATATATATCTGTGTTGTGTTGTCCTGTGTTGTGTTGTCTTGTCACTGAACTACTTTCTCAAACTTTTGTGAAATCGTACCAAACTTCTGGTATGCATATATCTCTCCCGTTGGTATGTCCTTAGGGTATTTTTTTTTCAAAACATTTCCAATTTGTTTTGTTTTTTTTGGGAATTTTTTCAGGAATTTTTTTTTTTCAAATTAAGTTTTCAACTTCAATTGTTTATAAAATGTGATATCACGTATATTACAAATACATTTGTGCAAAATAATTGTTTGAATTATGATTGGTTTAAAGTTTAAACTTTAAACCATGACAAAACGGCAACTCGGGTACAGTCATTTATCTATACTAGGGCATGCCCGTACTATATATATGCCCGTACTATATATCTATCTAAAATTATATCCCCCCCCCTCTATTTACATGAAATGGTTTGGTCCATTCGCAACGCCAAAGCGAACGGCGAACGGCTTGCGAGTACAGTGACAATCCCCCCCCTCTATTTACATGAATGGTTTGGTCCATTCGCAACGACCACAGAACCCCCCCCTCTATTTACATGCAATGGTTTGGTCCAAAGCGAACGGCTTCCGGAGTTTGGTAAAGAAATCGCCATCGCGTGCACAAACGCGCAGGAAAGCGAATGAATCGCAAATTCGTTTTTATTAGTTTTAAAACGTAGTTTAACGCCAACATAGTTTGCAAACGTGAAATAAATGAATACGCTCTCAAATGTGCCATCCGAGGCAGAGTGTGTCCGCCACGTTCGGCACACGCGATCGTTCGCTGCTCTCTGATTGGTTGAATCGTTTTTTGGACATAGCTCGGTAAGTAATTGTCCGATTAATATGAAACCTTGAAAAGGCACATCCTCGGGTCCCCAGCAATATACCTGGCAAGTTAAAAGTATATCGGACCCGTGGTTGTCGAGAAACAGCGGTCACAGACAAACGTACAGACAGAGATTACTGGAATTATAGATAGATATCTCCACATCTGGGCAGTGTCTGTGTTGTTACTTAACGACTCCCTCAAACTTTTGTTTCCGTGGTTGTGAAGTGTTTCTAATAACGTGGTGGTGGTTTTGAATCACGTGGTGGTGAGGTATTTTGAATTACGTGGTGGTGAGGTGTTTTGAATTACGTGGTGGTGAGGTATTTATAATTACGTGGTGGTGAGGTTTTTAATTATGTGGTGGTGAGGTGTTTTGAATTAGTTGGTGATGAGGTGTTTTGAATTATGTGGTGGTGAGGTGTTTTGAATTACTTGGTGGTGAGGTGTTTCGAATTACTTGGTGGTGAGGTGTTTTGAATTACTTGGTGGTGAGGTGTTTTTAATTTCGTGGCTGTGAGGTGTTTTTATTACGTGTTTTATGGCTGTGAGGTGTTTTTAATTTCGTGGTGGTGAGGTGTTTTTATTACGTGTTTTATGGCTGCGAGGTGTTTTAAATTACTTGGTGGTGAGGTGTTTTGAATTACGTGGTGGTGAGGTGTTTTGAATTACGTGGTGGTGAGGTGTAATCGTCCCAAACTTCCAGTCTGCACCTACCCCTCCCCTAGGTATGTGCTGAGGGGTTCTTTCTTGGAAAAAAAAAACATTCAACCTAAATCTTCAACCTAAATTGCTTATAAAAATGTAATATCACAAACACAACAAATACATTTGTGCAAAATAATTGTTTGTATTATGATTAGTGTAAATCATGACAACACAGCAACTCAGGTACAGTCATTATCCTCAGCTAAAATAAGCCCGTTGCTCAGTAACGACGCTTGGTGAGGCGAGCCAAGCTAGTATATATTGTTACAGATCGCGGTTAGATGTTGTAGACCGAGCGGTTGGTGACCGCGACCTAACAAACTTACCCGATTCCACCCGAACTTTGGCCGTATCGCACCGTAGCTGCCCAATCTGGAAAAGACTAAAACGACCAAATGCAAAGAGGAAAAGGAAAAAAACGAGAAGACGGACAGAAGAGTGACTGGGTTTATTATTATTTACACACAAGCAAAAAGCAAGCAGTCACGTTTATTTACAACACATAAGACGCAGGTGACACAGTGCAAATACTAGCTTATCTACAGACTTAATTAACCCAGGACAGAACAAACAAAAGACACTGACTCACGCGGGGAATTGCAGGAATGGCAGGATGTGGATGGCTGGAGGGAGAGGGAGGTCCAAGGGGGTCCCGCAGCACAACCGGCGCGTTTAGCAGCCGTCGTTCAGGCCAGGCCCCACGCTGCTGTTTTGGCTGCTGTGTTGGCTGCTGTTTTGGCTGCTGTTTTCGTCGCGTGCTTTGCCAGGCCTTGTCCCACTCGTCTGGTCCAAACCCTCAACTCTTTCTTGTTTCTCTCACTCCTCACCACCGACTCCTCACCGCAACCAACTGACCACCGACTCCTTACCAACGCAACCACTGACCCTCCTCAGGCAACCGACTCAGACCAACTCAGACCAACTCCTTGTGACCAACTCCAGGCCTTTCTGTCTTCTGCTCTCCTCTGTAAAAACGCATCTCTTCCTGGACACGCCCTGCCTTGGGTTATATAGGCCCCCGCCCCTCAACCTTTGCGAACCTCCCCGATCGCTCTTCCTCTGCCCTCTCTAGCCGAACCCCTGGCTCATGGTTGGTCGAGTGGGGCTGGCTCACTCCTCCCCTCTATGACGAGGTGGAGACACGCCTTTCTTCCCCAACCCTACCTCGTGGCCAATGGTGGTTGAAGAAAACCGCCCAAAATGCGGAAGGCAATTGGAAGGGAGGTTTTGGGAATGGGAATGGAAGTTTTGGGAGTGGGAATGAAGGGAATCTATCTCTTTCACTGGTGCAATGGAGTATTTCTATTAATGGGAGAGACAGCCTTATCCTAAAACACAGAATAAGATATAACTATCGAACATGGATATTCTATGATTGGCTGACGTGTATGCTTGTGGACTAATTATGGAACGCCCTTTTGAACTTTACACAGCTCCGGAGGCAGGAGGCACAGAATAACAATAACAACAATAATAATAATTCACACCAATTTACCACAATACAACACAATCAAAAAAAATATACAGTCCTCATATCCGCAACACTGCACCCTCCTCCTCTTAGGCACGTCCCGGGCCTACAACTTTTACTTTTAGTGTGACACGTAGGTGTAGTTCCCTCTACTTTTAACCTGACCCTGAGTGCGACAGTTTTAAAACATAAATAAATGTGTCCCGCTGCTCCATTGCACCCTGCCTAACAGACTTACGCCCACAGTTAACCGAATTGCGGAATGGTCTTCAAACTATACACTGACGGTGGGAAGCATTATTTACAATGACGCTATTTTTATTTACAAAACTAACCCAGGACCTGTGATTGTTCTTTCTGGGGGGGAGACAGTCTGCTCTGCATCGACGCACCATGAACGCACCCAAAAACGCACCAATACAAGCCCAAGCACCAATCGGTGCAGTCACCATTGTTCATCAATGTTCAACAATAAAATAAATTCAACAACCCCTAACCCTGCAGGTGATCTCTTGCTCTTCGGCTCCCTCTGCTGGTTATTATTATTTGGTCTTCCAGATGTTGTCATTCTTTTGCTTTGCTTACTGGCGGCCTATTTTCAATAAAGTGTGCCCAATGTGTCCTTTTTATTTGCTTTATTTATGGCCCACAGGGCCGACTATGTGTGGTTCACCTGTGGGGCATCAGTGCCCTGTGGCCAAGGTCCGCCAGCAAGATTTCAGGCCCTCATGGCCGGTTCCAGCAGAGGGGCCATGCCCCAACCCATGGGGTCCATAGGTGGTGCTCGGCCACAGACATGTGGTCCATAATGTGGTGCATCGATGCAGACAGCTGGTTCTGGGAATTTCGGGCGCACAATGGCCGACCCACGCACGCTCCCCTCGGCGCCCAACGGCGCACAGGTCATGTGGGAGACAAAAGGGGAAAGACAATTGAGCGAGGGGTAAGGTCACAAGGGTACACATCAATAAGGCAATGCAAGGCGAAATGCGTACGGAGGGCGAAGTGAGAAAGCTCGTCCCTACCGTACGTCACCCCCCTGTCACCTACCCTACCCTTGCCCTTACCCCATATGTACAAAAATCTACACATTTACAAATTCGTCACTACTGTCACGTCTTCCCCATATTTCCCCTATACCAAATTCGTCTCCACAATCCCTCTACTTCAAAATTTGCCATCACCAATTCATCATCAATCCTCATAAGGAGGGAGAGATGGAATTACGCACAATGTCACACCCATGTCATGATGCTCTCACAATCCAACATTTGCATCATAAAAAATAATCAAAACATGGCATGGTGTGGAGTACCTGTCACCTCAGGTGAGTGGATGCAGATGGTGCGAGGAGATCCTTCATCCTAACTATTTTCTAAATGACTTTAACACACTTTACACTACCCGGGGTCTTTCCCTGCCAATCCATTGGCCAACTTCCACTATGGGTTCTAAAAACCAATTCCCATTGACCAAACTGTGGTGCTTCTCAATTTGGGGTCTCACTCCCCCGATTCATCTCCCGGTGCTCTAGCACAACTTCTGGGCTGCGACGTGTAGCTCTCCCAGCAGGTCTACCCACCTGCACACCTCCACCACTGTAGTTGCCACCCGAGCTTACCTGCTCCTCACCCTAACCTATCTAACTGGGGCAGGCCCTCTCCTGGCTCTGTCACCCCCTGGTGCCCTCTGGCACTGGGCTACCCGGGTCCGTCCTCCGGATCCTCGGGCCCCATCCACAACAACTACTACCGGCTCCCAGAGCCCACCTGCGGCCTCACCTGGCCGACATCCTCACAGTGGTGGAGTGCCCAAACCAACTACACACACTAACAGGCTACACGCCCAGCCATTTCCACAACACTAATGCACCCATCCAAATACCATTCTTTCACCTCGCACCACAGATGCCAATATCCAACCACAATTTACCTGTACCCTCTACCTAACACTTACACTACCCGCCCCGGGTATCCGTGATGGGGGTCCACTCTTCCCCCATTCACACCTTCGCACCATCCACTCCACTCCACAATTTCCACCATACTCACTCCACGACCATCCATTACAATACTGCATACCATTTATTCCACACACCTGTCTTTCATTCACCTGTCGTTGCACACCTGTGCAATCCTACCTGGTGCCACCTGCACCCTCCTCCTCTTCCTGGACCATTTGGTCAACACAACACGCAATCACCACTACTCCCTCATACACTGCTCCACACACCTGTTCAGTTGCACACCTGTGCAATCACACCTGTTCAATTCTCACCTGTTCAATCTTCACACACACGGCATCATCTCAGCTAACTACTCCCCTCTGAAACTTGCGCTTCCCAGTCGTCCCTTTAAACTATTGCGCTCCCACATCATTATCATCCACACTAAACTACCTGCGTCCCCACTACAGGTATCAGTCACTAACTAACCTTAACGTCACCTAATGTCATCTTCGCTAGATCCCTATCAATATAACCTAACCCACCCGGGCTAGTTTTCACTGCCATACACCCCTTAAGCTATTGCGCATTTGCCCCACCCGTGAGGGATGGTGGATTTGCCATCCCACCACATCGGGGGTCTCTCACTATAAATTTTGCTCGTCCAAATTCCACCAATCAACAATTTGCCATTTACTGCCAATTCTACCCATACCATCATCAAATTTTGCTTTTTTCTAATTTCGGGGCCAAAACACTATCCTCATCACCCGTCTACTTATTACATCCTCTCGGTGCGCCAATTCACGTCTACAGCCCGGCTTCGTACAGCCGAGCAATGAACGCGGATTCTTTTGTGCCGGCGGCTGGATGCGTCCCGCATTCGGGGCAGGGGCGGGGGCTTACCCGGGCCGAGATCCCACGCACCACCTCGGCGTGGAGCCATCCAATGTCCCGATCTCGACCTGCCGGCACGTCTCAATAGAAAGTGGTCGCCATGACGACCCGTCCTATCGGGCTGCCCGCTCCGCCTAGTGGAGCCCGGACGCGGCCGTTCCACGCGAGGCCCAGCGTGGATCGCGCACGGCGGTCCTTTCGAACCCGCCGTGGCTCGGATCCCCGCTGGTTCTCGCGGCACGCGAAGCCCGGCACGCACCGAGGGCCCGATTCGGCTATAAGTCGCTCTAACCGCTAAACCGGTTACCGTTGATGCTTCACCTGGACGCTTACATGCATACGCTACCCCTTTCTTGCTCATACATGCAGCCGTTCCAATGCTCCTCGTACCTTTCCTTACACACCTCGGTACACTCATTCCTCGGCGTGCACTTTTTCCTCACACACCCCATGGTCGGACATTCTCGCACACCTCTTTTTTCGCACACCTGACCTGTCGCACACTTCACCAACGGCCTCTCACGAACACCCGGATCCAAACCAATCCCCAAGCCGACTGAAGCTTTCCTCACATCATATACATTGCCACTCACCTCCGTACCTCGTCTCCGCACCTCCTTTGCCACCTGCAAACTTTTTATTTGGTTAGTGAGCATCACATTATGAGTTGAGCACCGACCTTGCACATATTCCATCACCTCCTCCTGGATTTCTCTTTTAGTTTCTGTCCGTCCCTTCTTAATTTCACTCACCTCTTCTTCCACTTCCTCTAATTTTTCCTTTACCTCCTTCATCTCCCTGTGCGCCCCCTCTATCTCTTCCTCTAACGCCACTTTAACCGTTTCTATGTGCGTCCTCACCTCTCGGTCCTTCGTCTCTATTACTTCTGTCACCTCTTCCAACTTCTTCGTCAACCCCTCATGTACCATCTGACATTCCTTCTGTGTCGCTATTAATTCATTTTTTATGTCCTTTTGTGTCGCTTTTAACCCCCCGATTATTGCAGTGTTCTTTTCCACTTGGTCCGCTAGTTCCCTTTGTCCGACTGTCAGCTGTTCTACTCCCTTCGTCAGATCCTCTATTCCCCCCTGTAACCTAGCCGTATTATTCCTCACTTCTTTCTCCATACGCTTCTCACCTCGCTTTACCTCCTCGCGTAGCCCAGAGACCTCCTCACTTACACCTCGTCGTATCTCCTCCATCTGGTTCCCCATCTGTTCGATTTCCCGGGTGGATTGCTCCCCTATTTCCCGCAATTTGTCTTCCATCCTATTTTCTAACCCCATTAACCCATTTTTCACCCCCTCTAACCCATTGTCTAACCCCTCAAATTTAGCTTCTAGCCGTTCCCCCATTTCTCCCATTTTGCCCCCCATTTCGCCCCCCAATCGCTCACTATCAGCCCTCGCTCCGTCCCTCATTACCCCCATTTGGCCCTCTATCCTGTTTTCCATCCCTTTGAAATTATCGTCTGTTTTTACCATAAAGGCCATCATCTGTTTCATAAACAGGTTCAAATCCATTGGCATCTCGGGTTCGACCACCGCGACCATGGGCGTGGCTAAATTTGGTGCCGCTGTAACCACGTGCGCGAGAGCGCCATTTTGTGCACCTGATACTCCCTCAACCGCCTCCTCATTGCTCCCCTCCATTTGATCCTGGGTTACTCCTAAACCCTCTATCTCTCCCACCGGCATCCCGTCGCCTTGACCAGCCATGGCGCGATTTCAAAGTTCAGGTTTTGTAAAACAAAACAAATTTCGGCCGCTCCAAATTTTTGACCAAATTTTTTCTAGATGTTAAATAAAAAAAAAATTTGGTTCGGGCTCCGAATCTCACTCCCAGACACCAATTGTTACAGATCGCGGTTAGATGTTGTAGACCGAGCGGTTGGTGACCGCGACCTAACAAACTTACCCGATTCCACCCGAACTTTGGCCGTATCGCACCGTAGCTGCCCAATCTGGAAAAGACTAAAACGACCGAATGCAAAGAGGAAAAGGAAAAAAACGAGAAGACGGACAGAAGAGTGACTGGGTTTATTATTATTTACACACAAGCAAAAAGCAAGCAGTCACGTTTATTTACAACACATAAGACGCAGGTGACACAGTGCAAATACTAGCTTATCTACAGACTTAATTAACCCAGGACAGAACAAACAAAAGACACTGAATCACGCGGGGAATTGCAGGAATGGCAGGATGTGGATGGCTGGAGGGAGAGGGAGGTCCAAGGGGGTCCCGCAGCACAACCGGCGCGTTTAGCAGCCGCCGTTCAGGCCAGGCCCCACGCTGCTGTTTTGGCTGCTGTTTTGGCTGCTGTTTTGGCTGCTGTTTTCGTCGCGTGCTTTGCCAGGCCTTGTCCCACTCGTCTGGTCCAAACCCTCAACTCTTTCTTGTTTCTCTCACTCCTCACCACCGACTCCTCACCGCAACCAACTGACCACCGACTCCTTACCAACGCAACCACTGACCCTCCTCAGGCAACCGACTCAGACCAACTCAGACCAACTCCTTGTGACCAACTCCAGGCCTTTCTGTCTTCTGCTCTCCTCTGTAAAAACGCATCTCTTCCTGGACACGCCCTGCCTTGGGTTATATAGGCCCCCGCCCCTCAACCTTTGCGAACCTCCCCGATCGCTCTTCCTCCGCCCTCTCTAGCCGAACCCCTGGCTCATGGTTGGTCGAGTGGGGCTGGCTCACTCCTCCCCTCTATGACGAGGTGGAGACACGCCTTTCTTCCCCAACCCTACCTCGTGGCCAATGGTGGTTGAAGAAAACCGCCCAAAATGCGGAAGGCAATTGGAAGGGAGGTTTTGGGAATGGGAATGGAAGTTTTGGGAGTGGGAATGAAGGGAATCTATCTCTTTCATTGGTGCAATGGAGTATTTCTATTAATGGGAGACACAGCCTTATCCTAAAACACAGAATAAGATATAACTATCGAACATGGATATTCTATGATTGGCTGACGTGTATGCTTGTGGACTAATTATGGAACGCCCTTTTGATCTTTACACAGCTCCGGAGGCAGGAGGCACAGAATAACAATAACAACAATAATAATAATTCACACCAATTTACCACAATACAACACAATCCAAAAAAATATACAGTCCTCATATCCGCAACAAAAAAAAAAAAAAAAAAAAATAAAAAAAAAATAAAAAAAAAATATATATATATATATATATATATATATATATATATATATATGTATATATATATATGTATATATATATATATGTATATATATATATGTATATATATATATGTATGTATATATATATATGTATGTATGTATATATATATATATGTATATATATATATATGTATTGTTACAGACGTGGCTTGGATGTTATTTACCGAGCGGTTTTATGGTATGACCACGTCTGCACAAGTTACCCGATTGTGCCCGAACGTTGACTAGTCGCGCGATGCTGGCTCAATAAGAAAAAGAAGACACCCGGCTGGAT
Organism: Myxine glutinosa; assembly: GCF_964187855.1. Lineage (NCBI taxonomy): Eukaryota > Metazoa > Chordata > Myxini > Myxiniformes > Myxinidae > Myxine > Myxine glutinosa. Next base: position 81,948,449 of record NC_136268.1, read on the forward strand.
TACAATAACACAATACGACACCAATGTTTCAATTCTCAAGACCTCCGGAGGAGATTATATTCGTACGGAAAGGTCAGATTACAGGGGCTAGAGGTATAATCACAGAAAGACAGGCACTTAGACACACTCTTATATTAACCCCGGACAGACGACAGACAAACGGGACAACGGCTGACTCACACGGGGGTTGATGGCAGGAAAGCGGGTATCGATGGCTCCAGGTCCTCCTGGGCTCGGGGCAGGGTACAGTACGGTCCGGTCCGGTCCAAAGATGCGGGGAGGTATCGTCGCGCTGGGGGTGGCGGTGGCTTCTCTCTCCAAGCTGAGGCGCATCTGACGTCACATCCGGCGCGGGGCCGCGTATATCCGGCGGGGAGTGACACGCCCTCGGCTCGTTAGCTCCGCCCCAGATGGAATCGGCACGTTGCTTCTCATTGGGTGCGTGGGGGGGTTACTGGCTCCGCCCCTGACGAGGAGCTGACAGCCAGCCCCTTCGGGGTAACGCCGTGGAGCGCATGGTCATGGCGGGTAACCGAGCCGGTGTGAGGACGCACACTCCCCGCCCCTCTGTTGTTGTAGTCGTAGTTGTAGTTGTAATTGTTGTTGTAGTTGTTGTTATTGTTGTTGTTTGGGGAAGAAGATGGGAGGAGGTATGGGAAAGGTCCTAAACTCACTACTGATGCCATATAATCACATTCTGGTGCAACGAAGAGTCATAATTAATGGAAACGAGGCCTTAACTGACATAGATTAAGAATAACTAGGAAGATGTCCGAAAGTTGTCTACGTGTGGTGCGGTGGACCTGGGCACGACATTTAATGGGGGAATAAGGGGAAGGTCGGCTCTACTGATTGTTGTTTACATGCAATGGGACTAGGGAATGGGGGATTGGGGAAAGTTGGGGAGTATTGGAGAAAATAGGGGAATATTTACAAGCGGATATGGAGGCCAAATTCCATATTCGCAACATTGCACCCTTCTCTACCCTCGGGGCGTCCCGACCCGATAAATTTTTACCTACTTTAGTGTGGCACGCAATGTAGTTCCCTCTACTATTAACTCTACCCTGAGTGCGACAGTTTTACAGATATTCACAAATGAGTAAATATGTCCCCCTGCGACGTTGCACCCTTCTCCTCACAGAAACACACCCACAGGATAACCGAATCCGGAAAGAATCCTCAAACTAAACATACAGCCGGTAGGGAGCATTATTTACAAGACTACGCTGCTATTTACACTACGATCCAGGACCTGTTTTTGGAGGAACACATGCAGATGTTATGCATAGAGAGAGAGCGCTTGCCAACATCGATACACCAACCCACGAGTGCTCTGTGGCCGACGGCCTTTAATAACGTGCAGAGCACCCTTTCCCAGCATCAAAAGCACCACCCCACCACCAATCGGTGCAGTCACCATTGTTCATTGGAATAAAAATAAATTCGACAACCCCTAACCCTGCAGGTGTCTCTTGCTCTTCTTGTGGTGCACTTGGTGTTAACTAAAAGTGGTTCACCTGTATGGCATAGGTGCCACGTTGACCCATAGGTCCATCCCCGGGTGGTGCTTGGCCGCAAACGAACTGCGGTCCATTGTGGGTGGCCACAAACATTGCGGTCCATATGGTGTATCGATCCCGGCAGCAAACAGCGAAAGTGCAGGCCCACAACTGCGCAGCCAGCACCTCTCTCTCCTCTCTCTCTACTCCAAAGCCAGATCCTCGGAGGCGGGAGACAAAAGAAGCAGACAAGTGAGTAAGGTGGTAAGGGCGCAAAAGTGCACGCAATGTAAGGTGATGCACACTGGGGGCACATGGGAACCAGGTGAGACAGGTACGTTCCTATCGTACGCCCCCCCCCCACCAGGTAACCTACATGGCCCCTCCCTTACCCCTTACTGTATCCACAAAACACAACACTACCCATAAACATCTACTTTACAAATCAACAAACATCCCTACTGTCTTCCCCGTTCCTCCCATAAACCAAATTCGTCTTCTCTCCCTCCTAACCAATCAAATTTGCCATTTTCAACTCTCATCAAAATTTGCCATTTTCAACTCAACATCAAAATTTGCCATTACCAATTCATCATCAGTCCCTCCTAGGGAGGGAGAGATGGAATCACCCCAATGTCTCATCCACGTCGTGATGCGTCTCACAAATCCTCACAGCAATCTCATTTCCTGCAACAAAACAAAGAAAACACAGGTGTGGAGTCATCATCATCACCACAGGTAAGTGGCTGCGTATGGTGCGACAGGTTCATCAATCCTAACTATTTCCTAAATGACTTTACAACTTTACACTACCCGGGGTCTTTCTCCGGCCAAACCATTGGCCCTCTTACACTATGGGTTCTAAAAACCAATTCCCATTGGCCAAACTGTGGTGCTCTTCAATTTGGGGTCTCACTCCCCCGATTCATCTCCCGGTGCCCTCGCACAATTTCTGGGCTGTGGCGTGTACCTCTCCCAGTGGGTCTACCCACCTGCACACCTCCACCACTGCGGTTGCCTCCGAGCTTACCTGCTCCTTACCCTAACCTAACTACCTGGGGAAGGCCCTCTGGCACTCTCCCCACTCGGTGCCCTCTCTGGCACTGGGCTACCCGGGTCCATCCTCCGGATCCTCGGGCCCCATCCACAACTCTACCGGCTCCCAGAGCCCACCTGCGGCCTCACCTGGCCGACATCCTCACAGTGGTGGAGTGCCCAACCAACTACACACACTAACAGGCTACACGCCCAGCCATTTCCACAACACTAATGCACCCATCCACAATACCATTCTGCAACCGCACCACAAATGCCAATATCCAACCACAATTTACCTGCACCCTCTACCTAACACTTACACTACCCGCCCCGGGTACTCGTGAAAGGGGTCCACTCTTCCCCCATCCACACCTTCGCACCATGCACACCACTCCGTACCACTTACTCCAACTCTCTCCACACACCTGTACTTGCACACCTGTGCTCTCCCACCTGGTGCCACCTGCACCCTTCTCTCCCCAAGCGCATTCGCGCTGATCCACACACTCACTACTCATACACTGCTCCACACACCTGTCCAGTTGCACACCTGTGCAATCACACCTGTTCAATTCTCACACACACGGCATCATCTCAGCTAACTACTCCCTTCTGAAACTTGCGCTTCCCAGTCGTCCCTTTAAACTATTGCGCTCCCACGTCATTATCATCCCTACTAATCTACCTGCGTCCCCACTACAGGTATCAGTCACTAACTAACCTTAACGTTACCTACTGTCATCTTCGCTAGATCCCTACACACCATATCCTAACCCACCCGGGCTAGTTTTCACTGCCATACACCCCATAATCTATTGCTCCTTTGCCCCACATGGGAAAGGTGGCAGGGATGCCACCCTCTCCCACCGGGCCTATCGCTCCTCAATCCCCCAGTCCTCTGGCACTAATAAGCCCCCCTTATTCAGAGGTACTGGGTCCCGCCTCGGCATCTAAAGCCGAGGCAATCCACGGGGGCGCCTGCTCGCCGGTGTAAGGTCTTATCCGGTCGGCGTGGACGATCCGAGGGAGGGCTCGTGGCCCCATTTTGATCTTAATGACCACGTCACAGATTTGCGACAGGACGACTCCTGGGCCTTGCCAGGGGGAGGTGAGTTTTGGGCACCTTCCCTTTCGCCTCCGGGGATTAAAGAACCAAACCTTCATCCCCGGAGCGTATTGACTCCCCTGGCTCCGGTCGTCGTACCTGCGCTTCATCTTTTCCCCCGCCAGATGGAGTTGGCGGCGGGCGAAGGCATGGACTAGCTCCATGCCTTCCTCTAGGTGACGTGCGTACCCCTCCCTCGGCGGGTTAACCACTGTGTCTGGCACGGGACCGCATAGCAAGTCGGCGGGAGCCCGTAACTCCCGCCCATACATAAGCAACGCTGGACTGCATGCGGTGGCCCCGTGCTGGCTGGTTCGGTAGGCCATGAGCAAGTAAGGGAGATGTTCGTCCCAGTCATCCTGACGGGTGGTGGTGAACAGTGCCAGTTGTTGGATTAGAGTTCGATTGAATCTTTCCACCATCCCGTCAGATTGAGGTCTTAAAGGCGTTGTTCTGGTTTTCCGAATTGACAGGAGACTGCACACATCTTTTAGCAATTTGCTCTCAAAATTTCGTCCCTGGTCGGTGTGCAACTCCTGTGGAATCCCATGCCGGCACACAAATCCTTCCACGAAGGCCTGCGCTACCACCCCTGCTTCTTGGTTGGGGAGGGCGTAGGCCTCCGGCCACTTGGTGAAATAGTCCATTACAACGAGGATATACTTATTACCTTGGCGGGTGCGGGGCAGCGGTCCTAGAATATCCATAGCCACCCGCTCAAGGGGGGCCCCCACCTGATGTAATTGAAGGGGGGCCCTCATCCTCCGTGCTGGTCCCTTTTTGGCAGAACAGGCGTCGCATCTCCGACACCAGTCCTGTATGTCGCGCCCCATATTCACCCAATAGAACCTCCGGCGGACCCGAGATATTGTCTTTGTCCTGCCCAAATGGCCGCCGGAGCGGGTACCATGCACCTGTTGCAATATGACGTTCTTGAATTTGTCAGGGACTATCACCAGCCAGGAAGTTCGATCAGAGGGAACCTCCACCCACTTGCGATACAAGATGTTGCCTTTCAATTCCAGGGTCTGCCACTGAGCCCAATATGCCTTTGTTTGTGCCCCGAGGGGGGTGACCTCTTCCCCCTTTGGTCTTTGCCCCAATTTGACCCATTGGAACACCGGCCCCAGAACAGGATCCTCCTGCTGGGCCGTGCTCCAAGCCAACTCTCCAAATTCCTCGTCCGCGGTTAGTGGCAAAATTGGCCCTCTCACCCGGGTTGCCCGGACGACGAGAATCGGGGCGGAATCGCCCAATTGCTCCCTCTCCTCGTGTCTCGCACAAAATTTACAGTTTTCCCCCAGACAAGGACGCCGAGAGAGTGCGTCCGCATTACCATGGGCCTTCCCGGCCCTATGGGCCACATCAAAATCGTACTGCTGCAACTTTTCCAACCACCTTGCAATTTGGCCCTCCGGTTCCTTGAACCGAAGGAGCCATTGCAAGGAGGAATGGTCAGTTCTAACCAAAAATTTCCGCCCGTACAAGTACGGGTGGAAATGGTTCATGGCAGCCAGCATAGCCAATAACTCTTTGCGAGTGACGCAATAATTTCTCTCGGGCCTACTTAAGGCCCGACTATAATAACCAATCACTCTCTCCACGCCCTCCTGTGTCTGAGACAAAACTGCGCCCAATCCTTCCTGGCTCGCATCCGTGTCCAGGGTAAATGTCCCGTCACTAGTGGGGTAAGCTAGAAGGGGTGCGGATGTTAGACACCCCTTCAATTTTTGGAAGGCCTCGTGGCACTCCCGTGTCCAATTAAATCGCGTCCCCTTCTCCGTAAGCCGGTGGAGGGGACGGGCCAACTCCGCAAATTTCGCCACAAAGCGCCGGTAGTAGGAGCAGAGTCCCAAAAATCCCCGCACCTCTTTGATGGTACGTGGTGCGGGCCACTCCTCTACCGCTTTAATTTTGTCTGGGTCTGTTTTTACCCCCTCGCGGCCAATCACGTGACCTAGATAGGCCACCTCTCTTGCAAACAAAGTGCACTTACTCGGGTTCAGCTTCAACCCTGCCTGTCTGAGGCACCCGAACACCTGGTCCAAATTAGCTAGTGCCTGGGGGAACGTTTGGGCATGTACCAGGACGTCATCCAGGTACACCAGGCATGATTGCCATGGCATGCCGCCTAGTACATGCTCCATCAATCTCTCAAAGGTGGCGGGGGCGTTACACAAACCAAACGGCATCACAGTAAACTGATACAGTCCCTTACCTGTGGAAAATGCCGTTTTCTCCTTCCCTGCCCTATCCATCTCCACCTGCCAATACCCACTCTTGAGGTCCAAAGTTGTGAACCAATTTGAGCCCGCAACGGCATCGAGGGTGTCATCAATCCTTGGCAGGGGATATGAGTCCTTGAGTGTCACGTTGTTTAGCTGGCGATAGTCCACGCAGAACCGCGTGGTCCCATCCTTCTTTTTGACCAGCACAACAGGTGACATCCAAGGACTTCCCGAGGGCTCGATCACACCTGCGTCGAGCATTTTTGCAACCTGCTCGTCAGCTTCCGCCCTCTTGCTCCAAGGGAGCCGTCGGGCGGCCTGACGAATAGGCCGGGCCTCACCGGTGTGGATCTGATGTTTCACCAGGCCCGTACGTCCAATATCCTCGGACAGGGAGAAGAGGTCCAAATGGGACCCAACCAGTTTGTGTAAGGCCTCCCTCTGGGTACCTCCCAACTCTACGCTGCTACGATTTACCATCTCGCAAATGGGATCGGGCCAATTCCTACTTGTTATTGAAGGCTCCCCCCGGGGTCGGCTCGGCTGGACGTTCTCGCCCCTCACTGTCGCGACTTCCTCAACTGGGGTGCAGCCAGCTACCCTCGTGCCCCTTACTATAGTGCGTGGTTCTGTACTCATATTTATTACTCGGACGGCCACTACCGGTCCGTCCGTTTTTACAAGGGTGCGGCCCACGATTAAACCCGGTATGGACTGCGCTGCCACCGGTTCGACCAGGCCGCAGGACTCCTGCCATGTTGGGCGAGCTGCCCACCGGGCCGGCACTATCGCCTCGGCCCTTGGGGGGATGGTCACGGCCTCGGAAGCCTCCAGCTCCGCTCTCTCGGCCGTGCTCACTCCCCCTAACGGCAGCTCTTCTACTCCCACCTGCAGGATCCCCCGGCACAAGTCGATTTTACAACCGCTGGCAGTCAACAGGTCCAACCCTATTAAACATGGGTCGCACACCTCCGCCACCCAAACATCTATCTCCCTCCTTACCGACCCTAACTTGAGGGTCACAGAACCACGCCCTATGATCGGGGCCGTTACCCCGGTAGCAAGCTGCAAACTATAATTTTGCAGGCGCTGGATCTTATCCCAGCCACCTGCGCTCGAATCAAGGACCACAGGGCTGATGATCGTGGCGCTAGCTCCTGTGTCCACTACGGCGTCTACCCCCACGCCGGCAATTTTGCATCTAATTGTCAGGCTACCGGTTCCAATTTGGCCACAATAAATGACCTGTCGCGTCAATGAGGGCTCTCCTCCATCCTCTGCTGCCGAACACCGCCCTACGTGCCCGACACCTTCTAGTTTCCCGGGGTCTGGCGGGGGGGGTGTCTGGGGTCGGCTAACCCGCTCCCCCCTGGGCGGAGTTGAGGACCTCAACTGCCGGGGATCATCCCGGCGCGCGTTTCGACAGTGCCGCGCCAGGTGACCCAGGCGGTTGCAGGTATAGCACCTCACCTGATAAGGTGCTTGCCTCCGGAATTCCAAATTCCCCCCCCTGTAGGTCCGAATTGGATTACCCGCTCGTGGTCCACCGCGGGCCACCTCCGGGGCCGCCTGCCATGGTCCAGGTCCCGCCAGGCGCTGGTCCACCAGCCTCCGGACCATGCCCGCCAGGTCAGGACCCACGTCGGGGGCGGGTCCCCTAAGGGGTCCACCCTCCATCGGGGGTCCCACCTGGCGGACCGCCATTGCGAGACGCTCGCCCCCTCGGGCTAGGGGCCTCGCTGCTTCCCAACGGGCCGCAGCGTCAGCCGCCTGGCTCAGAGTCTGCGGGCGCCACATGGCGAGCTGTTGCCGGAGCTCAATATCCGGGAGGGCCTGGATAAAATGGTCCAGCGCCAGGCTTTCCCGGGAATCCGCTGCCATGCTAGCATGTGCGATCCCCACTGCGCGGCGAATGTCGTGGGCAAGTTCCCCGATGGCTTCCTGGGGCTTGCGTTTTCGCAGCGCGAGCTGAGCTTTAACAAGCTCGCTCTGCTGTTCTATGCCGAATCGATTAATTAGGGCGTCGCGGAGGGCTGGCAGGGTGAGAGCACCCGCTGGTAATGCCGTCAGCACCTCCGCCGCCGCGCCGCGCAATGCGGCCACCAGGTGTACTCCACCTTCGTCCTCACCCCAACCGTTGCCCTTACACACACAGTCGAACTGCGCCAGGTACGCGCGTAGATCACTCTTGCCGTCATACGGCGCGAGTGGGACCTTGTGGGACCACCTCATATGTGAGTCGTTGCCCGCCTGCCGGACCCCGTGCGTCGCCCCTTGCGGGGTCAGCGCGGGGCCGAACCGGCCGGGCCCCCACAGTACACTACCCCCAAGGGGCTCTCGTGCCTCCCCGGTCCCTCCAACAACTACCCCTGTTGGTGTCGATGCATGGGTCACACCTCCGCAACCCGCTACCCATTCCATACCACCACAACCTTGCTCACCCACACCTCGCACCTCTCGTTCCATACCCTCCGGACCAGCCATACACCTCACTCTTGGCCTCTCACGAACATCCGGGTCTATCTCGACCCCCAAGCTTATTAAATCACCTGGCGCATCATACGCACGACCATATTGGTCACCACTTACACCGGGTCCTCTTTCTCTTCGCTTCTCCTCCATCACCTGCGAATCCCTCATCCGGTTAATGAGCACATCATCACGATCCGAACACAGACTCTGGACCAATTCTTTTACCTCCTCTTTTATCTCTTTCTTATCCTCTCTCCGTCGCTTTTTAATTTCGCTCACCCCCTCTTCCACTTCTTCTAATTTCTGCTTCACCTCCTTCATCTCCTCGTGCGCCCCTTTAAGTTCTTCCTCTAACTCCACTTTATTTTTTTCTATGTGCTCCCGCACCTCCCGCTCTTTAACCTCCATCACCTCTACCACTTTGTTCATTTTTTTCGTCAAGTCCTCATGTACCGTCTGACACTCTTTTTTAATTACCCCTACGTCCTTTTTCATCTCCTTCTGCGTCGATTTTAACCCCTCTATTACCGCTGTGTTCTTCTTTACCTGTTCCCCCAACTCCTTTTGTCCCACTGTCAGTTGTTCTACTCCCAGCGTCAACTCCTCTATACCCCCTTGCAATTTTACAGTCCCCTTTCTCACCTCCTTCTCCATGCGCTCCTTACAGTGCCTCACCTCCTCGCGCACTCCTCCGACCTCCTCACTCACTCCTCTTCTGATCTCTTCTCCCATCACTTGCATCTCCTGCCCAGATGCCACCCTCATCTGCTCCATTTCCTCCCTGTGAGCATCCAGTTTGGCTTCTACCCCCATTCTGACCCCCTCTATCTGCTGCCCCATTTGGCTAACTTCCCTTTCCGCTTGGTCCCTCATGTCCCTCAATTTGCCTTCCATACTGTTTTCTAACCCTATTAACCCATTTCTCACCTCTTTTATCCCGTTGTCTAACCCCTCAAAATTATTGTCTAACTTCCCAAATTTCTTGTCTAACTCCTCAAAATTATTGTCTAACTTCCCAAATTTCTTGTCTAATCCCTTAAAATTATTGTCTAACCCCTCACCGGTACCCCTCGCTTCGTCCCTCATTACCCCCATTTCGTTTCCCATTACTCCCATTTGGTTATTCATTACCCCCATTTTTGCTTCTAGCCTCTCCATAAGGGCCCCCATTTGCAACATAAAAAGGTTCGGATCCACCAGGGGCGCTGCCACGGTCGCGGGCGCGGTGACCAGCGAGGCGCCATTTTGCGCTCCCGCAATGTCGGGCACAACGACGCTATTTTGTGCGTCTGC
>NC_136268.1:81963086-82013086 GCF_964187855.1 Myxine glutinosa
ATGGAAGGGTTGGAAAACAAAATGGGTGGTCAAATAAAAAAATGGGGGAGGACATTGGACGCAGGTTGAGCGGGAAGGTGGTACACGACGAGGTGACGCGGTGTGGGGAGCGAGCTAGGGCAAAGGACAGCCAAGTTGACTGGGGCTATGGGAGTCGCGACGCGGGGTGTAGAGGGGCCGACTATCGTCGCATTGGAAAAGAAAATTTTGGGGGTGCCGGCGAGGGTTGAGTTGGAAAAAGAAATTTTATGGGCGCCGACGATCGTCGTGATAGAAAAAGAAATCATTGGGGCTGAAGAGACAGGAGAGAAAGGGAGCAGCAAATCGTGGGAGGAGGTGATGGAACCCGTGCAGAGTCTGTATTTGCACCATGATGCCATGCTTATTAACGAAATTAAAAGTTTGCAGGTGCTGGCAAAGAAGCCGTGGAAGGAGGTCCCCGAGGTGAGTTGCGAAAATGGCGCGAATGGGTTTTTGGCGCGCTTGGGAGAAAGGCGAGACCCGGGCGTTCGCGGAAGGCCCATTGTGCGGTGTACGAGAGAGTGTTACGAAGTATGAGAGAGAGTGTGCGCTGGAGCGTGAGCGGGAGTGTGCACCTGGGGGTGTGGAAAAAGAGTGCGATGATTGAGTGTGCGAAGGAAGAGTGTACACCTGGGGGTGTGGAAAAATAATGTGCGATGGCCGAGTGTGTTACGGAGTGTGTAACATGAGATTGCGCACCTGGGGGCGTGGAAAAAGAGTGTGCGATGGCAGAGTGTGTTACAGAGTGTGAGGGAGAATGCACACCGGACTGTGTGCAGAAAGTGTGTAACGGAGTGTGTGGGAGGTGCGTGTGCGCCTGAGTGTGCGAGTGCAGAGTGGGTCGCGAGTGGTGAGGACGCGGCTCCAGCATCGACACCGACCGGGGTAGCGCCTAGCGGGACGGGTAGCAGACGTGAGCCCCCGGTGAGTTGTGTGCTGCAGGGACCGGAGGGGAATCCGTGCTGCGTCGGTCTCACAAGGACCGGCGTGCACGATTCGTACCGGCCCCCGCACTGTATGGTTGGTGCCGTGCCGTGGCGGCAAAGGCGATCGGCGAGGTTCAAGGGGAGGTAGGAGTTTTCGGAGCTGCGCACCCTCTCGGGTGCGGTGCTCCGACCGTGACTGGCTGGGTCACCGTGCGTGGGACCGCGAGGCCCCGCGTCGGGATGGAGCCCTGCACCTCGGCTCATCGATCCCTCCCCCCTTTAATCATAAACGCCGGACGGACACCACATACAGGCGACCAACCACCCACATGGATCGCTCGGCCCTTCGAGGCCGAGCCGTGACAATGCCTTTCCAGAGATGGGGGCTCGTAGTGTAGCGGACTGTGGAGAGTAGTGTCCCCCACGTGGGGGAATGGTAGTGTCACCATTCCTCACACGGGGGGGGGGGGGGGGGGGGGGGTGGGCATGAGCATTAGTTTAGGGGGATGGTAGTGATAGGCACATGGGGGTGCCGGCAATGGTTGCCTCCATGGGGCACCGAAGCTAGCCGAGGGAGGGCTAGGATAATTGCTAGGGATCTAGCAGACAGTAGAGACGAGATTTAAGTAGTGACACCTGGACTATAGAGGGGACGTAGGTAGCTTAGATGGATGATGATGAACAGGGAGTGCATAGTGTAAAGGGACGACGGGGAAGCACGAGTTGTAGGGGAAGTAGATAGATAGATGATGCTGTGTGTTTGAGAATAAACGGAGTTGTGTGTGAGAAAAAGTGGAATTGCGTTTGAGGTGTGTGAGCACAAAAGGTGTGCGAGATAAAAGGTGTGCGAATTTGGTGCGCAAGACAAAAGGTGTGGAATGCTTGGTGTGGAAGTAGTTGGTGTGGAATGCTTGGTGTGGAATGCATGGTGCGAAGGAGTGAATGGGGGGAGTGGAACCCATTCGCGAAAGCCCGGGGGGGTAGGGTAAAGCCAGGTAGAGGGCATAGGTAAATTTGTATGGATATTGACACCTGTGGTGCGGGCAGTAGCAGGTAGTGCTTTGTAGGGTGCGTGAGTCTGTGGAATGGCTGGGCGTGTGGCTTACTTAGTGCGTATGGTTATTGGGGCACTCCGCCACTGGTAGTTTGTCGGCCAGGTGAGGCCGTAGGTAGGCTCTGGGAGCCGGATAGGGTAATTGTTGTAGTAGTGAGTGGGTCCGAGGATCCCAGGAGAGGACCCATGTTGCCCAATGCCAAGGTAGGCATAGAGGGGGTAAGTGCCAGGGAGGGCCTTCCCCAGTTAGGTAGTCGCGAGGAGCAGGTAAGCTTGGGTGGCGGCTTCAGTGGCGGAGGTGCGCAGGTAGGTAGACCTGCTAGTGGAGCCACACGACCCAGCCCCAAAATTGTGCGAGGGCACAGATTGAAAATTCATTGGGGGTGAGACCCAAATTCAGAGGGCACCACAGTGTGGGCAATGGGAATTTGGGTTCTTAGAACCACATCGTTTAAAGAGGCCGATTGGCAGGGTACGACCCCAGGTAGTGTAAAAGTGTAATGTTACCAGAGTAGTTAGGATGAGAAATCCCTTCACACCATCCACAGCCAATCACCAAGGAGGGCGAGCTCCACACCAAGGCTCTGTGAACCGTTTGAGTTGTAAGACGCATCAGGACGTAATGAGACATTGTGTTTGTTCCATCCCTTCCTTCTTGGGATGGATTGGGAGATGAATTCTGAGTTAGAGGGGGATATGGGAGACAAGACGTAGTGACGGATTGTAAATACAAGGGGGGCTTGGATAGTGTAGCCAACGGTGGGGGGTACAGACGGTTAGGGACGAGTCTGCTCTGCTCGCTCTTCCGCGTCCCTCGCGCCGCACCGCCTTGTTTTCTCTGTGCCACTGTGTGCTTTCCGCTTGCTTGTTGTGCCTTGTCTCTCCCCCCGCCCCAGGACCATTATGGAGGCTGAACTGTGCAGCGCCATCGATCTGTGCAGCATCCCTTCTGCACCTTGCTGCCATGTCCTCGTCGCATCTGTGCAGCCAAACTGTGCGCACCTTGCAGCCAAACCTTTTGCTGCACCTCATCACTCGTAATGGACCACAAGCCTTGTGGCCTTGCACCTCTGCTGTGCAGCATCTTGCTGCAAAATCATCTTGCACCTTCGGACCACTTGGTTGAGTGGCATTGATGCCATGCAGTTGGACCACATGAGAACGGCCCTGCTGGCCAAATAAAGAATTTTTGTTTATTATTGTGTGCTCGGGACGAGAAGTTCTGCAAGTTTAGATGGCTCAGATGCTTCAAGTGGCCTGTATGCCGGTCAGGGGGCCAGCCGGTTTGATAGACGCACACGGAAGAAGCCAGATGCAAGAAGCAAGCAGCGAGTGCCATTTATGAGTGTGTTTTGCTGTGTTTCTCTCCCCTCCAATCCTCTCTTCCAAAAACAACAGGCCCTGGGTCATAGAATTGTAAATATATGTGCTTGTAAATATAAGAATGCTGCCCACTGGCTATGTGTTTAGTTTAAAAATTCCGGAAATACTCGGGTAGTTGTGGGCGTGAAACTGTTAGGTAGCTGCTCAATGCAATAGGAGGGACATATCTAGTGCTAAAACTGTCGCACACACGGGTCAGAGTAAATGCTAGGGGGCAACCACACCTATGTGTCACATTTAAAAGTAAGGTTAATTTTGCATGTCAGGCTCTACCGGTCGCTCCATTGGTGGGTTCGACTCAGGCCGAGTCTGGCGAGAGAGGGGTGTAGTGTTGTGGTTTTGGAATAAAGGGTAATTCCCCCTCGTAGGTAGACACACCACAATGTGAAGCCTCGCGATAGTTCAGTTATTTCTGAGTGAATGTAAGCGTAGTCTTGTCCTGTGTTAGTTTTGCATTGAGCAGGCCCGTCAGTAGGGCGGTCTTTTGGCGATAGCATGCCACGTGACAGGCCTGAACAAGTCTGGCGAGGCCGAAGGGAGGCGCTGCAGGAGGGAGTGGCCGGTAAGCACGAGCCGCCAATCAGAGCTCAAGGGGAGTGGCTAACCACGTCGATGAGAGGTGAGGTTTGGAACATTCGAGTGAGACTCTGGGGCGGGGCCATAAAACCCTGCTCGGAGTCCCCCCACCTCAGTTCCCAGGCAGAGTCGTGTGCAGGGCAGTCAGAGCCGGAGAGTATCATGAGTTCAAGTTCTGAGTTACAGTTCCCTGTGAGATGAGAGTTCCCTGTGAGAGTGAGTGGAGTTGAGTTGAGCTTGAGAACGCACGAGAACGCGCCGCAGAACGAGTGCATTGAATTGCCGGTGATCGAGATTGGACACGAACTTTCCTTGAGCCCCGTGCCCTGCGCTCTGCGCTGTATTAATCGCGCTTGAGAGAACGACCCGTTCCGGGCTACAGACTCGCGATTTCCTCTTGCCTGCATTTCTCCAGCATACGTGCCGTGAACATCAGAGAGCCATGCCGGACGAGCTGCCCCGGAGCGACCGACGGCAAAGCGCGTTTGGCGCGCGAACTTCTTCTCCCAGTGTGCGTGAGTGGGCCCTGTGTCTGGGCTTAAGTTAAGATTGATTAAGCTTCTGCTCTGTGTCCCCTTTCCTTCTGCGAATCATTGTACATAAATAATAAATCGTGTTATTCTTCTGATTTGACCGTTCCCATCCCTTCCATCCATTGGCCTCACATGGTACGACTATAACCGCTCGAATCGGGTTCCATAAAAGTAACGGCACGAGTCACGTGATACGCATACCGCTCGGGCGTACTCGATTAAGCGTGGCTTGTGCAAGGTTCGGTCCCCGCTTTCGTGGCAGCGTGGGTTAAAGGTACGTGCGACGTTGACCCGATACCCTTTTTCACGTTTGCTCTGGAAGTGGCGATTCGGCCTCGTGGACCTGAAGACCCAGGGGGAAAAAAGGGTTTAAGCCCCCCTTTGTAATGGGAACGGGCTTTGGGAGATCCGCAACAAATTGGGCTTCGGGAGATCCGCAATAAATTGGGCTTCGCGAGATCTGCAACAATATATACAGTCATGTGAAAAAGTAAGTACACCCCATGTAAAGTTTTCACTTTTTCAACATATTTCAACATAGAGCTATTTGATCTTCATTTCAACAATATTGATAGATAAAGGTGATATACAGACTTGGCATTTAATATGGAATATATTTTTTTGTGGGGGTGAACTTACTTTTCAAGATGTCTCATAACCAAAAGTTCATTGGAATTATGTTGAAATTATTCTAGATTTTGTTAATGTGACCTTTAAAAGAAACAAAAACCACATTTGACATTTCGAAACAAATAAATTGATCCTTGAAAGTGATGTAAACTGATATCGAACTCAATTCACGGACAGTACTGTGTTAAACTTCTGTACGTTTTCCAGAAGTATCTCTTTATTTTGTACATTAGCCAATTTTTTTTTTAACAAAAACAAAAGTTAAATTACGACTGGGATTACGGACAGTAAAATTACAGTTCAGTACTTCGTGTAACCTCCACGAGCATTCAGGAGAGCACTTACACATTGAGGCATGCTGTTCACGAGATTTGCCAAGGTTTGGACAGGAATCGCTTGCCATGCAGTGACAATAGCCTGCTGCAATTCACGCACAGAGGTCGGCTGCTGGTCCAAGTGGTCGATTTGACGCGTTAATTCTGCCCACAACTTCCCTATCGGATTCATATCCGGGGACATGGCAGGCCACTCCATATGCTCTACACCACGGTCAGCAAGAAAGTGTTGGATCATGCGAGCACGATGAGGCCGTGCATTGTCATCTTGAAAGACAAAGTTTCCTCGAAAGGCTGCACGAGCAAATGGAAGCAATGTTTCTTCCAGAATGGCCCTGTACTTGAACTGGTTCAGGTTTCCATTCAGAACAACCAGGTCAGTTTTGCCCCCTGCATGAAAAGCAACCCAAACGGTCACCCCACCACCTCCAGCTTGGACTCTTGGCACTATACAATCTTTGTTGTAGGCTTCATGCACTTGTCTGCACACTTGGACAAGGCCATCTTGACGATAGACCAGAAATCTAGACTCGTCACTGAAGATCACGTGATTCCAGTGTCCTGGCTGCCATTGACGGTGCTCTCTGGCCCACTGCAATCGGCGCTGGCGGTGTGTCTGGTCAGGCGTGGCTTTCTCAGGGGACGCCTGGCATGATAGCCTGCTTGAACCAGTCATTGGTTGACTAGCCTTCTGGATACAGGCACATTTGTCAGTTTCTGCCACTCAGCCCTAAGCCGATTAGCTGACTTGGTACGGCCATTTCGGACTAACCAGTGCAGCTGGCGATCATCCCTCCTTGTGGCTCTGCGGGGACGTCCTGGCCTCGGTACTGGAGTAAGGACACCAATCTGAGCATTTCGTTTCAGGATCTTTGACACCTGACCTTGAATGATGCCAGACTGCCGAGCAATAGCACGCTCTTTCATGCCGTAATTTCGTAAAGCCACCAGTCCATGACAAACAGCATTGTCGAGTTGACGGACCATCTCCAGAGGAAGCGGCAATAACTTTTGGAGACGTGCAGCAGTTGTTTTCCACGAATACAGAACGCAACAACCCTTGTGTACCCGACTGTGAAGCCAATCGTCAAATGCACCTGTCTGTACATTTTGCCACGCCACCTGTGATATAATCCTGTTGTTGACTTCTTGCTGCGACAGACAATCAGTGACATGGTTCTTTTAACAAATAAATCACCAAAGTGTAAAATAAACTCACCAGATTGATATACTGAGTTAAGAAGGTAAACCCAAGTCAAGAAAAAAAAAAAATTCCATATTAAATGCCAAGTCTGTAATATAACAAATATCATGAAACATTTACATTTTTAGTCCATTGTATAATTTAAATAAACATAAATGCAAATTTCGCATGTGGAAAAAGTAAGTACACCCTTGGCTCTAATAGGTGGTATTGCCCCCTTTGGCAGAAACAACCTCAAGTAGGCGTTTCTTATAACTGTCTACCAGTCTCTGACATCGAATGGGAGAAATTTTTGCCCACTCCTCCATGCAGAATTCTTTCAGCTGTGCGATGTTTGAGGGGTTTCTTGCATGCACAGCTCATTTCAAATCCTCCCACAACATCTCGATGGGATTTAGATCCGGGCTTTGACTTGGCCATTCCAGAACCCTCCATTTCTTTCTCTTCAGCCATTCCTTGGTGGATTTACAGGTATGTTTAGGGTCATTGTCATGTTGCAAGGTCCACCTTCGGTTGTGCTTCAACTTTCCGACAGATGGCCTCACATTATCCTCAAGCACCCTCAAGAACAATGAAGAATTCATCGTGGATTATATGATGGTGGGCTGCCCAGGCCCTGATGCAGCAAAGCTGCCCCAAACCATAATATTTCCACCACCATGCTTTACAGTTGGTATCAGGTTCTTGTGGTCAAATGCTGTCTTTGGTTTTTGCCAAACATGTCTTCTGGTACTGTGGCCAAATAGCTCTACTTTTGACTCATCTGTCCAGAGCACATTGTTCCAGAAGTGCTGGTCTTTGCCCAGGTGTTAATTGGCAAACTTTAGTCTTGCCCTGATGTTCTTTCTGGACAGCAACGGTTTCCTCCTGGCACACCTCCCATGTAGATCAAATTTGTGCAGCCTCTTTCGAATGGTAGACTCGTGCATTTGACATCAACAGTGGCAAGAGCTACCTGTAGGTCCTGTGATGACATTCTGGGGTTCTTAGAGACTTCTTTCAGCATCTTGCGGTCTGCTCTCGGGCTGAACTTGCTTGGGCGGCCTGGTCTGAACAAGTTGGCAGTTGTTTGGAATCTTCTCCACTTGTAGATGATCTTCCGGACAGTCGAATGATTGATTTCAAATTGTTTGGAGATCTCGTTAAATCCCTTCCCAGACTCGAAGGCATCTATAACTTTCTTTCTGAAGGCCTCAGAGAGCGTTTTTGATCTTGGCATGGTGACGCCACACACTTCAACAAAAAAGAGCAAGCCAAACTAAATATCTGAGGTTTAAATAAGACAGGTTCCTCCAAGATCCTCTCCAACGATGTTCTAATCATTTGCAGCTGAGCTGGTGCACCTGATTCTAATTTTAGGTATTTGAAGTAGTGATAAATGTAGGGGTGTACTTACTTTTTCCACATGCGAAATTTGCATTTATGTTTATTTAAATTATACAATGGACTACAAAATGTAAATGTTTAATGATATTTGTTATATTATATCACCTTTATCTATCAATATTGTTGAAATGAAGATCAAATAGCTGTATGTTGAAATATGTTGAAAAAGTCAAAACTTTACATGGCGTGTACTTACTTTTTCACGTGACTGTATATATATATATATACGGTATATATATATATATATATATATATATATGTATATATATATATATATATATAACTGTAAGAAATAGTAGAAACTCCAAAGTACGAGCAGGGCGTCTCATTTGTATTGAGTATATAATCGTTAGATTAAATAAGACGCGGACGTAGCTTCAGGACGTCGATCTTTAATTGTCGACCAAGCTTTCGACCAACAAAGGTCTTCTTCTGAGTCAGCCCCAAGTTCCGTTGAACTTGGGGCTGACTCAGAAGAAGACCTTTGTTGGTCGAAAGCTTGGTCGACAATTAAAGATCGACGTCCTGAAGCTACGTCCGCGTCTTATTTAATCTAACGATTATATATATATATATATATATATATATATATATATATATATATATATATATATATATATATATATATATATATATATATATATATATATATATATATATATATTGTTACGGTCCGCGGATAAGGATGTTGTTTGCCGAGCGGAGGCACCACGGCCGAACAGTTTTCCCCGACTAAACCCGATTCCCGAACGTTGGCTGGATCGCGCCACAGATATTCAATTTGGAAACCTCTAAAGCGACCGAATGTAAAGAGGAAGAAGAAGACGTACAGAAGAGTAACGGGATTTATTATTTACACACACAAGCAAAAGGAGCAGTCAAAGTTATATACAGGGAACATGGAAAAAGCAGGTGACACAGTGAAAATACTAGCTTATACAAACTTAATTAAATACCCAGGACAGAACAAACAGAACAAACTCACGTACACAAGAAGGATGGAATGGCAGGAATGAATGCTGGAAGGAGGAATGGGAAGGTTCAGCTGGGGCAGATGGTCCGGGCTTGATCCCGCACGGGACGTCGGCTGGACCTCGACGGCCACCGATGCCACCGCTATCTGGTTCCCACGGGGTACGGGTTGAAGCTGCCTGGTGGAGTCAATGCTGCTTGTGGAGCCAAAGCTGCTTCTCTGGTTCACCTCAGGACGCGTCTGCCGTCTCTGGCGCAACTGCTTGTAATTGACCTTGAACCTTCTCTCTCTTCAAAGCTCATCTGGATCTTCTTTCGCAGTACCTTGCGCGCGCGCTTTTATAACGCCTCCGACGATCAAGCCGCCGGCCTTCAGGACACGCCCATCGGTGTGCTCACCTCGGCCCTGGTTGGTCGCGTGACCCTCTGGCTCCGCCCTTGATGACGACGGGCGGGCACGCCTTTCTTCCCCGACCCGAGCACATGTTCAATGGTGGTTTTGGAGGGGATGTAATATTGGCAATCGAGGCTTGGCCATGACGAAAGGGGAAATGGAGGTTTTGGGAATGGGAATGAAGAATGAAGGGAATCTATCTTATTTCACTTGGTGCAATGGAGTGTCATTTTAATGGAAGACAAAGCCTTAACCTAATACACAGAATAAGGAAATAAACTACTGAACAGGGATATTATAGTGTCCTTCATGTATGCTTTATGGAATTAACTACCGGAACGCCCTTTGACCTTTATACACACTGGAGCAAGGAGGGCTCAGACTAAAACAATAATTCACAACCATTTACTATACAATACAACACAATCAAAAAAAATACAATCCTCATATCCGCAACACTGCACCCTCCTCCTCTTAGGCATGTCCCGGGCCTATAACTTTAACTTAGTGTGACACGTAGGTGTAGTTCCCTCTACTTTTAACCTGACCCTGAGTGCGACAGTTTTAAAACATAAATAAATATGTCCCGCTGCTCCATTGCACCCTACCTAACAGACTCACGCCCACAGCTAACCGAATTGCGGAATGGTCTTCAAACTATACATTGACGGTGGGGAGCATTATTTACAATTGACGCTACTTTTATTTACAAAACGCAACCCAGGACCTGTGATTGTTCTTTCTGGGGGGGAGACAGTCTGCTCTGCATCAATGCACCATGAAAACACCCATAAACGCACCAACACACCCTCAAGCACCAATCGGTGCACAGTCATCACTGTTCATCAATAAAAATAAAAACAACAACCCCTAACCCTGCAGGTGGTCTCTTGCTCTTCGGCTCCCTCTGCTGGCTATTATTATTTTCCTGGTGTTGTCATCTTCCCTTGCTGGCGGCCTATTTGCAATAAAAAATGCACCCAATGTGTCCATGTCTATTTATTTTATTTATGGCCCACAGGGCCGACTAGTGTGGTTCACTTGTGGGGCATCGGTGCCCTGTGGCCAAGGTCCGCCAGCAAGATTTCGGGCCTTCATGGCCGGTTCCAGCAGAGGGGCCATGCCCCAACCCATGGGGTCCATCAGTGGTGCTCGGCCACAGACATGTGGTCCATAATGTGGTGCATCGATGCAGACAGCTGGTTCTGGGAGTTCCGGGTGCACAATGGCGGACTCACGCACGCTCCCCTCGGCGCCCAGTGGCGCACAGGTCCTCATGTGGGAGACAA
Source organism: Myxine glutinosa (assembly GCF_964187855.1). Classification (NCBI taxonomy): domain Eukaryota; kingdom Metazoa; phylum Chordata; class Myxini; order Myxiniformes; family Myxinidae; genus Myxine; species Myxine glutinosa. The sequence continues at coordinate 81,973,790 of NC_136268.1, forward strand.
AAGGGGGGACAGACAGATGAGCGAGGGGTAAGGTCACAAGGGTACACATCAAACAAGGCAATGCAAGGCGAAATGCGTACGGAGAGCGAAGTGAGAAAAGCTCGTCCCTTCCGTACGTCACCCCCCCTGTCACCTACTCTACCCTTGCCCTTACCCCATATTTACAAAATCTACACATTTACAAATTCGTCACGACTGTCACGTCTACCCCATATTTCCCCTATACCAAATTCGTTTCCAAAATCCCTCTATCCAAAATTTGCCATCACCCAATTCATCATCAATCCTCATAAGGAGGGAGAGATGGAACACAAAGCACAATGTCACACCCACGTCATGATGCGTCTCACATTCCAAACATCTGCATCATAAAAATAATAAAAACAACCTGGCATGGTGTGGAGTTACGTCACCTCAGGTGAGTGGGTGATGGGGAAGTTGCCCAATAAACGTACACTTTCCAAAATCCAATCTCACCCCTCCCCTCCAAATCTTCCCCATTACCCCTTCCCTCCAAAACTTCCCCAACACCCCTCCCCTTCAAACCTACCCTATCACCCCTCCCCTCCAAATCTACCCCTTTGCCCCTGCCCTCCAAATCTTCCCCATCACCCATCTCTTTCAAATTTTCCCCCTTGCCCCTCCCCTCCAAATCTTCCCCATCACCCCTTCCCTCCAAAACTTCCCCATCACCCCTCCCCTCCAAAACTTCCCCATCACCCCTCCCCTCTAAATCTACCCCCTTGCCCCTCCCCTCCAAATCATCCCCATCACCCATCTTTCAAATCTTCCCCCTTGCCCCTCCCCTCCAAATCCTCCCCATCACCCATCCCTTTCAAATCTCCCCCCTTGCCCCTTCCCTCCTAAACTCCCCCCACACCCCTCCCCTCCGAGACTCTCCCTCGCTCCTCCCCTCCTAGACTCCCCTCTCACCCCTCCTCCTCAAAGCATCCTCCCTGCTTCTCCCCCCTTCCAACTTTCACCTTCATCTCCCCCAACCTTCTGCCTCGCTCTTCCCCCTCCTCAAATAACACCTCACTGTGCCTCACCCAATCTCCATCAAACCTCTTGTCCGCCCCATTCTTCCCTTTCTCCAAGCTATTCTGTAATCTCTGACACACCTTCAACAGCTCTCCCTACCTCTTCCTCCTCTTCCACATCTTACCCTACCGCTCCCCCCCCCCCCCCCCCTGTTCTGTATCCGATGCTCCCCCTTCCTCTTCCTTAACAGTATGGACCTCAAACATCCGGGGCCTTCGCTCAAACTTGACTGATCTCTCCATACAGGTTGCTTCTGACAAACCAGATGTGATCTGCTTAACAGAAACTTTCCTCCCTCATGATGTCTCTGATTCCTTGGTATCTCACCCAGGTTACTCCCTCCTCCGGTATGATAGACCTGAGCCTCGTCCTGGAGGTGGGGTTGCTATCTTTATAAAAAACTCTCTTCCTCACTCGCCCTGCTCTGCCCTCTCTCCACCTCACCCCCAGGAATACATTTTGGCTACGGCTTCCCCTTCGCTCCCACCTTTTGTTCATATGTGTGTTGTACCGTCCACCAAACAGTGATGACTCCACCTACATCTCGCTGTCTGATAATATGGACCAACTTCTATCGACCCATCCCAACTCTCTCTTCCTCATATGTGGTGATTTCAACTGTCACCATGCCAGTTGTCTGGGTGTGGGTACCGCTCTCACCAGCCATGGCTCTTCAGCAAAGGACTTCTGTGACTCACTGGGACTGACACAATCTGTCAATTTCCCGACCCGGATCTCAGTCAACGGAGCATCTTCTCTTCTGGACTTGGTTCTGACTAACTTCCCTGAAAATGTCTGCTGCTCTTCTTCTGCTCCAATCGGCTCTTCAGATCATGTGCTTGTTAAAGTGGACATCTCTCTGACCATTCTCAGAGAGCCTCAGCGTCGTCGAGTCTGGCATTTCACTCAGGCCAACTGGCACGGTCTTCAAGCAGCCATCAATCATCTGGACTGGTCTCCCATCCGCTACCGCCTCTGACATCAACTCATCCTGGGAATTCTTCCAAAGTAAATTGCTCTCTCTCATGCACAGATTTATCCCATCTCGTCTTCAGTTGTCATACCCTTCCTCCCGTCCATGGTACACGGAATCTTGTGGTGAGGCTATTGCCCAGAAACAACTTGCTTTCGTCTCCTGGAAAGCAAATCCAACAGAAGGAAATCTCATTTCCTTTCACAAAGCCCGAAACAAGTGTGTGTCCACCCTCAGGAGAGCCAGGAAACAATATCTCTCCGTTCTCAGGACCGAACTCTCTTATCTGTCTCCCTCTTCCAAATCCTGGTGGTGTCTGGTCAAATCTGTTTCTGGTGTTTGTTCCCCCTCCATCCCCTCCCTCACCTCAAATGGCCACACGGCTGACTCCGCACGTGAAAAAGCTGAATGCCTCAACTCTGTGTTTGCCTCTAAATCTTGTGTCCAAAACCCATCCCTCTCTGTACCCACCGTACCCAGTCGTACCCAGTTGCTCCTGGACTCTGTGTCCTTTCCTCCTGACAAGGTGGAAAAGTTTCTGTCAACCCTCGACTCTGATTCTGCAACTGGACCTGACGGCATCAGCCCACGGGTCCTAAAATCCTGTTCTTCTGCTCTTTCACTCCCTCTCTCTGTTCTCGTCTCCCTCTCTTTTGCTCAAGGTCATCTTCCATCTGCTTGGAAATCTGCCAACATCACCGCTTTGCACAAAAAAGGTGTAAAAACAGATCCCAGCAACTACAGACCAATCAGCCTTCTCCCAATTATCAGCAAAGTCATGGAATCCATCATTGCTTCAGATATGAAATCTTTCCTCTTCTCCAATGGCTTGATCTCTGATCATCAATTTGGTTTCAGACCTGGACACTCCACTCTGGACATGCTGCTTCTGCTTTCTCAACAATGGATGGAGGTCCTCAATGACAAACAGGAAATTAGAGCAGTTTCCCTTTATTTCACGTGCCTTCGATACGGTCTGGCACCCCGCTCTGCTCACCAAACTCTCCTCTTTTGGTGTCCATGGAAATCTCCACGCATGGCTGGCGGACTTCCTCTCTAGTCGTAGTCAACGTGTGGCCCTGAATGGGTTTCTCTCATCTCCTCTTCCTGTTCAGGCTGGAGTTCCCCAAGGCAGTGTTCTGGGCCCTGTGATTTTTCTGGTTTTCATCAATGATCTCTCTGACTCTTGAAAATCCTCTCTATCTCTTTGCTGATGACTCTACTCTCTGTCGCTCCATTCTTCATCCCTCAGATCGGCAGTCTGCAGCCTCCTCACTCTCTGCAGACCTGGACAAAATCACAGACTGGGCAAACAAGTGGAACATGTCTTTCAATCCTGACAAATCTCACACTCTTACGATGTCTCTCCGAAAAGACCGACTGGACAACCCTCCCATCCACTTTCTGAATAATCCTCTCCAAGAAGTTCTGTCACTCAAGCTTTTGGGTCTCACTATCTGCCATGATCTTTCCTGGGAAAACCACATTTCAAATCTGGCCTCCAAAGCCAGTCGCAGACTGGGCATCCTCCGTCGTGCGAAGTCCTTCCTTGGCACACCTGAGCTCCTCACCACATACAAGGCTTTCATCTGCAGCTCAATGGAATACTGCTCTCCCCTCTGGGCTGGTGCTCCTGCCTCACACCTAGCTCGTCTTCACGCTGCTGAAACCAAAGCATTCAGAATCATTGGAATCTCCCGCGATGAAACTAACTCCAAGGGCCTCTCGCTCACTCACCGCAGGCAGGTTGGTGGTCTTTCCGTCTTCTACCGACTCCTCTCTGGCCTTGCCCCCCCAGCTCTCTCTGGGCTCTGTCCCGCAAATATTCCTACAGGTCGCACAAGATCTGCCTGCAACCCTGTTATGGTTAAACTGCCAAAATCAAGACTCTCTGCTCACCTTCACTCTTTCATTCCTCTTTTCTCCCGCCTCTGGAACAAACTCCCTCACTCTCTTCAATCCCACTCAACCTCCAGGTCTTTAAAACAGCTGTTCACCACCATCTCTTATCTTCCCCCATCCAAAACCTTGATCTTTTCTACCCCCGCTAATTTCACCCCAATTCCACTTTTTTGAAATACCAACTTCTGTCCTGGAAGTCCTTGGTGTTCTTGTGTTTTGTACTTCTCCCTCCCCCCCCCCTTCCCACGCCTCCTCCCCCCGGGCCCTCTCCCTTCCACGCATCTCCCTGCTCTCGGATGTTGTGTTTGTGTGCTTCCCCATCTCTCCCCATCTTGTCTTCCACTCCCTATTTTTATGTTTGGTTTGTTTGGTTGATTTGTTTGTGAGATAAATGTTAGCTCTTTACGAGCCTCGATTCAGCATACCAAAAAAAAAAAAAAAAAAAAAGGTCTTGCTTTTGGCAGTTTAACCATAAGAGGGTTGCTGGCAGATCTTGTGCGACCTGTAGGAATATGTGGGGGACAAAGCACAGACAGGGCTGGGGGAGCAAGGCCGGAGAGGAGTCGGTAGAAGACAGAAAGACCACCAACCTGCCTGCGGTGAGTGAGTTAAAGGCCCTCGGAGTTGGCTTCATCGTGGGAGATTCCAATGATTCTGAAAGCTTTGGTTTCAACAGCGTGAAGCCGAGCTAAGTGTGAGGCAGGAGCACCGGCCCAGAAGGGAGAACAGTATACCATTGAGATGTGGATGAAATCCTTGTATGTGTTGAGGAGCTCACATGTGTTGAGGAGAATGAGGAGAATGTGTTGAGGAGAATTGTTTTTTCATCGTTCTGTTTGGATATTGTTGGAATATGTTTAAACCGCAGCCGTGATGCTGACCCCCCCCCCCCCCCCCCCCCCCAGAATTTACATGTTTTAAACGTCTCCCAGTCTGTACCTTGGTCAGAATAGGTACACCGTATCCCTGCGTGTCGTAAGAGACGACTAAGAGGGTTGGCGTCAGGAAGGGCATCCGGCCATAAAAACATTGCCTCAAAAAGAGAACCATGACAATCACAAGTACATTTGGGCAGGGTGCAGCCCGAAGTGGAGATCAGTTTCTGAGGTTTGGGACATGGAATGTGGGGACAATGACAGGGAGATCAGGAGAAGTGGTGGAAGTATTGGTCAGAAGAAGAGTGGACATATGTTGTGTGCAAGAGACGAGATGGAAGGGAAGTGGTGTGAGAATGGTGAAGGGTAGGCAGGGACAGAAATACAAGTTTGTGTGGCAAGGGTGCCTGGAAGGCGTGAATGGTGTTGGTGTCCTGTTTTCTGAGGAGTTTGTAGACAGTGTGGTGAGTGTGACTAGAGTGAGTGATAGGTTGATGATGGTGAAAATGATGATTGGAAAGCTCTTGGTGAACGTCATCTCGGGATATGCTCCGCAGGTTGGTCGAAGCGATGAAGAGAAGGACAAGTTCTGGTGTGCGATAGAGAAGCTGATGGAAAACGTGAAAGATGAGGAAGTTGTTGTGGTGGGAGGAGACCTGAATGGACATGTGGGAAGGAGTATGGATGGTTTTGAGGGAGTTCATGGGGGTTACGGATATGGTGTGAGAAATGGAGAAGGTGAAAGGATTTTGGAGTTTGCTGATGGAGCTGATTTGTTGATTTGTAATACTCAGTTCCAGAAAGAGGACAATAAGGTTGTTACATACACGTCAGGTGGGTCGACGACAACCGTTGACTACCTGATGGTGCGTCGGCGAGATAGGGGGCACCTCCGGGACACAAAGGTGATCCCGGGGGAGGAGGCTGTTTCACAGCACCACTTGGTTGTCTGCGACATAAGGGTGAAAGGTGCGAGGAGAGCTCGGCGGGTGAAGTACCAACCGAGAATGAAGGTGTGGAGGTTGAAAGAGGTGACAGTAAGGGAGGCATTAAAAGAGAGGCTGAGTAGGGTAGAGGATGATGTGGTTGAGCTTGAAAGTGGTTGGATGTCAATGAAAGCTAGTCTGTTGGGAGCCGTTGGTGAGGTATGTGGATGGACAAAAGGACCACCGAGGCACTCGGAAACATGGTGGTGGGATGTTGAGGTTGGAAAGAGGATTGACGAGAAGAGGAAGAAGTTCAAAGAGTGGCAGAAGGCGAAGGGTACGGGAGCAGAAACAGCAGAGCATGAAAGTTATAAGGCAGCCAGGAAGGCTGCAAAGAAAGAGGTAGCAAAGGCGCAGGTGGCATGTAGGAAAATGTTCGGAGAACGCTTGGATTCGGAAGAGGGTCAGAAAGCAGTATTCAGGATTGCAAAGCAGATAGCGAAAGAGAGGTGTGATGTGATGGGGGTGAGTTGCTTGAAGGATGAAGTGGGACAAATCGTTGTCGACCCAGATGGAATTAAAGGAAGATGGAAAAGATATATGGAAATGCTGTAGGATACAGAGAATGAATGGGATGGCAACATAGAGAGTAACCCAGTTTTAGGACCGGCAGAGAAGATAACTGAGAAGGAAGTTGAGGAAGCGATAAAAGCAATGAAGAGTGGAAAAGCGGGAGGGCCGACGGGAGTTGTGGGAGATATGTTGAAGGCAGCAGGAAGTTGGGGTGTGAAGAGAATGACAGAGATCTGTAATCTGGTGGTGAAAGAAGGCCGCATTCCAGTGGATTGGGAACTGTGTACCCTCGTCCCTCTATACAAGGGGAAAGGTGACCCTCTGGAGTGTGGCTCGTACCGAGCGATAAAGTTATTGGAGCATGGAATGAAGGTATTGGAAATGGTGTTGGAGAGGAGGATAAGGAAGAAAGTGAAGATCGACGAAATGCAGTTTGGATTTATGCCAGGAAGAGGAACGACAGATGCGCTTTTCATTGTGAGGCAGTTGCAGGAGAAGTACATGGATAAGAGGAAGAAGTTGTTTTTTGGGTTTGTTGATCTGGAGAAAGCATTCGATAGGGTTCCACGCAAAGTATTGACATGGGCATTGAGGAAGTTAGGAGTGGAGGAATGGTTGATCAGAGTAGTGATGGCAATGTACAAAAGAGCACGCACAGCTGTAAGGACGAAGGACGGGAACAGTGGTGAGTTTGAGGTGAAGGTGGGAGTGCATCAGGGGTCGGTACTAAGTCCACTACTATTTGTAGCTGTGATGGAGGTGCTGGCTCAGACCGTAAAGGAGGGTTTACTGTGGGAGTTGTTGTATGCAGATGATCTGGTGTTGATTGCGGAAAGTATGGATGGACTAAAGGAAAAGATGAACAAGTGGAAGGAATGTATGGAGACAAAAGGTCTGAAGGTGAATATCGGAAAGACAAAGGTGATGGCAAGTGGTAAAGCATGTGGTGAGGTGGAAAGAACTGGGAAGTGGCCGTGTGCTGTGTGCAGGAAGGGTGTCGGAGTGAACTCCATTCAATGTACAATGTGTGCTGAGTGGGTTCATCAAAAATGTAGTGGTCTGAGAGGGTCATTAACCAGTGTGGCAGCTACATTCAAATGTAAGGTGTGCACAGAGGGAGCTGCAGATGGAGGAAATGTTGAGTTGGATCTTGGAGACGGCGTGAAGCTGGAAGGTGTGAAAACATTTTGCTACCTCGGAGACATGCTGAATGGAGAAGGTGGATCAGACTCGGCAACGGTTGCTCGAGTGAGATGTGCATGGAAGAAGTTTCGGGAACTGAGTGGCGTGCTGATGAGGAGGAGAGTGTCGCTGAAGCTGAAGGGAAAGGTGTATGCTGCATGTGTGAGAAGTGTTATGATTTATGGGAGCGAGACATGGGTAATGAACGTAGAGCAGCAACGAAGGCTGGAAAGGGTGGAAATGCGAATGGTTCGATGGATGTGCGGAGTATCGTTGAGAGAGAGGAAGACAAATGATGAATTGCGAAAGATGATGGGAATATTGCCTGTGATTGATGCTGTGAAGAGGAACAGGTTGAGATGGTTTGGTCATGTATTGAGGAAGGATGAAAGTGACTGGTTGAGAAGAGTGATAGAAGTTAATGTAGAAGGAAGTAGAGGACGGGGAAGACCGAGAAAGACTTGGCTAAAGATGGTGGAAGAAGAAATGCGGGCAAGGGGGTTAACAAGGAGAGATGCAGAAAATAGGGCAAAATGGAGAAGATTGTCATGGGGACCGCAAGGCTAACCCCCGCTCTAGCAGGGAACATGGCCTTAAAATGCATGTTGTTGTTGTTGTTGTTGTTGTTGTTGAGGAGCTCAGGTGTGCCAAGGAAGGACTTCGCGCGACGGAGGATGCCCAGTCAGCGACTAACTTTGGAGGCCAGCTGGGAAATGTGGTTTTCCCAGGAAAGATCATGGCAGATAGTGAGACCCAAAAGCTTGAGCGACAGAACTTCTTGGAGAGGATTGTTGAGAAAGTAGACGTAGTCACACGTAGTCAACGTGTGGCCCTGAATGGGTTTCTCTCACCTCCTCTTCCTGTTCAGGCTGGAGTTCCCCAAGGTAGTGTTCTGGGCCCTGTGCTTTTTCTGGTCTTCATCAATGATCTCTCTGACTCTCTTGAAAATCCTCTCTATCTCTTTGCTGACGACTCTACTCTCTGTCGCTCCATTCCTCATCCCTCAGATCGGCAGTCTGCAGCCTCCTCACTCTCTGCAGACCTGGACAAAATTACAGACTGGTCAAACAAGTGGAACATGTCTTTCAATCCTGACAAATCTCACACTCTTACAATGTCTCTCCGAAAGGACCGACTGGACAACCCTCCCATCTACTTTCTCAACAATCCTCTCCAAGAAGTTCTGTCGCTCAAGCTTTTGGGTCTCACTATCTGCCATGATCTTTCTTGGGAAAACCACATTTCCAAGCTGGCCTCCAAAGCCAGTCGCCGACTGGGCATCCTCCGTCGTGCGAAGTCCTTCCTTGGCACACCTGAGCTCCTCACCACATACAAGGCTTTCATCCGCAGCTCAATGGAATACTGTTCCCCCCTCTGGGCTGGTGCTCCTGCCTCACACCTTGCTCGGCTTCACGCTGTTGAGGCCAAAGCTTTCAGAATCATTGGAATCTCCTGCGATGTAGTCAACGCCGAGGGCCTTTCACTCACTCACCGCAGGCAGGTTGGTGGTCTTTCTGTCTTCTACCGACTCCTCTCCGGCCTTGCTCCCCCAGCTCTCTCTGTGCTCTGTCCCCCCCAATATTCCTTCAGGTCGCACAAGATCTGCCTGCAACCCTCTTCTGGTTAAACTGCCAAAGTCTAGGCTCTCTGCTCACCTTCACTCTTTCATTCCCCTTTTCTCCCGCCTCTGGAACAAACTCCCCCACTCCCTTCAATCCCACTCCTCCCTCCAGGTCTTTAAAACAGCTGTTCACCACCATCTCTTATCTTCCCCCATCGAAAACCTTGATCTTTTCTACCCCCGGTAATTCACCCCAGAGTCCTTGCAGTGTTCATATGTTTTAATCCTCTCCCACCTCCCCCAAGTCCTCCCGATGTCCCTGCTCTCAAATGTTGTGTTTGTGTCCTTCCCCCTCTCTTTTGTGTCCTTCCCCCTCTCTCCCCATCTTGTCTACCGCTCCCCTTGTTTTTTGTGTTTTGTGTGTCGGTTTGTCTTTTTGTGTGATTAATGTTAGCTCTTTCACGAGCCTCGATCTTGTATACAAAAAAAAAAAAAAAAAAAAAAGTAGATGGGAGGGTTGTCCAGTCGATCTTTTCGGAGAGACATAGTAAGAGTGTGAGATTTGTCAGGATTGAAAGACATGTTCCACTTGTTTGACCAGTCTGTGATTTTGTCCAAGTCTGCTAAGAGTGAGGTCTGCAGCCTTATTTGCTTTTAATCCAAGATGACTGCCATACCACGTGACCTATGACATCACAATTATTAATAAAAACATTCTGCATGGGTGTCACTCATGCACTGAAGGTTTCGTCTCAATCGGACATATGGTTGCTGAGAAAAACGAGGTTTAGCACGTACGGACGTACAGAAGGACAACCCGAAAACATAATGCCTCCAGTGACTTTGTCGGCGGAGGCATAAAAATATATACAATAAATATATGTATGCAACTTTAACATGAGGATTGAAAATTTCTTTTTCGGCTTCTACTGGTACATTGTATGTCTATATATCCATACTAGCAGAAGTACCCGGCATTGCCGGGTGGGGGAGGAGGAGGGGAGGGGGAAGAGGAGGGGAGGGGAACGGGGGGGGGGAGGGGGAAGGGGGGGGAGGGGGGGAGGGGAAGAGGGGATGGGGGGAGGGGGGAGGGTGTGGGGGTGGCTGGGGGAAGAAGGGCCCCTCCCCCCTCCCCCCTACCCCCCCCCTCCCCCCCTTCCCCACATAGGCCATGGCATCACTCTGCCTCTCATGCATCCACCTCGGGCCACCTGTGTACGTCGCAGGAAGGACCACCCTTTTCCCAACATTGCGAGGGTCACCATCGCTGGCCATGAGACTGTCACGGAGGTTGCCGTAGTTATCAGTGAGTAAGGTCTTTTGCTCCCTGCAGATAAAGCCCAGTCGCTCTGCCTCGATTTTAGAATATACATCTTCCAGAAACTGCTGAAAGAGTCGTCACATCTGCAGTATGTGATTTCCCTCTCTCACCATGATGTGGTAGCTGTAGTACTGCAGCTGTGTGAGTTTTTGTCCATCGTTTCCAGTAGCAGTCCTGGCCACCAGGTGGATAGTGTAGCCATCCGTTCCATATGGGAACACTATGGGGTACTGTAGTGCATCATAAGATGCATGCAGCTCACTTATCCTTTTGAGTGCCCCATCGCGAAGTTTAAGGACAATATCTCTGGGTTCTGTTGGCTCATTGTCCATTAAGATGGCGACTTCTGGTGCAGACTGGGCGTTGTAGCGGCGTGCATGCTCACCACGTGGTCACTTGTTTTCGCGAATGATTATGTGGCGCTCTTCCGAGTTATCTCCTTCTGCAAGCATATCTCTTGCAGTCTTCAGCTCACGGACCAGATGGTTATTCACGTGGAACCACTTTGTGAGCATTTCAATGATGTGTGGTTTGAGACCGCTGTGGTTCCTGGCAGTCAGCTCTTTGGCATGCGAGTCCAGGAAGTACACCTGTAAGAACTTTGGCTGACCTTCTTCAGGCGGGAGCAAGCTGCCAATGCGGTGGAACACTTGACCTTGGATACAGAAGCTCGGGTTCCAGCCATGTACTTGAGCTTCCTTATGCCCGAAGCTCGTCATCGCAAAACTGCCATTATACGTTCGAATGTTGTGAAGGAAGTGCTTGCTGAGGAGACCTTCGCCAGAGAGAAGTTCCTTCAGGAAGGGAGGAAGGGCAGGGAAAGGCTCAAGGATGACTTTCCCATTGTTGCAGCACACACCCTTGGTCTCTCCTTCGAACTTGTAAGCAGAGCAGTGAGTGCAGACGTGGTCCATTCGGCCGATGTCTGCGTGAGTTGTTGGGTCAGCCGGGTCATACGTGAATGCCTCCCTTTTGTTACTTGGTGTCCGGGCCCGAGCCCGAGCTCGTGCTTCTGCAGTGCCGTGTCGGTTTGCCTCGTGTCTTGCATCACACTCTTCCTCAGTCGCGTTTACTCGCTGTTGTTGTTGCCGATGAGCCTGTTCATTGAGCCTGGTTGATCGCTCATCTTGTCGCATTTACTCGCAGTTGTTGTTGCCGATGAGCCTGCTCATTGAGCCTGGTTGATCGCTCATCTTGTGTCTCATTTACTCGCAGTTGTTGTTGCCGATGAGCCTGCTCATTGAGCCTGGTTGTTCGCTCCTCTTCGGTCACCTGTTGTCTCTCAGTCTGTTTTCGCTTAGCTGAAGCTGTCGTCGGACCAATGCAGCTCTTCCTTTTTCGGGGCATTTCGGAGATTTTGATCAGAAACTGCGTGGAATTAGGCCTGGGCCAAAAAGAAGAAAATAGAAAATCATGAAGTGGAATTTAATTGAGAAACTGCGGAATCGGAAAAAGCGATCAGAAACTGCGTGGAAGTCGGAAGTCGGAAGTCGGAAGTCATTGAATGTCGCATTGACAAATAAATGTAACATGTATGTTTCACTCTCTGTCACATGCCATTGGTCCCATGTCAATCGGATGAAGTTGAAAAATTAACGTTACGAAATACGCTGATGACGTCATAATTTAAAAACCCGACGGTTTTTTAAACATTTAAGGTGTGCTGTAGTTTCTCTGGGACGTACTTACTGATTCCGAATATGCCTTTGGTTTTGCTCTGCGATGAGAGTTATAAGAGGACAAACATCCAAACATACTTTATGCTTACCACCACTTAGTAAACACTATTCAGGCTGCTTTTGCAAGCCATGGTGTTATAGTAGACAGAGCTGCCTTTTTGTTTTCACGTACCCATTTTTCCATTGACTAACATTTTTTGTGCGATATAGTCACTCACCTCCCCCTGCTTCCTCGCTCCTTTAAACATTTAAGGTGTGCTGTAGTTTCTCTGGGACGTACTGATTCCGAATATGAAGTTGAAAAAAACAATTAACAGATGACGTCATAATTTTAAAACGCGACGTTTTTTAATTTTAAGGTGTGCTGTAGTTGCTCTGAGACGTACTGATTCCGAATATTCCTTTGGTTTTGCTCTGCGATGGGTAGTTCTTGAGTTATAAGAGGACAAACAAACAAACATACTTTACTGCTTTATATATATAGATATACACACTTTATCCCCCTTAAATTTTTTTTTTTAATTCTCACAGGCTGGCCTAATGGATAAAACATCAGACTCCCAAGCTGGGGATTGTGGGTTCGAATCCTGTCTGGGTTGAATATTTTTTTCCCCTTACTCTTTCAAGTCTTTTATATCGTCTTGAATAAAGTCTTGGATGGTGAACAAATGCATTTTGTTTGTATTTAAAATGTAACTTGTGCAAAATGCCAGGGGCATAGAAAAGGCCCCTTTGTATAAGGGTATGTGCCATGTGGCAAACTTTAGAAAAGAAGGGACATTCCATAGCTTGTAGAAAATGTCAAACAATACAAAATAAGGAGCATTCAAAAAATCTCGTGTGCATGCTAGACTACCCTTGTGTTCTGAGGAGGAACCAAGTAATGCTCTGGAAAAGTTCATATAAAGGGGCGTCAATTTCATTCATACAGCTGCATGAAGAAGTAAATGTATTTTATTTGCCAGATGTCAGGCGCAGAATGTAATCGCCGTGAGAGAAAGGGAATCCTTCTCTCATTGCGGATCAATACACATTTAAGTGATTTACTTATTATTTGTCTTGATTCTATAATTAGCTTGTTTTAACAGTAACAGAATTATTATCATCACCTCACACAGAAACGAGTCGTTGTTGGCTCTCCATTCCTCACGATTATCAATAATGGTTTATTATCGAACAATCGATAATGGTTTATCATCAAATCAAATCGAATCATCGCAGCCAGAAGCTGAATTGTGATTGATTTACAATATAAAACTAAAATCAAGATAATTAAAATAAATAAATGAATATATCGCAATGAGCGTAATAACATCCACAAATAAGTAAAATTAATTGAAAAGTACTGCTTATTAAAAAAAAATTACGAGTACATATATACAAGCATTTACCATATTAATTAACTTTAATTTACCATATTTTCCTCCTTTCTAGAATACGAGGATAAGGATGCATCTTTCTTCCCCCGTCTTGTTATGACCTGCCCCTTGGGTAGAGAGCTTGGGGTATGCCTGTTGCTCCGGAGATCCTAATTGACGTACTCGGGAGGTCAATACGTTCCCTGTGTGTGGGTCGCACCGTTGAACCACTCGGATGTGACCGAGAGGAGTTATCATCCGAATGCTGATGCAACTTTACACCTCCACTCACCGACACATAGGATGCAAATGTATGCCAATCCAGTAATGCAATGCAAAGTCAAAACAGTGGAATGAATGCAAATCCTTCACTCGGGATTAAACTAAAACACAGGATATACAACCAAGCAATACAAAAACCATAGGAAAATCCCACGGACATGTGGGGTTAAAGTATAAGTAATTAAATAAAGACAGACAGGCGCCAAGCCAATGTGGACAAAACAATCAAATGCCCCACCAGATATCCCTATCTAATCCCAAGGAAGGAGGGAGGAGGGAGTGGAGGGTGGGGGTAAAGCAAGATAACAAAATAATATTTGCCAGCATATAAAGAAAAATAAGTCAGAAAAATAAGAGGGGGCATGAGGATTCAGGCTTGTTTGAGATGACTTCCAGCGGCCCCATCTCAGCTGCAGGCCCTAAAGATGGCGCCTCACCACCTTTCTTTCTCTCTCTCTCCCTCTCTCCCTCTCTCTCTCCCTCTATCTCAACCAGATGTGTCCTCAAACTTTACGAACTAGAGCAATTCTTTCAACACTAGCAAACAGCACATTGCCTCAGGTTGGCAAAGGCGATACTTGACGAGTAGCACACACTTCTGCTCCCTCCCTCGTTGATACACGACGCCACATGCACCGTCCACTGATAGGCTCTCCTCCACACCAGTTCCACACCCGTCCCTTCCACGCAGATGGTGCCTGCAACTGACAGCCCTCGGGGGGATCGCTGAACTCTTTCACAAGTGCTCACAGGCCGAATTACTCGTCACAAAAACTGGGCGCTCATCTGCCTTCGTTCCCGCCTTTTCTCACTCTCTCGAGCCTTTCCGGCCATCGCTTCCTCTCTTCATTCCCTGGTCAGACTACTCACTATGTTCTCACCTCTGAAATTATGTAGATGCCTCGAAGGGGGGAAGAAGGTAGATAGATAAGGTAGGTCTTTTAACAGTAGATTGAAAATAAAATTGTAGGAAGATAAATAAAAGGAGCTATGCTGGTTCCACAGCCGACCCGACATTTCACCCGAGATGCACCTTAATGGCCAAGGCTTCCCATCGTTACCAAGCAATCAGTCCCATGAGTGTACCTTCATTATTGAGCGATCATTACGCAATAAACCCCATGAGCATAACATATGGGAGGGAGGGAGATAGTGGAATGAAGCTTAACACAGGTAAAGTGGCTAGAATAAATATCTTGTGAGTCGATAAACTATCTGTTGGATACTGCAAACCCCTTTGGTATTATGCATGATGTATTAGGTAACCCTGTTTCTGTTTCTGGGTAGGCAGAGTCAGTTGCTCGATGATGGCCTGCAGCCGAAGGCTTGCGTTGCTTGGTCACCGTGTAGTTTGAATAAACTCACATGTTCATTTCTGCCTTCTTGAACTTTTAACATGGCGTAGTCGGCAAAAGGAACATTCTGCGCAGCTCTGGGTGTGATCATCGGTTCCAATCCAAGCTGATAACGGTGGATGGCTGCGGATTGACTTTCGATTTCCGTCCGTCGTCATCGTTCACGGGAAGGGGATTTCTCACATTTGTGTCTGTTTCACTTCTCAGTGAGTACGTTTAACACACAGACATGCCTCCCAAAGATAAACCTAAGGAGCACTCTCAGTATGTGACCTCGTTGGTGGTTATTATGAAGGACATGATGGCTATGCAGCAACGTGCTATGTTGAACCCACAACAAGCCACTTAACTGGCAGAACTGGCAGAACTGGCAGAACCCACAACCCACAACAAGCATGGCTGATCAACAGCAGGCACACATGCAGGAAATGAAACTGCTACGTGAGGCCATAGCACGCCGCCCGCCCACTGGTTCTTGTAACGTCGGTGACGATGGTGTTCCAGATTGTCAAAACACCGTTGAGACATCATCTTTATGTGCTCCGAAATTCTCAGTTAAACAACCACCAGTGTTATCCGAGTCTACGACCTGGCGGGATTTCAAGGCATGGAGAAAATAATGGGATGATTACTATCTCATCACACGTCTCGATGGTATGCAAGCTCGTGAGCAGTTAGCAACTCTCCGGAACTGTCTGACATTGGGCATGAGATCAGTCCTCAAGAATGCCATTGATATCGATTTCACATTGGACATACTTTCTGTCAGGGATGTTCTCGCCGGAATCGAAGCACATCTAAGAGGACAGCGGCACATCATCCACGATCTGGTTGATTTTCACGAGCGGTACCAAGGGGATGGAGAGAACTTTGACTCATTTTATTGTGCAATATGCACCGGGAATACACCTGGTGGTTGCAGATGCAGAGTCGTGCCTGCTCAACAGAGGCAGTGAGCAGGAAGAATGAAACAGATGTAGAAGTTCATGTCTGCATGGTCCGAGAGAATCTTCCAGTTTCTGGGGCTAAGTGGGCTGAGTTAGCAGCAGTAACTGCAGAGGTTACCATCTTGCAACAGGTGATCAGCTACATCAAAGACCCGAGTATGCAGTGTCCGAAGCCTGACACCACATTTCAGGATGAACTGAGTGAAGTTGATGGAGTCTTCCGAATGGCCAGCGAATCGTTATTCCTTTCAGCACGGGCAGTGGTATGCTTGGCAGGATTCACGAGGGTCACCTGGGTTAGGAAAAGTGTAAACGACGGGCACGGGAGGCCATTTATTGGCCAGGCATGAATGGTCAGATTGATGACTATGTGAGCCGCTGTGATGTGTGTTTGAAACACCGCAGTGCTCAGTGTGCAGATCCACAGCAGCCGCATAAAAGGCCGAATAAAGCCTGGGTCAAGGAGGGGTGTGACATATTTTACTATGCCAGTAAGCCGTATATGCTGGTGATGGCCTATTTCTCTAACTACCCGGAGGTAGCCTTGCTAACGACCTCCCTGCTAGTCTCTGACATCATCCACCATAGGTCTATCTTTGGACGTCAAGGGATCCCAAGCCAAGTGGTGAGTGATGGAGGACCACAATTTGCCAGTGCTGAATTCAAGAAGTTCTCACTAAACTGGCAGTTTGAGCACATCTTGTCAAGCCCTTACTATCCCCAATCAAATGGTATGGCTGAGAGTGGAGTCAAGATTGTGAAGAGATTTCTTAAGAAAGCTGGAGAGCGAGGAGAGGATCCATATTTAGCTCTGTTAGCCTACCGAGATGCCCCATTAGAAAACGGATGGTCACCGGCGGAACTATTCATGGGAAGGAAGCTCCAAACCCGCCTTCCAACAATAGCTTGGAAGCCAGATTAGCAACGCCCTGAGCCTCGATCTATCAAAGGCAAGGAGCTGTCAGAACTAAAAGAAAAGGAAACCATATGTGTGAGGAACAACGGCCGTTGGGATGACTGAGGCCAAATAGTGCGGATGGTGGGTCCCAGATCATATGAGGTGGAGCTTGATGATGGACGGGAGGCCATTTATTGGCCAGGCGAAGAAACAGGCGACCTCTCTTGGCTACCAAGGAGTGTTTCCCAATGCAAGCTAGATGGCCTTTGATAGAGGAGAAGTTGTCGACTGCTGAGGAGCTGGAACAGCGATCACCGCAAGGAGAGCAAACAAGACCAGCCACCCAACCAGTGCCAGCGCAACATCAGGTGCAGGAGCAAATGCCTGTACCAGCTCTGAGACACAGTACTCGGATCTCCAATAAGCCTGCCAGACTAATTGAAGAGATATAAAGTTGTCATCCTACTAATCAGTGCAGTGTTAATGAACACAAAGATGACTGCCATTTTGATAACCTGGTAAATTAGCTTAGAATTGTATTTTGCCAATTGAAGTGAATTATATTGTTTTGATTTGAGTGGAATGCTCAACACTATCTAAAGAAGCATTGCCATATTGTTTTATCATAGTTCTTGTCTACCTTTGATGTCCCAGCAATATTTGCTAAAAGGGAAAGATGTGTTGATACCGGATCATATGTCATGATCCTGGGGCCAGCTTTCTGTTGTATTTGTTGTTGTACTCTTTTCCTACTTTCGCGAGATTCAATAAAGCGAGAGTGAGACTTGGTACGATCATGGCGTAGGGTCACAATACGATCGCAACACTCGGCAGCCTGTGTTTTGGCCAAATATCAACAACGATATTGCCAACGTGACTCGCTCGTGTCCTGTGTGTCAGGAGCGAATGGCCAGCTCTTCAGAAGGAACCATTAATGAGCGATACACTACCACGGCGTGTGTTCGAGGAGGTATCTGCCGATTTGTTTTCCCATGCGGGAAAATCGTATCTGGTCTACGTCGACCGCCTCTGGGTGGCCATGCATCTATTTTTTCACGCGTGACCCCACGTCACATGACCTCATCCAAGCTCTACGGTTATTCTTTGTGGATCTGGGTGTCCCAGTTCGTCTTCGAACCGATGGCGGCCCACAATTTGCATCCTATGAATTCTGAAAATTCATGGAGCGTTGGGGAGTTAACCATGGCTTCTCCACACCACACCTTCCACACTCGAATGGACATGCAGAAGCAGCGGTCAAAGTCATTAAGACACTGGTCGCTAAGACTACACACAACGGCAATCTCGACGATGATACATTTTGCCGCGGCTTGCTCGAATGGCGAAACACGCCACGCACATCTGGAAGTTCACCAGCTCAAATTCTCTTCGGGCATCCAACACGAACTCCTGTTCCTGGACATCAGCGCACTTTCGCACCCTAGTGGCAGATGGCTGCTGCCGAGTGTGACGCTAAAGCCGCCGAGATACGGGCGAAAACCAGCACGCATTACGTTCAATCGTCCAAACCTCTCACGCCATTTTGTGTCGGCACCGAGGTGTTGGTACAAGATCCACAGACGAGGCGTTGGGATAAGACCGGTGTGGTCATCGGTGTTGGACATCGCCGGGACTATCATGTGAAACTGCCGTCGGGCAGAGTTTATTGAAGGAACCGGTGTTTCCTTCGTCAGGATGTTCCTCAATGCTCCGCTATGGATGGTGAGGGTCAAAAGCCATCTACTGTTGGAAGCAAGGACAGACCAGCTTCCTACCCACCGAAGCGACTCGATTTGTAAATTGTTATGCATGAACTGTTGCTCTATATTGCTTTGTGTTCTTGTTACCACACATAGGGTTTTGGACAGGAATGGTAGTATGTGCTCATGCTGATCTATTTGGGGGACTGTCGCCTCTTGGAAACCTCCATATGTCGTCTGTTTGAACTTTGAAGTGAAGCCGTGAAGGGGAGATGTCGGATACTGCAAAACCCTTTGGTGTTACGCATGACGTATTAGGTAACCCTCTGTCTGTTTCCGGGTAGGCGGAGTCAGTTGCTCGATGATGGCCTGCGGCCTAAGGCTTGCGTGTTTGGTCACCGTGTCGTTTGAATAAACTCACATGTTCATTTCTGCCTTCTTGAACTTTTAACACTATCTACATCATTCAACAAAAGGATGATTCTTTGAAATTCTTACGTGCTAAGAGTTTTGCTGAACCTGCGTTGTTATCCAATGTATCTCGCCGCAGCGGTATTATTAGCTGTAGTTTATTGATCAAGTTCGATTCACCTTTTTTTTTTTCTTTCAACCAACTCCGCGCCGGTTACGTAAAACTTCTTCTATATTAGTTAATGTATAAGACCTAAATGGTAATATTATGTGGTATATATAAATGACGTCGTGGAATAGCTTCAAAAATGAACTAAATAATTGGAAGGAGAATTTTTTCCAATTTTAACGGCCATGGTGGTGTAGTTCGCGGCAATGCCTTCTATTATTTTTTTCCATCAAGGCCGACTTTATGGAGCCTTTTCTCATTAAAAAAAAATATGCAAAGTGACCGTAGATTTGTTTGATTTTCATGTTCGGAGTGCATAGTTTATGTGCGAGCTGAAATTGTCGATTTAGCCAAATAATCGAGTAATCGACCAGGAAGAAGTAAAAAAAAAAAAGAAAACGGAAAATAGGCTGAAGTATACGGATGTGTTGTGTACACTGCAGCAATAATATTATTAACGAAACACGACAGAGCTGTGGAAGCAGCGAACCAGTGATCGGTGCCTCGCTGCTCCGCGTGAAATTGACATGCAGCCCGCTGGCAGGAAGGGTCGCGATCGCCGGACCGTTGGTCGGACCTGTCCGGATGAGTCATGCCAAGCTCCTCTCGTCCTCCCCGCGACCGGCGGTGATGTTCAATGCTCCGCCTGTGGGCAGCGATTCTCGCAAGGCCGTGTGGGCGAGATGGGGGAAGAGGTGAAACGCTATGCATGTGCTTTGATGTGGATGTTGTGTTTAAACCGACTCGGTGGCCTAATGGTTGGAGCTTCCGCTGGGAGGTCGGCGGTTCGAATCCCGGCCCAGTCGTACCAAACGCTTTAAAAGATGGCCCGTGCTGCTTCCTTCCTTAAATATTTGATGCTAAGTGTTTAAAAAAAGACGACCAACCATCGGTTAGCAACCGTTGCGCAGGCTTTGATGGGCCTAATGGCCTCTCAGCCCGATTAATCTCATGTCGTGGTCTTTCACTCTAATGTCCTCTCAAGTGGAATGTAATAATGTTCAAACCCACGTCCCACTATCATTTGTACACTGTGATTACGCAAACCTGTGTTTACTATTTCATGTTGTCTCTAAATTGAAACATTTGTTGGAGAGAATAAAAATTCCATAGTTGGCAGTGTAGATGTCCATGTTTGAAAAAAATATATAAAACCAGAACAATGCGACTGTGTCGCCAATATGCCTCCGCATAGTCCCACAACGGGTAGATGCCATCGTTCACTGTCCTAAAAATAAACAATTTGATTTAAATCCCTTCAGCTGTTATTTGATTTAAATCCCTTCAGCTGTTTTCAAGTATCACATTTTCACCAGCCATGACAGGTTTCACATCGATAAGGTGAGCGGTTTCAGAGATATAATTATTTAATATTTTCTTTCACGCTAATATGACTGAAGCATGGTGTTGGCTTAGCGGTCAGGGTGCCGGCTTGGGATCCTAGGATCCTGGGTTCGAATCCCTGTCGATCGCTGAATTAACGCCAGGGGGGTTGACTCAGCCTGTCATCCTTCAGAGGTCGGCAAATTGAGTACCAACTTGCTGGGATGAATGATCCCGGTGTGTACCCCGATTTAGAATAGGTACACCGTATCCCTGTGCATCGTAAGAGACGACTAAGGGTTGGCGTCAGGAAGGGCATCTGGCCGTAAAAATATTGCTTCAAAAAGGGAACCATGACGTCATGGGGCCCGCAAGACTAACCCCCGCTCTAGCGGGAAAAAATGGCCTTTAAAACGATCATTCATTCATATTCATTCACTCACAATTCCAGTCTTATTGACTGGAATTCATATTGATTGCGTTACGAAATTCACATTAAATTCACAATTCACAATTTATTCACAATATGGCTGCCATGCCATGTGACCAATGATGTTTTCGTGATCATCTTTTAATCACCATGCCCAGTCAATGACACATGTAAAGTTTCGAGTCAATCGATTTGGTGGTTTGGGAGGTGTTTTTTCAAAGGTTTTAGGTTAAATCCAATATGGCTGCCAAACCATGTGACCTATTGTTACGGATTTATGTGAATGTATGTGAATTACTATTCAGGTCTTTGCTTATCAATGTGTAGTCGATTAAAGGTTGTTGTGATTAAAGGGTCAGGAGCCCTTCTGGGAAAAAGGAGACCGGAAACGGAAGAAGAAAAGACACGAGGTGCGGGAGAAGGGACGATCTTCTTCCTCTTCCTCGCCGAGCTCCGAGGCGAGGGTATCGATATTGAGCAGCGTCTGACGCTGCGTTGGAAAACCCGTCTGGCGAAAGGAATTACCCCTTGACACATCAAGTTGCCGTGGGTTCGTGCACGGAACCAAGCGTCCTACACAGTTCGCCTCACCGTCTACAAGGACGCGTACGGGTCGCCCCTTGGGCCTCGCGCGCTGGACAAGCCGCGCGGCAACCGTTGTTCCCGGTACGTGACGTGCACGTTTCGGAGCACGTCAGCCAGGGGTTCGTTCAACCGCCCGTGTGTGGAGAAGCCGACCTTCATCTTGGTCAGGAGGGGCCCAGAGACATGGTGAGGGACAGAGACCAAAGGGGTCGTGAGTTCCCAAGGGGTCGGGAGTGGGGAAAGGGGACACACATATATAAGATGGCCATCTTAATAATATTGGTGACTGATTGTTGATGGTTGTTGATGGTTGTTAATGGTTGTTGATGGTTGATTGCTCGGGGAAAATATTATTGGTTATTCCGGATCCTTGGTGTGGGGTTTCTTATTGACTGGAATTCATATTGATTGCGTTACGAAAGCGCATAAATAATAGATCTTTCTGGCGGAGTTCCTCTCACGGTCCGGGGGTCACCGAGACCAGGTAGTCACCGGGAGGACCACGTAACAGAATTGGGGGCTCGTCCGGGATCTAAAATTGTATAAAATAATAAAATATTATTTTTATTAATTAAAATTTATTAATTAAGTATTAATTGGTAAATTTTTGGGGAAATTGGGGGTAAAGTCTTGGGTGAAGGTTAACAGGTGTTAACGATAGGCACCATGGCGTTTGTGGCACAGAACTTTGCGGTAACCCCGAGTGAGGCACAGTTCCGAGCGTTACTAAAAGCGGACCTCTTGAAATTGGCCAAACATTTTAACTTGGAGGTCCGAACTAATTTGAGGAAGGCAGAGTTGCAGACCACGGTGATACAGTCTATGGTGGGATTAGGAACATGGGACGAGTTAGCCTGGAGTGGCTACCCGAAGAACCAGAAGACGTTGAGCTCCGGAAACTGGAGTTGCAATTACGGAGCCAGGAACGGATCAAAGAAGAAGAAAGGAAAGCAGAAAAGGAAAGAGCAGAAGAAGAAAGGAAAGCAGAAAAGGAAAGAGCAGAAGAAGAAAGGAAAGCAGAAGAGAGGAGAGAAGAGAAACAGGCAGAGGAAAGGAGAGTGGAACGAGAACTCCAGGAAAGGTTAGCAGAAGAAGAAAGGAAAGCAGAAAAGGAAAGAGCAGAAGAAGAAAGGAAAGCAAAAGAGAGGAGAGAAGAGAACCAAGCAGAGGAAAGGAGAGTGGAACGAGAACTCCAGGAAAGGTTAGCAGAAGAAGAAAGGAAAGCAGAAAAGGAAAGAGCAGAAGAAGAAAGGAAAGCAAAAGAGAGGAGAGAAGAGAACCAAGCAGAGGAAAGGAGAGTGGAACGAGAACTCCAGGAAAGGTTAGAAGGGAGAAAAGCAGAGGAGAGGAGAGCTGCCAGAGAACTCGAAGCAGAGGAGAGAAAAGCCGAAAGGGAGTTGAAGGAACGTGATCTGGCGCTTCAGCAAGAGATTAAATTCAAGGAGCTGGATTTAATGAGAGAACGGGGAGAGGTACGACCCTTGCTGACGGGGTCGACACCTAGCCAGAACACCTGGGATGTGGGCAGACATGTGAGGCTGGTTCCACCCTTCAGTGAAAAGGAAGTCGCTAAATTTTTTCCACACTTTGAGAAAGTGGCTCGACAGTTAAACTGGCCGGAGGAGGCCTGGACCATACTAGTGCAAAGTGTGCTGGTGGGAAAAGCTCAAGAGATTTATTCGGCGCTACTAATGGACCAATGTGCAGATTATGAGGTATTGAAGAAGCACATCCTCAAAGCCTATGAGTTGGTTCCGGAAGCTTACCGGCAAAAATTCAGGAATGCCAGGAAGAGGGAGAGTGAGACCCATGTGGAGTTTGCCAGAGTGAAAGAAAACGTGTTTGATCGGTGGTGTGAGTCAAAAGGAGTCGGGAAAGACTTCGAAACATTGCGTGACTTGATCCTGGTGGAGGAATTTCAACAGTGTGTCCACGAGGACATCAAAGTGTACCTGCAGGAAAAGAAAGTACCGAAGTTGTGGGACGCAGCCACCATGGCAGATGATTATGCCTTAACACACCGGATAGGGGTCCACGAACCTAACTCCTCGCCTAGATCTCCGCAGGGGAGGTGTGGAACAGCAGGTGCGGAGAACGACAATACATGGCGGCGGCCTCGAGATGAATATGGGGACAACGTTGATACCCGAACTGTTCGAAATCAGGGGGCTACGGGCCCAAGACAAACTTGTTTTTCGGGGGGCCCGAGGCAGACCACGAGTTTTTCCTCCGGGCCTACTTGCGCTTTTTGCAAGAAACCTGGACACTTGATGTCCAGTTGTTACCTCATGAAAAGGGAAAACCCAGAGCGGAGTCCGACTATTACCACTCCGAATGCGATGGCAAGCGTAAGAAATCGCCCACAGAAGAGTTACCAACCATTTATTTATGAGGGGTTGGTCTCACTCAAGGGAGACTTGACTAACCCAAGACCGGTTAGGGTTTTGAGGGACACAGGAGCCCATCAATCCTTAATGCTTGAAGGCATTTTGCCATTGTCAAAGAGTACCGCAACTGGTGATAGTGTTTGGTTACAAGGGATCGGTGGCTGTGTGAGTGCCCCACTTCATGTCATCCATTTGGAATCCGATTTGGTGTCAGGACCGGTCACCGTCGGTTTACAAGCCAAGCTTCCTGTGGAGGGAGTATCTGTGATTATCGGGAATGATTTGGCCGGGGGGCAAATTTATGGTAACCCGAGGGTTGGGAAAGAGCATAGCAGGGAAAATAACACCACACCAGCTCGGGATGGCGACAAAAGTTCCAAGTTATTTGTAGGGGGACTGAACTTCAACACAGAGGAAGAAGTTCTGACCTCTGTCTTTAACAGATATGGGCCGCTGGTGGAAGTGCGGGTGGTAAAAGACAGGGAAACGCAACGGTCAAGAGGGTTCGGCTTTGTCACGTTTGCAAGCACAAGAGACGCCAGGGAGGCAGAGAAGAATTGGAATGGTAAGGATTTGGAAGGTCGGACCATAACAGTAGGGAAGGCATTTCGTAGGCGTCGAGAGGTCTACAGAAGAAGACCACTTGGCGGTAGTTTTGGTGTGGGCAGCAGCCGATATTACTATGAAGGCTCCCAGAGTTACGGCACCTCCCGAAAGAATGAATGTCAGAGCACTGGCCGAGAAGGAGACCACCAGTCAGGTAACGGCTGGGACAAGGGGTCCCACTGTAACTGGTAGGAGTCTGAAGAAGTTGAAGCCCTATATACGGTGGAGCCGCCGAGCCGGGGCTCCTACACGGACTAACCGTGAATGCCGCGTTCTTAAAGGCGTCCAGGTAGTGAACTTTCCTGCACGGACTAACCGTGAACTCCACATTCCTTCAGGCGTCCATGTAGGGAATACTCCGCTGGGCCTCCCGAAAAAGTGCTATAGAGAGGTTTAAATTTGGGGGCTTTGGTCACCACCTCTTAACCGTCATTCAAGAGAAACTAGAAGTGGTTGACGCTTGGTCCAGAGGGAATTAATCTAGGGGATTGTGTGAAATTTTGTTGCTTTATTTTTAAGTGATGACTGTGCCCGGGGGGAACTGATGATTTGGGGGGGGGGGGGGGGGGGGGGGGGTGAGTTATCTGGTTTGTTTATCCAAGTTGGCCGGCAAAGAAAGTTTTCGCTGGGTTCAAACTTTCTTTCTTGAAGGGGGGGAGTGTTACGGATTTATGTGAATGTATGTGAATTACTATTCAGGTCTTTGCTTATCAATGTGTAGTCGATTAAAGGTTGTTGTGATTAAAGGGTCAGGAGCCCTTCTGGGAAAAAGGAGACCGGAAACGGAAGAAGAAAAGACACGAGGTGCGGGAGAAGGGACGATCTTCTTCCTCTTCCTCGCCGAGCTCCGAGGCGAGGGTATCGATATTGAGCAGCGTCTGACGCTGCGTTGGAAAACCCATCTGGCGAAAGGAATTACCCCTTGACACATCAAGTTGCCGTGGGTTCGTGCACGGAACCAAGCGTCCTACACAGTTCGCCTCACCGTCTACAAGGACGCGTACGGGTTGCCCCTTGGGCCTCGCGCGCTGGACAAGCCGCGCGTTGCTTTGCCCGCTTTGCTTGGCAAGGAGGTGTGCGCTGCAACCGTTGTTCCCGGTACGTGACGTGCACGTTTGGGAGCACGTCAGCCAGGGGTTCGTTCAACCCCCCGTGTGCGGAGAAGCCGACCTTCATCTTGGTCAGGAGGGGCCCAGAGACATGGTGAGGGACAGAGACCAAAGGGGTCGTGAGTACCCAAGGGGTCGGGAGTGGGGAAAGGGGACACACATATATAAGATGGCCATCTTAATAATATTGGTGACTGATTGTTGATTGTTGATGGTTGTTGATGGTTGATTGCTCGGGGAAAATATTATTGGTTATTCCGGATCCTTGGTGTGGGGTTTCTTATTGACTGGAATTCATATTGATTGCGTTACGAAAGCGCATAAATAATAGATCTTTCTGGCGGAGTTCCTCTCACTGTCCGGGGGTCACCGAGACCAGGTAGTCACCGGGAGGACCACGTAACACCTATGAATTTAATATTTCAATACAAATGGGTCATTCATCATGTGCATGCAATTTCAGATTTTTAGGATAAGGAATTCGATTAAAACATTGATGGCTGATATACCACTTCACCGATCATGTCATCATTATCATGCTTTTGTTTCCCATTGGGAGTACTTGACAATGTGCCAAGTTTCTAATTTTTCCATTCTGCAGTTTCCGATAAATAATTTAATTATTTCAATAATCAAACGGAAGGCAATCTCATTTCCTTCCACCAAGCTCTGAACAAGTGTGTGTCTACCCTCAGGAGAGCCAGGAAACAATATCTCTCCACTCCCAAGACTGAACTCTCAAACCTGTATCCTTCCTCCAAATCCTGGTGGCGTCTGGTCAAATCTGTTTCTGGTTTTTGTTCCCCTTCCATCCCCTCCCTTACCTCAAACGGCTACACAGTTGACACTGCACGTGAAGAAGCCGAATGCCTCAACTCTGTTTGCCTCAACATCTTGTGTCCCAAACCCATCTCTCTCTGTACCCATCTTACTGAGTCGAACCCAGCTGCTCCTAGACTCTGTGTTTTCTCCTGACAAGGTGGAGAAGCTTCTGTCAAACCTCGACTCTGATTCTGCAACGGGACCAGACGGCATAAGCCCACGGCACGGGTCCTAAAATCCTGCTCTGCCGCCCTTTTACATTCTCTCTCTGTTCTCTTCACCCTCTCTTTTGCTCAAGATCATCTGCCATCAGCTTGGAAATCAGCCAACATTACCGCTTCACACAAAAATTGTGGAAAAACAGATCCTTGCAACTACAGACCAACAAGCCTGCTCCCAATTATCAGCAAAGTCATGGAATCCATCGTTGCTTCGGATTTCAAATACTTCCTTCCTCTCCAATGGCTTGACCTCTGATCATCAATTTGGTTTCAAACCAGGCCACTCTTCTCTGGGCATGCTGCTTCTGCTGTCTCAACAATGGATGGAGGTCCTCAATGCCAAACAGGAAATCAGAGCTGTCTCCCTTGACATATCACGTGCCTTCGATACGGTCTGGCACCCCGCTCTGCTCACCAAACTCTCCTCCTATGGTATCCATGGAAACTCCACGCATGGCTTGTGGACTTCCTCTCTGGTCGTAGTCGACGTGTGGCCCTGAATGGATTTCTCTCATCTCCCCTTCCTGTTCAGGCTGGACTTCCCCAAGGCAGTGTTCTGGGCCCTGTGCTTTTTCTGGTCTTAATCAATGATCTCTCCGACTCTCTGGAAAATCCTCTCTATCTCTTTGCTGATGACTCCACTCTCTGCCGCTGCATTCCTCATCCCTCATATCAGCAGTCTGCGGCCGCCTCATTCTCTTGAGTTGCCAATGGCCACACAATAATCATGAGATGTAGACATGTAGTGGCTTGTCACATATTCTGTGGTCTCGCTAATGGCGGTGGTACACAAGCAGCAAGTCCTTGGGAGCAGAAACAGAAGTAATATCTGTTGAAAAGAGAAAGAGAGCCAACTTTGCGGCGTTATTCGAGCGGGTCGAGTTTTGAGGTCAGATTGGGAGAGTTCATGGAAGAGTCCTCACTCTCTGCAGACCTGGACAAAATCACAGACTGGTCAAACAAGTGGAACATGTCTTTCAATCCTGAGAAATCTCACACTCTTACTATCTCTCCCCAAAAAGACCGACTGGAAAACCCTCCCATCTACTTTCTCCACAATCCTCTCCAAGAAGTTCTGTCACTCAAGCTTTTGGGTCTCACTATCTGCCATGATCTTTCCTGGGAAAACCACATTTTCTGGCCTGCAAAGCCAGTCGCCGACTTGGCATCCTCCATCGTGCAAAGTCCTTCCTTGGCTCCCCTCTGGGCTGGTGCTCCTGCCTTACACCTGGCTCGGGTTCACGCTGTTGAAACCGAAGCTTTCAGAATCATTGGAATCTCCCGCAATGAAGCCAACTCTGAGGGCTTTTCACTCACTCATCGCAGGCAGATAGGTGGTCTTTCTGTCTTCTTCCAACTCCTATCCGGTCTCGCTCCCCCAGCTCTATCTGTGCTCTGTTCCCCAAATATTCCTACTGGTCGCACAAGATCTGCCAGCAACCCTCTTCTGGTGAAATTGCCAAAATCAATACTCTCTGCTCACCTTCACTCCTTCATTCCTCTTTACTCGCGCCTCTGGAACAAACTCCTTCACCCTCTTCAATCCCACTCCTCCCTCCAGGTCTTTAAAACAGCTGTTTACCACAATCTCTTATCTTCACCCATCCAAAACCTTGATCTCTTCTACCCCCGTTAATTCACCCCAGATCCACTTTTTTGAAATGCCGATTTCTTTCCTGGAAGTCCTAGCCATGTCCACGTGCTTTATACCTGTCCCATCTCCCCCCCCCCCCCCCCGCCCCTTTCCCATGCCTCCTCCCCCCAAGCCCTGTCCCTTCCACAAATCTCCCGACCGATGTCCCTGTACTCTGCTGTTGTACGTGTGTGCTTCCCTCTCTCTCCCCATCTTGTCTCCCGCTCCCCTTATTGTATGTTTTGTGTGGGTTTTTTTTTTTTTTTTTTTTTGTGATTGATGTTAGTTAGCTCTTACACGAGCTTTGATTTTGTATGCAAGATTCGAAGCTCGGGTAAGAGCTAACATTAATCACATAAAAACAAACTGACACATAAAACATATGGTAAAGGGAGACAAGATGGGGAGAGAGAGGGAAGCACACAAGTACAACAGCAGAGAACAGGGACAATGGAAGATCTGTGGGAGGGAGGAGGATTGGGGGGAGGAGGCATGGGAAGGGGTGGGGGGTGGGGGTGGAGAGGTAAAAAACAACAACACATGGACACTGCTAGGACCTCCAGGAAAGAAGTCGGTATTTCAAAAGAAAAAAGTGCCAAAAGAGGGTGCCAAATAGGTCAAATGACATGTTGTCAGTTGTTTTGTATGCAGCTGTGGCTGCTGGTTGCATGTGCGGCTGTGCCGCTGATGCAGTGTGCCCTGTTTCAAGTAAGCTGACAGGCCGAGTCAACCGACCTGGTGTTATTTCAACGGCACAAGAGGGGCTCAAAGTCAAGACCCTAAGATTTTAATCCAACCACCTTAACCGTTAATCCAACACGACGTGTTGCCAGTATCATGTTGTGATGCAACCAAATATCCTCTGAAGAACCTACAGAAAGATGCAATTTTTCACTCTCTGACATGGTTTGATATCTGGTATGGTACCCAAGATGCATGCACACTGCCCTCTGAGCTATTGTCCCCCGTCGCACCGCGGAGCGAAAGGGGGACTATGGTTTTCCCCTCCGTCCGTGTGTGCGCCCGTCCGTGTGTGCGCCCGTCCGTCCGTCCGTCCGTGCGTGCGTGCGGATGTGTGTGCGTGCGTAAGCCAAGGACCGAATTCTAATTTGGTGTGTGGGTGCAACTAGGCATAAGGAAGAACGCTATTGAAAATTAGGTCGCCACGTCAAAATCCAAGATGGCCGCCACCATGTATATCTGAACCTTGTGAGCGAAATATCTTGAAAAATAAGCGAAGTACTAACTTCTAATCTGGTGTGTGGGTGTATCTAGGCATAAGGAAGAACGCTATTGAAAATTGGGTCGCCACGTCAAAATCCAATATGGCCACCGCTATGTATGTCTGAACTTTGTGAGCAGAATATCTTGAAAAATAAGCGAAGTACCAACTTCTAATCTGGTGTGTGGGTGTATCTAGGCATAAGGAAGAACGCTATTGCAAATTGGGTCGCCATGTCAAAATCCAAGATGGCCACCACCATATATATGTCTGAACCTTGTGAGCGAAATATCTTGAAATATAAACCAACTACTAACTTCTAATCTGGTGTGTGGGTGTATCTACGCATAAGGAAGAACGCTATTGAAAATTGGGTCGCCACGTCGAAATCCAAGATGGCCGCCTTGCGTCTTCCACTTTGTCAACTCGCATCACTTCACCTACGGGGGACCTAGGCGTAACACTTGTCTCATCTGGGTTCAGATGTCGACCCACCTATAAACTGTCATTCTGATGTTTCGTAGACAGGACGAGGCAACAATATATTTTCTGTCCCTTGGATGGACGTTAAACTTGGTGTCCCGTCTGCCGGAATTACTTCGTTGACGATAAAGATTCTGTCGTGTCCTTGCAAAAAGTAGGCGTTTTATCGCTGGGAAACTGAACAAACAGCAAATCCTGCTTGGACTGTGATTTGCAAGCAGTCATCTGGTATGCCTGGAGCTTCCTTCACCTGCTTGATATCTGAGAGTGTAGTTGGCAGCAGCTTCTGCACTTTAAATAAATTCACCAGACACCGGTTATTCAAAACTCGGATAATTTAACCACTGGGTAAGGTCTATCCTGTGGTTAAAATTCTTATCCCATGTTTAACTAACCGACAATTTATCATTAATTGAGGAAACAGTACAGTTTTTAGGTCATCTCATCTCGATTATTGAAGAGATGACATTATAAAATGGGTCCGCAAACCGGGTCATGCTGTCCGGGTGTCTGTCCGTCCATCTGTCTGGGTGTCCGTCTTAACGTTTTGCTATTTTTTCTACTCCTCCCTTATTGTTATGGATTTGTCACTTCCGTTGTTGTGGTTTTCATCCACTGTAAACATTTTTGATTCCATGTACTATTATTGTTGTCGTTTAAGGGAAATAGATATTGCTATTTTCAAAAGGTAAAAAGTTAATGTTTTAAATTAAACCGGAACCGGACGATGAAGAAGAGGAAGAGGAGAAAAAGAAGGCGGAGCGAGTGAGTTCGACAAGAAAGCGGAGCTGCTTCGAGTTCTGGAGCAAACGCTGGCGAACGGGAGTCACTAGCGTACTTTCGGGTTTCCCGGGAAAGGGATTCCTGCGACAGAGTTGTTATCGCTGTGACAGATCAACCTGCGTGTCAGGTGTTGCGGTCGATTCCGAAGAGAATGATCGTCGGGCCGTTACCTCTCGAGTACGGGCCGTCGGCCATTTTGACTCTCGCGCTTTGCGCGTCGCGCAAGGTTTTCTTTGCTTCGCTTCAGCCGTTTTCACCGCATTCAGACGTTTATCTGGTCTGGTGTGTGTAACGTGGATTTTGAAGGTTAATTTGCGGTTCGCCGACTGTGAGCTGTGAAACGTCCATACCCGAGGGTGTGATTTCCCAGTCGCCTGGAGGGTGCCTTTGGATTTCCCAGTCGCCTTGAGGGCGCCTTTGCACAGCTTTGGCTGCGTGACTGTGACTGTCATCCGAACGGGATTCTGGTCTCGATTAGACATCGTTCTGACGATCGCTGGAGCGGATCGACGTTGGCTTGAAACCGGAATCAACTTTGGTTTGAAGCCGTGAAAGAGCCATTGGGAATGTTCTTGTTTCACGCATAC
The DNA here is from genome assembly GCF_964187855.1 of Myxine glutinosa. Lineage (NCBI taxonomy): Eukaryota > Metazoa > Chordata > Myxini > Myxiniformes > Myxinidae > Myxine > Myxine glutinosa. The sequence goes on from NC_136268.1 coordinate 82,005,134, forward strand.
ATATGCATGGTGTCGTTCTATTGGAACGTACAATACATGGCCAAAAGTATGTGGACTCTCGAACATCACACCCATATGTGCTCGTCAAACATCTCATTCCAAAATCATGGACATTAATATGGAGTTGTTCCCCCCTTTGCTGTTATAACAGCCTCCACTCTTCTCGGAAGGCTTTCCACTAGATGTTTATTTATTTATTTTTTTTTTTTTTTTTTTGTATACAAGATCGAGGCTCGTGAAAGAGCGAAAAATGATGTGAAATGTTGGAACATTGCTGCGGGGATTTGCTTCCATTCAGCCACAAGAGCATTAGTGAGGTCGGGCATTGATGTTGGGCGATTAGGCCTGGCTCGCAGTTGGTGTTCCAATTCATCCCAAAGGTGTTCGATGGAGTTGAGGTCAAAGCTCTGTGCAGGCCAGTCAAGTTCTTCCACACCGATCTCGACAAACCATTTCTGAAATGGATTTCGCTTTCTGCACGGGGAATTGTCATGCGAAAAACAGGAAAGGGCCTTCCCCAAGCTGTTTCCACAAAGTTAGAAGCACACAATCGTCTGGACTCTAGAATGTCATTGTATGCTGTAGCATTAAGATTTTTCTTCACTGGAACTAAGGGGCCTAGCCCGAACCATGAAAAACAGCCCAGGCCATTAATCCTCCTCCACCAAACTTTGCAGTTGGCGCTATGCATTCGGGCAGGTAGTGTTTGTGATGAATTTTAATCACAACCTCTTCCAAGATATAGAGCTTTATTGGAATCAAAATCTCCACATCATCTACAACAAAAAGATAATCACACATTATAAGTCTTTCATAGTATATAACCCTATCTCTAGCAAGCCATAAAAGATGCATCATTTAACTCGCCAACTAAAGTCCAGTCACATGTAAGAAGAGCAATCCCCTCGCTCTCAGACCATCCCTCTTATAGGCAAATCTCACCACTAGAGAGGGAATTACATCGGATCTTCACCTTTATTTCATTACATTCTCCCTCCAATTAAATTTTCAGCAAGCTAGCATTGATATGATACCAGTGAGATACCCGTGCTACACACGGGTGGGAGGTCGGAACCAAACGGGCAATGCAGATACGGCGAATACCAAAGCATGAAACCAATGAATTCCACATTCCTGTTGCACACTCAGTCACACGTCAGACATGGACAGAAAGTTCGTGAAGGACTTCCATGAAAAACGTACCCGTTCGCAAACAAACAGGTACGTTCACGTATAGAAACATAGATCGTGGGTCTGTGGCGAATCTGCATATGGCGATCCGCGAAGTTCACGTTTAGAAGGTAGAAACCATCACGGCATGTCGTCATTTACTTGAACTCAATATCCCTTTTTTTTCATTCCAAACAACATAACTCCAATCGCAAATTAATCACAAAATAAACTTAACAACATTCTTAATGTTTCCTTCATTGTAAAAACTACCAAGTCAACAGTTAAAGGTATTTTGAGCTGATAGGTGTTACGGCCTTGGCAAGATCGATGGAGACAACGATCTGTTAGCGTATACACCGCCCACATAGCTGTGTGGAATTCTCTCATGAAGGGATTAAACTCTCGTCGTTTGAACTTTGGCCGGGGTCATTATTTACTTTTAATGATGTTTATGTACGAATCAAAAAGAAGATAATTGGTTTTGGGTCGTCCTTTCCGCATATCTCGTGGGATTGTGAGTTGGAGAGACGACCGTGATGGCGGGGAGGGGGTTGGCATTCTCTCATGCAGGGATTCAACCCATGTCCTTACAAAAGGTCTTTGTCCGAGGTCACTGAGTCCAATCGGTGCAGCTGTGCAGCGATCGGTGCAGCCGTTTGTGCGGCACCTGGGAAAATAACGTTATGCGGAGTCCAAACCTGAAAATGCTGGAGGCCAAAGCTGAAATTGGGAAAACAATATACCCTATTTTACTCCAGGGGATCCCAGGATTAACCCCCCCCCCCCCCAAATATCGTTGCGATCGGTTCAGCCGTTTTTGCGGTACCTTCGAACGAACGGATGGACAGACAGACAGACAGACGGACGGACGGATGGATGGACGGACATTTGGTGAATTATAGTAAGATGAAACTACAGAATATAAATCACAGCAAAGAATCAAACGTTCACTAGCTGAGGAGAAAGCAACCTCCCATCCCAATCGAACCGGCCTTCGACTCTCACGGCCGGCTCGAGTGCGATAACTGTCAGAACCGGTTTCAGAATCAGCAATGTTGGGCAATACCGGAATAGGAGTATCCGCTCTAAGCCCAGGCCCAGGCGGTTCTACTCGAATCGGAACCCTATCGGGCAACGTCGGACCCGAAGAAGAAGAAGAAGACACTGCACCCGGCTCCAACACTGGCGGCTCGGGCTCGATAAGCTTATCCGGTCCCACCACATTGCCATCGATTGTATCTGGACATGGACCCTCTCCACAGGGAGCTTGATGTCGCACCGAAACGGTCGCCATCCGAATATGGGCATATTCCAGGTTAGCTTCCAGCACCTGTACCCGATCTACCAGCCGTTCGTACTTGCTGTGTCGTATCATGCGTTTCAAGAAAGCGGGCCCTGGTTCGGAGAGCCAGCCTGGCAAAAATTGACCACTCGCGCTGCGCCTTTGCTAACGAAACATTCGGTCGTGCGGAGTTTCATTGGTGGTGGTGGAAAGGAGGGTACGGATAGCGTGTAACGCTTCGGGTAATACCAGACTCCACTGATGAGGTGCCAACCTCCGAGTCTTCAATCCCATTTCCACAGCCTTCCAGACAATTCCATTAAATCGCTCCACCTACCCGTTCCCTTGGGGGTTATACGGAGTAGTCCGGCTGGCAGCGATGCCACGTTCTAGAAGAAAGGTCTTAAGCTCCTGAGACATAAAGGTAGCGCCCCTGTCAGAATGTACGAAAGCCGGATATCCGAACAGTAGAAACAGCTGACACAAACATTGGATGTCCGTTGCGGATGACATGTCGGGGCATGGAACCGCAAAGGGAAATCGTGAATACTCGTCTACAATCATGAGGATATAGCGATGCGGCCCCGATGCGGGAAGAGGCCCCTTAAAATCAACACCCAACCTCTCCCATGGACGCACAGCTTGAATCGAAGTCCCCATAGGTGGTTTAGAAAAACATGGCTTTACTTCTGCACACACCGAACATGAACGGCACAAGCGTTGGACATCCTCCACCGAGAAAGGCAAGTTATGACGACGAACAAAATGGGCAAGGCGCGTCACTCCAGGATGACATAGAGATTCGTGAATGACTCGCAGATCGTCGGACGTCATGCCCGCACAGACAGGTCTAGACAGCGCGTCGGCTGCCAGGTTATCGCGTCCCAGGCGATAGATTATCTTAAAACAATAATCTGCCAGTTCTATCCGCCATCCCGATATATTTTCATTTTTAATGCGTTGAGCACGCCGATAGTCGTACATAAAGGCCACCGACTGTTGATCGGTAATGAGTTGAAATCTTTTGCTTAAGAGAAAATGTCACCATCACGTAATCAGGCCAAAGAGTTCAATTTTTTGTCAGACCACAGAATCTTTTGCCTCATGCTCTCAGAGTTTTCAAGTGCCTTTTTGCAAACTCTAGGCGTGCTGTCATGTACCTTTTCTCAGAAGTGTCTTCCATCTGGCCACTCTTATAAAGCCTAGATTTGTGAAGTGCTGCAGAGACTGCTGTCCTTCTGGCAGGTTCTCCCATCTCAGTGAAGGAACTCTGTAGTTCTGTCAGTGGTCATTGGGTTATTGGTGGCCTCCCTGACCAAGGTCCTTCTTGCCTCGTTGTTCAGTTCGGTCAGATGTCCAGCTCGAGGAAGAGCCTGGGTAGTTCCATATTCTTTCCATTTCCTAATGATGGAGCTCACTGCTCTTGGGAATGTTCAACCCTCTAGAAATTGTTTTATACCCTTCCCCAGATCTATGCCTCCTCACAATTCTATCTCGGAGTTCTACGGACAGTTACTTGGACTTCATGGCAGAGTTTCTGCTTGACATGCACTGTCAACTGTGGGACTTGGCCATGTAGTGTATATCTTTATAGAAAGGTGTGTTTCTTTCTAAATCCTGTCCAATCAAATGAATTGGACACAGGTGGACTCCAGTCAAGTTGTAGTGACATCTCAAGGATGATGAACGGAAATATTTGATGCACCTGAGCTCAATTTTGGAGTATCATAGCAAAGGGGTTGAATACTTAATTGAGACAAGACATTTAACCTTTTAATTTTTAATTCATTTCTAAAAATTGATTTTAAAAAATCCACTTTGACATGATGGTTGTGTAGATCTATTATGTGTAGATCAGTGACAAAAAAAATCTCAATATAACCCATTTTAAATTCAAGCTGTAACAACAAAATTTGAAAGAAGTCATGGGGTGTGAATCCTTTCTGAAGGCACTGTATGCTTTGGGTGAATTGCCAAAACCGCAACAATAGTTTGTTGTGACTTAAAATATCCCTCGGTGTCTCTATCAAACTATGAGTGAGTTATCGCCATAACCCTGAACAAAATTAAAATTCCTGCACCATCAGTCGAATGTAAGGCCTGGCCAACCAGTTCCTGAAAGATCTGGGATAAAAACCTTCCTTGGTCGATCCCATAAAAAGGTGAGGATAATTGGAGCCATTGAAGAAGTAGTTCTTTGTCGTAGTGCCAAAGATTACTGTTGATTTTGGCATGCAAAGTTTTATCATTACACCTGCACTTCCAATCTGTTTACGCACTTGCTTTGAGTATCCCTTTTCACTGCGGGCTAGATTTCTCAACTCATTTGATTGTGCCTTGTTAATGTGCACAAGGATGACATTGTTAGCATTTCTCACCACTATGTCACGTGTGCAGGGCCTGCTGCTCTTGCAATTGGGAATAGTTGTGATCTTGGGCAAGTTGGTGATTTTTTTTTTTTTTCATTTTATGCTCTGTGCTCGTCACTGTACGGTTGTACTGTGTACAACCTACCTCTTTCTGTGCAAACTCCAAGTTGATAAAATGTGAGCGGATTCAACTCTACATAGAATAGTTGGTCTTGCCACATTTCTCGTCATTGTGGATATCCACGTTCAAGTCCCTGGTGCTGCATTGGTCCATTGTCTCCAAATGTCATTACAATTAATGTTAAAGTAAACTGTCTATTAATGCTTTTGCCTGGTAAATTTTTTTGTTTAACAAGCTCCACCATTAGCTTTGCATCACTTTTAAAAACAATCAAATATATATATATTTTAATGCAGCACAATTTGTTCTTCCAACATTGTTACCTCCGCCACCAAAGGTGGATGGAGGTTACGTTTTTCTCCCTGCCTGCCTGCCTGCCTGTCTGTCTGTCTTTGTTTGTTTGTTTGTGAACAAGACATCTCAAAATGTGGACGGATTCGGACGAATTTGGCAGAGAGGTTGCGTATGTGACGAGGACGAAATGATTAGATTTTGGTGAAGATCTGGATTCGGATCCGGCTAGTAGAATTTTTAAGTGATTCTTCACCATTGGGACATAGGGCTAAAAACGATACATAGCAGGATATCTCAAAAAGTTGTGGATGGATTTGGACGGAATTTGGTGGAGAGGTGTGTGTGACGAGGACTAATCGATTTGATTTTGGTGAATATCTGAATATAGATTCGGATATGAGAGTTATTTAATTTTTAAAGTGATTATTCACCATTGAGAGATAGGGCTAAAACCAATATATAGCAGGATATCTCAAAAAGTTGTGGACGGGTGATTTTGATTAAATGTGATTCTGTATTATGAGTTTCTGGTCTACTCTGGGAAACGAAACGTAAACTGTTCACCTGGCGGAGGTATGGTCTCCACTGAGTACCGTTCTAGTTGCTGCTGCAAACGCGACTGTTAATCATTAGCGGGTAAAATGTACCACTCGACCCCAAAATATTCACCTCTTTATTCCCTCTCCATTCTTGTCTTTTCAGCAGGTGACTCTCCACAATCTATTGCGGAATTTTCTACTTACTGGTACAACCTCATCTGCAGCAAAGCCAGCCATTGCCCCAGCTCAGCGCATCATGGGTCTTACAAACCTCCAGTGCAAGCTGCTTTCACCAATCTTAACATGCTATGGCATGGACAAGGCGACGGGCAAAGCGCGCCCTCTACGGGACATGAAACAGGGCGAGATGTTTGACTGTGCTGTGCTCGCCGATAGAGCCTTCCAGATCGACATCGCACACCTTGATGTGGAAGGATATGGACGCGACCGGTCTGGCAGTGTTACTTATTTGAAGGTGGCTTTGGGTATATTTATAGTAGAATGGTAAGGACATAAATGTTAATTGGTAAAGAGCAAACACCATGTATTAGGTGTACCGGAAAGTAATGTCGTTTTTTTAAAGGTGTGTATTCCTAATTGAAAAAGGCATTGCTTTCCGGTACATCTAATATAAATATGAATAGTTGTTGATGAGAACAGCTCATCTTGGGTAAGGACACTGATTTTTGAGTGAGCAGCGATCTTTACTTGTAATGTGCGGGATTCTCTTCTGATTTGTATTTGTGTTTGGGTATTTAATTGGTGCCATCATCCTCACACAGGAAACACTTAAACTTATCCAGAATGCGAACGAGGATGAGGACCGGCTGATTCCGATTCATGCCGAGATGGACGGTCATTGCCTCGTGCACGCGGTTTCCCGTGCACTTGTAGGGTGGGAACTATTCTGGCATTCTCTGCGTGAGAACCTCAAGGTACTTGCTTGATAAATATACATTGTGTTCGATGCTCTTAACGTTTGGTCATCTGGAACTGGTATTATGTTTTGATCCAACTTCATCTGTTGGTTTATGCTGCAATTAAGTCCAAGAGGAAGATCGCTTCATGCTCTTTTATTGAGTCAAAAGGACCAAATGATACAACTTGTGGTTAGAAGGTCACACACGACCATTTACAAACTTCAGACCAATTGGTACATTTCAATCACACATATTTTTTAAAAATTGCATTTGTCCATTGGAAATGAAAGAAAATCAAAACTCTCACATTCATGTCTATCCATAATAAACGGAATGTTCACCAGAGTGTGGCGAATTACCCCGCACACGAGAAACAAAGAGCAGAGTTAAGCAATTCAATTTGTTTGTTGATCGTTTCTACAAATTGCAATTTATGATTGAGGAACAATTTAATCTCAATTGAATGTTTTATTTTGAACAGGAATTGGTAAACAAACATGTAGTTTTGCAGTACAGTACTTTGGCTCTGAATTTGGCCTGATAGCACATGCACAATTGAGTGAGATATATACAGTGGGGAGAACAAGTATTTGATACACTGCCGATTTTGCAGGTTTTCCCACTTACAAAGCACATAAAGGTCTGTAATTTTTATCATAGGTACACTTCAACTGTGGAAGACGGAATCTAAAACAAAAATCCTGAAAATCACATTGTATGATTTTAAAGTAATTAATTTGCATTTTATTGCATGAAATAAGTATTTGATCACCTACCAACCAGTAAGAATTCCGGCTCTCACAGACCTGTTAGTTTTTTCTTTAAGAAGCCCTCCCATTCTCCACTCATTACCTGTATTAACTGCACCTGTTTGAACTCGTTATCTGCATAAAAGACGTCTCCAGACCGTCTCCGACCACAAAGACCGCAAAGACCGACCGCAAAGCCGTCTCCAGACCTGTCCACACTCAATCAGACTCCAACCTCTCCACAATGGGCAAGACCAGAGAGCTGTCTAAGGACATCAGGGACAAATTTGTAGACTTGCACAAGGCTGGGATGGGCTACAGGACAATAGGCAAGCAGCTTGGTGAGAAGGCAACAACTGTTGGCACAATTATTAGAAAATGGAAGAAGTTCAAGATGACAGTCAATCTCCCTCGGTCTGGGGCTCCATGCAAGATCTCACCTCGTGGAGCCTCAATGATCATGAGAAAGGTGAGGGATCAGCCCAGAACTACACGGCAGGACCTGG
>NC_136268.1:82018086-82025586 GCF_964187855.1 Myxine glutinosa
GTGGGAGAAGAGGGCACAGTCAGAGGAATTGTCGGCAACCATATGGGCCCCCACCTCCTGTCGACAGGCTTCGCAGTCCAGAAAGGAGGGGGCCCCCAGTAGGTCCACAGGCGCCAGACAGAGGACCACCACCTCGGCCCGGGCCAATAGCAATAGAGTGTGCGGGAAACTAGAACGAGCCGAGCATACGGGTCATGCTCGGCTGGCAAGTGTGTGGAGAAGCGCCCTCCTTTGGTGGAAGTAGTGAATTGCGGACAAATTGGCACAGGTAATCTAAGGGTTAGATGCAAAATGTTGGGAGAATTTTGTGAGGCTGTGGTGGACACTGGAGCCAGTGACACCATTATCAATCCGGGTGTGCTAGACCAGAGTGTTGGAGGCTGGGACAAAATTGATAGGGTAGAAGGACACAGCCTTCAACTGGCTACGGGGGCAACGGCACTAATATTGGGACGCGGAGTGGTGAGGATGGAGTTGTGTGGCCTGGAGGTCAGCGTGGTTGTGTGGGTGGTGGGGGTGTGCGATCAGTGTCTGTTGGGACTGAGTTTCCTGGTGGAACATGACTGCCAATTAGACCTTGGGCATGGTCACATGTGGTTGGGCACCGAGAGGCTGCAGTTAGTGGGACTGGGGGATGACGAGGAGGTGCAGGGGACGTGGCTGGAGGTGCCACGCACTGTGACCGTGCCTCCCAGATCCGAGAGAGTGGTGATGGCAGAGTTAGCAGCAGGTGCTCAACCCATTGGCCAGCTGGGGATAGTGGAGTCGTGGTCCTCGCAGGGGACGGAGGGATTAATGGTGGGTCGCACCCTCGTAGACACCCGTGGGCCTATGCTGGCAGTCAGGCTGCTCAACTTGTCCGACAGCCCCCGCACTGTAAGGGGCGGAGCCATCGTAGCCAAATGCAGTAGTGTAGTAGAGGTCACCGGAGGAGGTGGATCCACATGCTTGCCAGTACAGCCGGAAGGAGGGAAAAATTTGGGGAAATGTGATTGGTCAGAGGGAGTGCGGGACATGATGACACGCTCTGAAGAGGGCCTAACATCGGAGCAGGTAGAGACATTGCACAATTTGGTTGGTAAGAACTTGGGTGTTTTTTCTCTCTCTCCGAGGATGTTGGATGCACGAGTCTCGTCGGGCACCAAATTAGTACTGGCTCGGCTCGGCCTGTTCGTCAACCGCCGAGGCGGCTCCCTTTCGCTAAGAAAGAGGAGGCAGAGGAACAGGTGAGCAAAATGGAAAGAGCCGGATTTATCGAGCCCTCGGTGAGTCCTTGGGTGTCACCCATTGTGCTGGTGAAGAAGAAGGATGGGACCACTCGGTTCTGTGTGGACTACCGCCAGCTCAATCATGTGACACTCAAGGACTCGTATCCCCTGCCAAGGATTGATGACACCCTCGATGCCGTTTCAGGCTCAAAATGGTTCTCCACATTGGATTTAAAGAGTGGTTATTGGCAGGTGGAAATGGATAAAGAGGCGAGGGAGAAAACAGCGTGCACCACAGGAAAGGGTCTCTGGCAGTTTGTCGTCATGCCCTTTGGATTGTGCAATGCCCCTGCCACGTTTGAGCGTCTGATGGAACGTGTTTTAATTGGCTTACCGTGGCAGACTTGCCTAGTCTATTTGGATGATGTATTGGTCCACGCTCCCACATTTGAACAGGCTGTTGAAAATTTGTCAGAGGTATTTGGGAGATTAAGGGGTGCCGGGTTGAAATTGAATCCGAGCAAGTGTGAAATTTTCAGGAGGGAAGTGACTTACCTGGGTCATGTGATTAGTGAGAGCGGCGTGGCCACTGACCCTGGAAAGGTAAAATCTGTAAAAGAGTGGCCCGCCCCCAAAAATGTAAGGGAGGTCAGAGGATTTTTGGGCCTCTGCTCTTACTACAGGAGATTTGTGGCAAATTTCACGGAAATTGCAAGACCTTTGCACAAATTGACAGAGAAAGGAGCCATATTTGTATGGTCAGAGAGCTGCATCGAGGCATTCAGTCACCTAAAACAACGTCTGGTGGAGGCCCCAGTTTTGGCATACCCGACGGAGGATGGCAATTACGTCCTGGACACAGATGCGAGCCAGGAAGGATTGGGAGCTGTGTTGTCACAAATGCAACAGGGAGTCGAGAGGGCTATTGCGTATTACGGTCGGGCACTTTCGAGGCCCGAACGAAATTATTGCGTTACCCGCAAAGAACTATTGGCCTTGCTGTCTGCAGTTGGACACTTTCACCCTTACCTTTATGGGAGGGAGTTTGTGATCCGAATGGATCATGCCTCCTTGCAATGGCTCCTTCGGTTCAAAGAGCCGGAGGGACAAATTGCAAGGTGGCTTGAGAGGCTGCAGCAGTATAATTTCACTGTGCAACATCGGCCTGGCAAAGCACTTGCCAATGCAGACGCTCTCTCTCGGCGCCCCTGTTGGGAGGCACAGTGTAAATTTTGTGATAGACAAGAAGCCAAGGATCCAATTGGGCAGGGCCAAATTGATGCATGCCTATATGCAGCGAGAGTGACCAGGCGAACTTTGCCACAACCCCCACCTGAATTGGGCGATGTGAATTGGCAAGAGAGTCAAAGGGAGGATCCTGTTTTGGGGCCCCTTTTTCATTGGCTAGAGGAGGACAAAAGACCTTCTTGGGAGGAGATTGCTCCACACGGGGCCCAGGTAAAGGCCTATTGGGCACAGTGGCAGATGTTGGGGTTGAAAGAGGGCTATTTGTTCAGAAAGTGGGTGACACCAATGGGCGATGTAGCTTCCTGGTTGATAATTGTACCCAACAAATTGAAGGAAGTGGTTATGGGGCACGTGCATGGGACTAGGACAATGGGACATTTGGGCGTGGCCAAAACTTTGTCCAAATTACGGCAGAGGTTCTACTGGGTGAATTCGGGCAGAGACATTCAAAATTGGGTGAGATCCTGCGACCTCTGCCGTGGTAAGAAGGGACCCCCACGTGCGCGCAAGGCCCCGCTCCAGGTGTACAATGTCGGAGCACCGCTCGAGCGGGTGGCAGTAGATGTGTTGGGGCCCCTGCCAGCCACCCGCCGAGGGAATCGGTACATTATGGTGGCAATGGACTATTTCACCAAGTGGCCAGAGGCCTACCCATTGCCCAACCAGGAAGCCCGGCTGGTAGCTCAAGTTCTAGTTGAGGGATTATTCTCCCGATTTGGCATCCCAAGGGAGCTACACACTGACCAGGGCCGGAACTTTGAATCCGCCCTCCTGCGGTCGGTGTGCGAGCTCCTCCAAATTCATAAGACCCGCACGACCCCCCTTAGGCCTCAGTCGGATGGGATGGTAGAGAGGTTCAACCGGACACTGTTGACACAATTGGCCCTCTTTACATCTGAAAACCAACAGGATTGGGACGAGCACCTTCCCTTTATATTGATGGCATACCGGACCGCCCAGCATGCGACCACTCGGTGCACCCCCGCCTTGTTGATGTTCGGTAGAGAGATGCGAGTCCCCACAGATTTGTTGATGGGACCGTCACCAGGGGAACCGGGTGAGCCAACTGTGGAAAGCTATGCAACCAATTTGAAAGCGAGCATGGAAAAAGCTCATGAGTTTGCGAGGAAGCAAATTGGCTTGGCTTCTTTGCATATGAAAACGCGGTATGACGCTCGGGCTCACACACCTCGGTTCCTTCCTGGAGATCTTGTTTGGCTCTACTGGCCCCGGAGAAGGAAGGGGGTGTGCCCAAAACTCACCTCACCTTGGAAGGGCCCCGGGGTGGTGCTTTGGCAGGTGACTGATGTGGTGTTCAAAATTCAGATGGGCCCGCATACCCTTCCACAGATAGTTCACGGGGATAGATTGAGCTCCTACATGGGTCAGGAGGCTCCGGGGTGGATTGGAAGGGTGAGGGGGAAATTAGGTGTGGTGGATGACGCTCTTGGACCCGACCAACCTGCAACTACCTGCACTTGAGGTGAGTGTTTTGAGGAGTACTGTTTCAGGCTTCAGGACTTGCTTTGGAAATTGGGGACATGTAATTTGGAGTTGGGAGGCGGGTGAGAGTGATGACATGGCCGGTGAGGGGATGGAATGGGGGCCAGGCCACACAGTGTTTTGTGGGTGGCGTATGTTTTTGTGTTGTGGTTATGTGTTTTGATGTGGTCGTGAGAGTGGAACCTGGAGAGTGAGTGATGATTATTGGAGATAATGAGGGGTGATAATTGTGCTTTTGGAAATGTGCTTTTGGAAATGTGTGATGGTTTAAATGTGAACGGGGGGGATTTCACATGTAGCAGGCCATGGCAAGCCTTGTAACACCTTTTACACCATCTATGGAATTGTACTGAATTGTGCTGAGTTGTGTGGAGAATTGAATGGCAGCGGGGGAGGAAGTGTGTTTTGGGGTCTTGTGGGTGGGGAAGGTGTGTGTGTCCGCAGGTACAGAGCAAGCTCTGAGGAGCGATGCCTTCGGCCCCCCCTCTGCGGCAATTACCCCTGGCAGCCGGTGGTAACTGGAAATTGGAGCTCGTCGGTGGAGGGTCTGGTTGGGCGCCGCGGGGTGAGGAAGTCCCCCGGTGACCCGTGTTGCTGCGCGGAAGCAGGAGGCAAGGGAGCCTGGTGTGTGTGGAGACCCTCACCGGCGAGGTAACGGCGGAAAGGGGCTGTTGGGCTGTCACGGGGCCAAGAGGTAAAGGGGGGGGGGGGGGGCAATGAACTTGTAAGTCGGTTGACTTGTTTTTGGGATTGCGGGCACCACAGCCTGATGTGCCCCCCACCATCTTTTTGTGCGGTACCTCCCCGCTGCCTAGTTGAGGAATGCACACACACGCGAATGACATCAATGCCATGGTCCTGCAGGGGGGTGTATTGAAATAAGTGCTTTGTTGACTTTTGAAATGCCTTGATGATTTTTGGAATGTAATGATGAGTTTTGGAATGAGGATGAGTGGTTAAGGGGTCTGTGTTGCATGAATGTGGGCGAAATCCACCGAGCCATGTCACTCACCTGCAACATCTGGACAGGGCCCGTGGAAATTTAGGGGATGCATTGAGATGGCCCCGCAGGTAAGGTTGTGTCTTGTGGCATCCACCGGGGGAGGCGGTCTGTAGACCGGGGTATGTACAAAGGTTAGAGTTTTGAGTTTTTGTAAGATGGTTAAGTTTTGTGGTTAAGGGTGTAGTACTGGTGAAAAATTGAGAAAACTACATAGGTACCTTTGAGAGGCCTTTACACAAAAACAAAGTCAAGTTAATATCTAATTTTCAGTTTTTCTTGAAAGATATAATCTTGGCTTTAACTCAGACCAGTTTCAACGCTTCTTTGTCATATTACATGCATATAATTTGCATAAATTAGACCATCAATAAAAAACAAGGAAAAACAAGGAACACATTTCTACTTCTATCTTCTATGTCACCTATCATTCTTTTCACACAAAACTTGGTACATGTATTATACATGTGTTACTCTACTACCTGATGAGAGGATTTTGTGAAATTATGTCAAATGTTCACTAATTAGCTAGTTATGCCAATTACCAGATAAAACTTGGTTGTCCTTCAATAAATCCACAATGGCTACTCCTATAAACAAAAGCCTTCATCATTTTAAAGGAAGTGATATTCTGAATATCCTGTCCAAATTTCAGCCCAAAAGAATGATGCAAATTAAAGTTATAACAAATTTCATGCAAAATATTATATTTCTTGTAAATTGCGTGTAAAGATAACAATAATTAGGGGTACTTCTATGACCTCTAATAGCATGATTCTTGTTTATAAGACTATAAGGAAACTGTTCAGCTAAAAAAAAATCAAAAATCAAAAAAAAATAACCTGTTCACCAGTACTACACCCTTAAGTTAGTTTTGGTGTGTTGTTTGTTTCCTCCCTCCGCAGGAACAATGAAGAAAATGTCCATACTTGCATGATGGTTAAGGGGTTTAGCATGGTAAGGAAGTGTAGGTAGGTAGTCCGACTCACTTCCCACAGCCCTTCCTGATTTATTTTGTAGGTTAATTAAGTGTGTGACAGTAAGTGTTAAGGCTGGAATGGTAGCGCCTGCGGTGAACCTTGCAGGAGCTACGGTTCCAGGGGGGGGGGGGGGGGCTGTGTTATGAATTGGTAGAGCAACATCTAGAGCTAGGTAGATCTGTATAGGTAGGTATTCGACTGTCGTGACAGGGACTCTACATGTAATAAGTTCTTGATGTTTAGGCGTTTGTCGGGATAAAGTGTATAATTGTGGATCTACCAGGAGATTCGTGTGATAAGTAGTGAGGGATTAAAGATAACGCCCCTGTGAGTCTCACCTAGTAGTCAAACCTTTGTCCATTATGGCACTGCAAACCACATAAACATTAGTTAGGTCCCTAGCGCAACATTAAATAATTCCTTTCCCTGACAATGACTTCGGAACAAACGGACAGGAAACCAAGCCAAAAACACCGCCACAATTGGCCGCCACCGTTTACACCTCCAAGGCCTACAAACCTCGCCTGGCACGTGTTATAACACAAGGACCGCGGGGTCGGGGACGGGAGAGTGGAGTGATGCCGCAGAGGGCGTGACCTGGGCGAGTTGGGAGGCTTTTATTGGCTGAGGAGTGCGCCAATGTGACGTCATCGGCCAGAGATATTATCGACGGTCGGACGCCAGTTTCGGCAGTTGGCTACCAGCACTCCCGCAGAGAGTCGAGTCGAGTGGAGTTCGAAGGAGTTCACGGCTTGAGAGGGTCCCGGTGCGATCCCGAGTTTGGAGAGTCCCTCCTGTCCCTGGTCAAGTGGAGTTCGTTTGCTTTGTGCAGCCCTGCGTTGGACCTTTGGAGCAAGGGAGCTGGTGGTGTGCCGTTGAACCGACAAGGCCTGGTGGTGCTCGGAGGCGGTCGGAGAAGGCCTGGTGGCGGCCGAGCGGGGCCGTGTTACAAGAAGACGACAGAGACAGATAAGCCCGAGCTCCGCGTACACTGTACACGACGTGACGTGTTTCTTTTGTAATTCATAATCTCCCTCGTATCGTGTTTGATATCTGTTGTGTGTGGGATCCCAATTTAGGCTTCTTATTAGAGTTATTACCGGCGTGTGCTTTTTCACTGTCTTTACTTTTCATTAATAAATCCTTGTATTATTTTCTGTATATATCTGAACGCAGTTTCCTGGGTGTTTGATTTTAATAGGTAAGGCGGCGGAACTTTGCTGTGTCCTGTCCCGCCATTCCGCGCGTTTAACTTTTAATAAGTGTTTGATTTGGAATCCGCTATTGAGTTTTCGCATCTCAGTCACCAGATATCTTCCTCTTCTCAAGGTTTCGCAAGAACTTTGAAATGTTTCCACACACATTCAATGAACCACTTTCACGATTTGATCCATCTCAACTAAATGAAGCAGCAACAAGTTTGACAAGTGACTGGCAAAATAATGTTCTCAGACTCTGTCACACCGAGCAATCTCTAAGACGTGATGATTATTTGGAATTTGTTGATCTGTGTACTGTATTCCTTGATGGTGAAGTAGCTGAACATCAAATAACCTTCAAG
>NC_136268.1:82665586-82685586 GCF_964187855.1 Myxine glutinosa
TGGAGAACTTAGAATTACTTGTAATACTCCCTCATACCGGAGGCGGCGTTATACAATACACATTTACAAAGAGAAAGTTTGTATTGGTTTCATCACCCGAGAATGATCAATTCGTTTCTCGTTCAATCCATCCCGAGCACTCCATGAGACCAACCACCAGTTTTCAACTCATTCCGTCCAGTGGTTCAGGAGTGCATAGAAGTTAAACACACATACATATATACATATACATTGCCTTCTGAAAGTATTCATGTCGGGGATTTCATACATTTAGCTCTGTTACTATGCAGCCTTTGAGCATTCTGGGAACTGAACAAAGCCGGGCAGCACCGACCCCTCGCCTGTAATAACATAGCCGGTTGTTGAAGTTTTCAGGCTCCGACCTTGGTCAAAGCTGCGTGGACAAGAAGATAGCTTTTCCCTTACTAAACAGCCCCCCAATTGTTAGGCCTTTCATCTTATCTTTAAAGTCTCCATTCATTATTTTCTGTACAGTATATAAACCCTGGCCTGCTGTGTCCTAATTGAGAAGCTGGGCCGTTACTTGCTTACACGGCAGCTTTCCCATGTACATGTATCCCTCCCATTAATAAATTCTCCTGTAACTGTCTGAGTTTGGTCAAATAATCATCCCGGGGGGCGGGGGGGGGATGTTTTTTTTACTGATCTACACATCTTACTGATCTAATACCCATTAGTCAAAGTGGATTTTTTTTTTTAGAATTCTTTTACAAAATAATTAAAAATCAAAAGCTGAAACGTCTTGAGTCAATCGGTATTCAACCCCTATGCTATGACACTCCAAATTGAGTTCAGGTGCCTCTAATTTCCGTTGATCATCCTTGAGATTTCTCTACCACTTGATTGGAGTCCACATGTGGCCAATTATATCGATTGGACATGATTTAGAAAGAAACACACCTTTCTATATAGGGTCCCACAGATGACAGTGCATGTCGGAAGAGAAACTCTACCATGAAGTCCAAGGAACTGTTTGGCGAACCCCGAGATAGAATTGTGAGGAGGCATAGATTTGGGGAAGGATATAAAACAATTTATAGAGTGTTGAAAGTTCCCAAGAGCACAGTGAGCTCCGTTATTTGGAAATGGAAATAATATGGAACTACGCAGACTCTTCCTAGAGATGGTTGTCCAACCCATCTGAAGCATCTAATGGCGCTTTTCCACTGCGGTACCGTACCGTACCGTACCGTACTGCAGGCAAAATCAGTTTTTTCGTTTTTGCATTGCCAAGCAAACCGTATCGTTCCTGAGTAACCGTGATACATTTGGTTCCTGCTATGGATAGGTACCAAGCGAGCCGAACCCGGACCTATGGGTGGAGCTAGCAATACTGCAGACCGTTGATTGGTCAATCGCAATCGTCACAGAACCGTTTCAGCCCAGAACCTCTCCAAACGGTGGATCCACAACCGTGACTGCAGGTCCACATCAGCAGATTACTCAACATCAATGGACCCACAACCTCAGAATTGTAAATATCTGAGGTAAATTCAGGAAGAAAGTGAAAGGTAGTCGTAATATTACTATGTAGCGGTTGCCGCTGAACATACACAATCGCCTTACACCTGCCGAGGACGCAACCACGGAGCGATCGCTGTGCCGGGCTCGCCCAGACTGCCCGGAGACGCTCAGTCTCGCCTTTCCCGGGCTCGCCCGGCCCGTCCGGCGACACCCAGTCTCGCCATTCCCGGGCATGTCCAGGCATGCCCGGCCCGTCCGGCGACACCCAGTCTCACCGTTCCCGGGCATGTCCAGACTCGCCCAGGTCTCCCGGACACGCCCAGTCGCGCCTTTTAAGGGCAAACGCTCCGGCATGAGATATTCGAGTGCTTGTATATAATGCTGCCCGATAAATGGGCTTTTCAGAGTACCCGAGTTGATTTGATGCAATAAAGAAACTCGGACGAATTCCAGCTTTTTGTCGCGTCCATTCTTTCGATTCGAGTTGGAGCACAGCTCCTTCATTGGTGACCTACCGACATGGACACGGCAGTTGCCCTCAAACTGCCTACCTTCTGGGAGGCTCACACGGCGGTTTGGTTCGCCCAGGCGGACTCCCAGTTCGCCCTGCGAGGCATCACCGCTGACGACACCCGCTTCCATCATGTGGTAGCAGCACTCGGCTCAGCCACCGTGGCCCGCGCCCTCAGCCTCCTCCAGCACCCGCCAGCCGCTGAGAAGTACGGCGCGATCAAGAAGCTCCTCCTCGACGCTTTCGCCCTCTCATCTGCGGAACGCGCACGGTGCCTGCTCGACCTGCCCGAGCTCGGCGACACGCGCCCGTCTGAGCGAATGGAATACATGCTCTCGTTGCTCGGGGAGCACGCCCCGGATTTTCTTTTTCAAGAGCTGTTCCTCCGTCAGCTGCCTAGCCAGATACGCCTCGCACTGGCAAGCACGCAGATCACGGATCCCCGCGCCCTCGCCAGGGAAGCCGACAAGATCTCCTCGGCAGGTCAACGCATCGGGGCAACGACCTGGAGCCCGCCGCCGTCAGAAGCAACGCCTATGGCGCCCGAGCACCCGGCACGGTCGGCGGCCGAACTGCCGGCGCAATTGGCGGCCGCTACGCAGCGCCGACCGCCTCCAACACGATGACCGGGGCCTACACCTGACCAGGCGTGGTGTTACTACCATGCCAGGTTCGGACAAAAGGCCCCGACATGCCGACCCCCGTGCACTTTCGGCAAGTTGGGAAACGGCCGGGCCGGCGTTCATTACCAGCCATGAGCGCCGGCCACACGGGCAACTTATTTTTATCAGGGACAAAGCATCCGGACGGCGCTTCCTGTGTGACACCGGCGCCCAACTGAGCGTCATACCCGCCTCCGATCAGGACAGGCAGTCCGCGGTTTGCGGCCCCTCCTTGGTGGCGGCCAACGGATCGGCCATCCGCACCTTCAGCCCGCGCAACGTCACCCTCTGCTTCAGCAGCCAGCGCTTTCATTGGACTTTTGTGACCGCAAGCGTGCCCATGGCTCTGCTGGGCGCCGACTTCCTCTGCACACACGGGCTGCTGGTTGACGTCAAACGGCGTCGCCTCGTCAATGCCGAGACCTCCAGCTCCCTGGCATGCACGTTGAGCAGCTCCGCGCCGACCGAGCTAGCATGCGCCCTCCCGGCGGCGAACGTGTTTGCTCGCCTGCTCGCGGAGTTCCCGGCCCGCCGCCTCGACCCAGCCAACCTCGCCGTGGCCAAAGCCGAGTTCGACGCTTTGGAACACCTCGGCATTGTGCAGCGCTCCGATAGCGCGTGGGCTTCGCCACTACACATCGTACCGAAGCCGGGGGGCGGCTGGCGCCCATGTGGCGACTACCGCCGCCTTAACGACGTTACCACCCCCGACAGGTATCCGATCCTGCACATTCAAGACTTCTCCGCCCGTTTGGCAGGACATGTCATTTTTTCGAAGATCGATTTGATACGGGGATACCACCAGGTACCTGTCAGGCCGGCCGACGTCCCCAAAACGGCCATCATCATGCCTTTCGGCTTATTCGAATTCCTTCGAATGCCATTTGGCCTCAAGAACGCGGCTCAGGCGTTCCAGCGCTTGATGGACGGCGTGTTGCGCGACCTGCCGTTCCTCTTCGTCTACCTGCACGACATCCTCGTCGTCAGCGCGTCCCGGGCCG
The DNA here is from genome assembly GCF_964187855.1 of Myxine glutinosa. Classification (NCBI taxonomy): domain Eukaryota; kingdom Metazoa; phylum Chordata; class Myxini; order Myxiniformes; family Myxinidae; genus Myxine; species Myxine glutinosa. The sequence continues at coordinate 82,669,246 of NC_136268.1, forward strand.
AGCACCTCCTCCACCTCCGAACACTGTTTGGGCGCCTCAGCGAGCACGGCCTAATCGTCAACCCGGCCAAATGCCACTTCGGCACGACGGCCATTGATTTTTGGGCCACCACATCACCAAGAACGGGGCCGTGCCGCTGCCTACCAAGGTCGAGGCCATCACCGCGTTTCCGCGTCCCCGCTCCATCAAGGCGCTGCAGGAGTTCCTCGGAATGGTGAATTTCTATCACCGCTTCATGCCCCGCGCTGCTCAGCTCATGCGGCCCCTCTACGAAACCCTCCGGGGCAAGCCGGCCAAACATGACGTCGTCTGGTCCGCAGCCATGGACGCGGCATTTACAAGCTCAAAGCGGGCCCTCGCCGACGCAACACTGCTCGCTCACCCGGTGCTCAACGCTCCCATCGCACTCACCACGTATGCCTCCGACTACACGGTGGGCGCCGTACATGAGCAATGGGTGAACGGGGTTTGGCAGCCACTCGCTTTTTTCAGCCGGCAACTCCGGCCGAACAAGCTCAAATATAGCACGTTTGACCGCGAGCTCCTCGGTCTACACCTGGCCGTTCGCCATTTCCGCCACCTCCTGGAGGGCCGACCCTTCACGGCTTTCGTCGACCACAAGCCATTGGTTTACGCAATGGCCAAAGTCACGGAGCCGTGGTCGGCCCGCCAGCAGCGCCACCTCTCCGCCATGTCGGAGTTTACCACGGACATCCGGCACGTCGCCAGCAAAGACAACGCCGTGGCCGACTGTCTTTCTTGGGCCAGCGCGAACGCGGTCCACCTCGGCGTGGACTTCGCGCTTATGGCGGCTGACCAGACCACCGACACCACGGTGCAAGCCCTCCGGGCGGCGGACACGGGCCTCCGCCTGGCCGACGTCCCCTTCGCGGACACTGTCCTGCTCTGCGACGTCTCCCAAGGCCAGCCTCGCCCCATCGTGCCCGTTACCTGGCAACGCCGCATCTTCGCCTCCCTCCACGGCCTTTCCCACCCGGGCCGGAAAGCTTCCCAGAAGCTGGTGTCGGCGCGATTCATCTGGCACGGCCTTCGACGGGATGTCCGCGATTGGACCAGCACCTGCACGGCCTGCCAACAGGCCAAGGTCCACCGACACACCCAGGCCCCGCTGGCACCTTTCACCATGCCCGAACTGCGTTTCGACCATGTCAACGTGGACCTGGTGGGCCCCCTCCCCCCATCACGGGATTTCACACACCTGCTCACCATGGTGGACAGGACCAGCAGGTGGCCGGAGGCCATTCCCTTCGTCTCCACCACCACCGCCGACGTGGCGCAGGCTTTCATCGCCACCTGGGTCGCCCGTTTCGGCGCACCGGCGGACATCTCTTCGGACCGCGGGCCGCAGTTCACCTCCGAGCTGTGGGGCACGGTCGCCCGCAACCTGGGGGTCAGGCTCCATCGTACCACGGCCTACACCCCCAAGCCAACGGGTTGTGGGAGCGGTTCCACCGTTCCATGAAGGCTGCACTCATGGCCGGCCTTCAAGACGGCGGCTCGACCGACCGGCTACCGTGGGTCCTTTTGGGCCTCCGCACGGCCCCCAAGGAGGACCTCCGGGCAGCCACCGCCGAGCTGGTCTACGGCCAGCCGCTACGCGTCCCGGGCGAATTCGTGCCCGACGCCACCAGTCCCTGGTCCGCAGCTCGCCAGCGCTCGGACCTCCAGGAGACCGCCCGACGGTTTGCCACCATGCCAACGTCCCACCACGGTGACCCCCAGGCCTACGTCCCCCCAGCGCTTCACACAGCGGAGTACGTTTTCATGCGTCATGACTGCACATCGGATTTTTATGTGAAAAAATAAAAAATATTTTTTCACATAAAACGGCTTTTTTGCGCGCAAAAAAATTATTTTGCTATTTTCGGAGAAAAAAAATATTTCGCCCTTTTTCGGGAAAAATAAAATAAAATGCCGTTTTTGGTCGAAAATGTCTGGCAACGCTAAAAAAAATTAGGGAATTGTTCGGAATTTTTAGCTGCGATCGAAATTTTTAACTACGATCGATTTCAAAAACAAAACGTTGCGTCCACTTGCGTGCATTGCGTCCCCAGCGTGTACAGCAGTGAGGCGGTGTACTACAGTGAGAGAGTGTACACAAAGTGTGAACAAGTCTCCTATCAAGATGAGTGCTGCTCTTCGTGACAAGTGGCTGAAGGAATTCAACGCTGGCGGCGATGGGGCCACCTTCAAGTACGTGTCGAGTGACACGGCTTTCTGTCGAGCTTGTGAAAAGACTTTCCGGGCGAAGCAGAAGTCTGAGCTGGCCCAACATGTCCGAGGAGACCGCCACAATTGCAACTTGGCCTTGAAGAAGAAGAGGACGGTCACGCAAGCCACCATGGAGGACTTTGGTGGCGGAAAGAGGCACAAGTGCGACGTTGTGGCTCAGGAGCTGTGCCAGGCCATGCTGGCCGCTGGCATCCCATGGTCGAAATTGGAAAACCCTGCCCTCCAGTCATTCCTGGAGAAGCACATCACTCTCCAGATCCCCGATGAAAGCTGGATTCGAAAGCACTACCTCGACAAGTGCTACGATGAGGCCTTGGCGGGGATCCGTGCCGACCTCGGACAGCAGCCCATCTGGCTGTCCGTCGACGAGACGACCGATTCGGCAGGCCGATATGTGGCCAACATCATCGCGGGACGCTTGTCCAAGGAGGGGTACTTTCGTCCCCACCTCGTCCAGTGCATGTTTCTGGAGAAGACCAACTCCGGGGAGATCGTGCGCGCAGTCAATGACACGCTGCGCTATCTTTGGCCTGATTTCAAGCCGGAGTGCCTCAAGGTCCTCGTCAGCGACGCCGCGGCCTATATGATCAAGGCCGGCTATGCCCTGATGGAACTCTTCCCGGACTTGCTGCATGTGACTTGCATTGCCCATGCGCTCCACCGTGTCTGCGAGACAGTCCGAGAAATGTTCAAGGATGTCAACGACCTGATTGCCACAACGAAGAAGATGTTCGTCAAAGCCCCGTCGCGTGTTGTCCTTTGGAGGGAGCAGCAGACCAATCTTTCTCTCCCCCCGGAGCCCATTCTGACTCGGTGGGGGACGTGGATCGACGCCGCGGTGTTTTACGCCAAGCACTTCGAGGCCGTCAAGGACATTGTGGACCAGCTGAACAATGACGACGCGATGGCAATCCGGAGTGCCAAGGACCTGTTCGGAAAGGCGGACATCAAGCTCAGTTTGGTCTTCTTAAATGCCCACGTGTCGTTCATCCCGAAGATCCTCAAGCAGCTGGAGGAGGCCGGCATGGAGCTGGCCAAGGCCTTCCAGCTCCTTGATCAGGCCAAGGAGGAGCTCGAAAAGATCCGAGGCTGCCGTAAGGAGATCCTGCTCACCAAGTTCAAGGCGGTGCTGCAGCGCAATCCCGACATTGGTGTGCTGAGGACAGTGGCTTTGATCCTGGATGGAGTCAGCACGGATCTGAGGTTGGTGTGCCGGCTGGAGTCAAGCTTGCCGACATCCCCCTCTTGAGGTACTGCCCCATCGTCAGCGTCGACGTGGAAAGGTCCTTCTCCGTCTTCAGAAACGTCCCCACCGACCGCCGACACCGCCTCACCAAGGAGAACATTACCAAGATAATGATTTCAAACACCTACTTTAACCGTTCCTAAAAGGGTCTTGTCAATTTCTTCTAGTCCTCTACTGATCAAACAATGCGGTTGCAATAAAGGTACCTGAACGTCATTTTTTACCTGTTTGCTAGCCCAGAGTGCTTAATGTTGTGCAGGAAAAAGCTTACCATTTTTTGTTCTTTTTTTGACTGATTTCTGAAAAACTTGGTAATAATAAAAAATGAATAAAACGGGGGAAAAAAATATTTTGGGATTTTTTCACATAAAAAAAAAAATATTCCGCTTTTCAAAACATAAAAGGCCTATTTTCTTAACATAAAAATCCGTAGTCTAGCCATGACGCACACCGGGGGCCACTCAGGCCGCCGTACGACGGACCCTTCCGGGTCCTGCGACAGGACGACAAGTCCTTCGTCATCGACGTCGGCGGCAGGTCGGACTGGATTTCGGTGGACCGCCTCAAGCCGGCGCACGTGGACATTGACCAACCACCTCGGTTGGCCCTTCCTCCGTGGCGAGGCCGCCCCCCGTCCACGGTGCCTCCCGCTCGACCACCCACCCCCACACCGGACCCCTCCCCACGACCCTCCAGGGGTCGCTTTGGCGAGGTCATCAGGACCCCCCTTAAATTGACCCTGCCGGTGCAAGTCGATTCTGGGGGGGCGTGTGTAGCGGTTGCCGCTGAACATACACAATCGCCTTACACCTGCCGAGGACGCAACCACAGAGCGATCGCTGTGCCGGGCTCGCCCAGACCGCCCGGAGACGCTCAGTCTCGCCTTTCCCGGGCATGCCCGGACTCGCCTTTCCCGGGCTCGCCCGGCCTGTCCGGCGACACCCAGTCTCGCCGTTCCCGGGCATGTCCAGGCACGCCCGGCGCGTCCTGCGACACCCAGTCTCGCCGTTCCCGGGCATGTCCAGACTCGCCCAGGTCTCCCGGACACGCCCAGTCGCGCCTTTTAAGGGCAAACGCTCTGGCATGAGATATTCGAGTGCTTGTATATAATGCTGCCCGATAAACCGGCTTTTCAGAGTACCCGAGTTGATTTGATGCAATAAAGAAACTCGGACGAATTCCAGCTTTTTGTCGCGTCCATTCTTTCGATTCGAGTTGGAGCACAGCTCCTTCAACTAGCTATATATGAAGGCTAACGTAACATACTGTACCTGTATTCTTTGTTGTTTACGCTGACGAACAAGGCCTAAATCTTCGTTGTCGGTCTTCATAATTGCCTGCAAAAGTTTCTTTCTCTTTTTAGCTGTCCTCTTTCTGGCGTCTTTCAGCTTCTTCTCAAACACTTCCTTCTCAAACGCGTCCTCTCTCTCTTTTTGCATTTCGCAAAAAATTCATGTTCAGATGAAACCAAACCCCGAAGAAGAAGTAAAACACAACTTCAAGTTCATCCGTAGTTGCAGAGCTGTTTATAGTTCAGTGTTACATGAGAAACCAGAATGGCACTCAGTCGAGAGCATACCTACGCCAGGTGAAAAGTTTACGTTTTGTATCCCAGGGTAGACCAGAAAATCACAATACAGAATCACATTTAATCAAAATCATCCGTCCACAACTTTTTGAAATATCCTGCTTTGTATCGTTTTGGCCCCATTTCACAATGGTGAAGAATCACTTAAAAAATTATACTAGCCGGATCCGACTCCTAAGACCTAATATTTCATTTCCCAATTGATTGACTCAATGTGCAAATGCTGTTAAATTTTCAAGTCAATCGGATGAAAATTGAGGATTTTTCAGATGAAAATTGATGATTTTGGAAGTTTGATCTTGAGTTGACCTTTGACCTTTTGACCTCGAAAATAGTTGATTTACCTATTTAGTGACTCGATATGCAAATGCTGTTCTACTTTCAAGTCAATCGAATGAAAATTGATGGTTTTTCAGATGAAAATTGATGATTTTGGAAGTTTGACCTTGAGTTGACCTTTGACCTTTTGACCACAAAAATAGTATGTTTCCCAATTCAGTGAAGCAATATGCAAATGCTGTTCTATTTTCAAGTCAATCAGTTGAAAATTGATGGTTTTTCAGATGTAAATTGATGATTTTGGCAATTTGACCTTGAGTTGACCTTTGACCTTTTGACCTCAAAAATAGTTAATTTCTCAATGTGCAAATGCTGTTCAATTTCCAAGTCAATGGGATGAAAATTGATGGTTTTTCAGATGAAAATCGATTTTGGAAATTTGACCTTGAGTTGATCTTTGACCATTTGATCTCAAAAATAGTGTGTTTCCCAATTCAGTGAGGCAATATGCAAATGCTGTTCTATTTTCAAGTCAATCGGAGTAAAAATGACGATTTTAGAAATTTAACCTCCAGATGACCTTTGACCTCAAAATCAATAGGCTTCTCAATTGTGACGACTTCTACAACTTGGTGAAGTTTCATGACGGTAAGTTTAGAATTGTGACCTGCAGGCCAGTGACAAACAAACAGACAGAATAACAAACACAACTGACCAATATACTTGAAAAATCTTCGATTTTGCAAGTAACAAACAGACAAACAGTGAAAACACAACCTCCATCCACCTTTACTGGCGGAGGTTATAATGGGAGAAACTCCCCAAATCCAGATGTGCAAAGCTGATACAGACAAAGCCAAGAAGATTTGAAGCTGTAAACACTGCTGAAGAGGCGCTTGTATGTAGTATTGACTCAGGAGGTTGAATACTTGTGTAAATTCGATTATTTCTGTATTTAATTTTTAATGATTTTGAGAGACATTCTAAAAACATTCCACTTTGACATTATGGGGTATTATGTGTAGATCTGAGAGAAATGTTTTCAATTCACCCCATTTTTAATTCAGGCTGTAACACAACAAAATGTGAAAAAGTTAATAGGTGTGAATACTTTCTGAAGGCACTGTACAAACAAAAAAACAAACAAGAAAGATGTCGTGCATAGCACTATACTTGCGAAATCTAAATAAACAATAGTTGTCATGGAAACAGCAATTAGGTAGTGTGGAAAATTTGATGTAAAGTGTTTTAATTGATGGAGTGTTGTGCATAACAAATGTGGTTGATATATTTTCTAATTGCCACCTAATAGGTGGTCTGGGCTTTATGGCAAAGTGGCCAGACGGAAACCAAACAGTTCAATCTTGGTTTCTTCAGACCACAGAATCTTGTTTCTCATTCTGAGAGTCCTTTGGGTGCTTTTTTTGCAAACTCCAAACGGGCTTTCATGTGTCTTTCACTGAGGAGAGGCTTCCGTCTGGCCACTTTGCCATAAAGCCCAGATCGGTGGAGTGTTGCAGTTATGGTTGTCCTTCTCGAGGTTTCTCCCATCTCCACACAGGATCTCTGGAGCTCAGCCAGAGTGACCATCGGGTTCTTGGTCACCTCTCTTCCCAAGGGTCTTCTCCCCCGATTGCTCAGTTTGGCCGGGCGGCCAGCTCTAGGAAGAGTCCTGGTTGTTCCAAACTTCTTCCATTTAAGAATTACTAGGGCATGCCCGTACTATATATATATCTAAAATTATATCCCCCCCTCTATTTACATGAAATGGTTTGGTCCAAAGCGAACGGCTTGCGGAGTTTGGTAAAGAAATCGCCATAGCTCGGTAACTACTTGTCCGATTAATATGAAACCTTGAAAAGGCACATCCTCGGGTCTCCAGCAATATACCTGGCAAGTTTCAAGTATATCGGACCCGTGGTTGTCGAGAAACAGCGGTCACAGACAAACACACAGACATACACACATACACACACACACACACACACAGAGATTACTGGAATTATAGATAGATATCTAAAATTATATCCCCCCCCCTCTATTTACATGAAATGGTTTGGTCCATTCGCAAAGCCAAAGCGAACGGCTTGCGAGTACGGTGACAATCCCCCCCCTCTATTTACATGAAATGTTTTGGTCCATTCGCAAAGCCAAAGCGAACGGCTTGCGAGTACGGTGACAATCCCCCCCCTCTATTTACATGAAATGGTTTGGTCCAAAGCGAACGGCTTGCGAGTACGGTGACAATCCCCCCCCTCTATTTACATGAAATGGTTTGGTCCATTCGCAAAGCCAAAGCGAACGGCTTGCGAGTACGGTGACAATCCCCCCCCTCTATTTACATGAAATGTTTTGGTCCATTCGCAAAGCCAAAGCGAACGGCTTGCGAGTACGGTGACAATCCCCCCCCTCTATTTACATGAAATGGTTTGGTCCAAAGCGAACGGCTTGCGAGTACGGTGACAATCCCCCCCCTCTATTTACATGAAATGGTTTGGTCCAAAGCGAACGGCTTGCGGAGTTTGGTAAAGAAATCGCCATAGCTCGGTAACTACTTCTCCGATTAATATGAAACCTTGAAAAGGCACATCCTCTGGTCCCCAGCAATATACCTGGCAAGTTTCAAGTATATCGGACCCGTGGTTGTCGAGAAACAGCGGTCACAGACAAACAAACAAACACACAGACACACAGACACACAGAGATTACTGGAATTATAGATAGATGGAGGCCACTGTGCTCTTGGGAACCTTCAATGCAGCAGAATTTTTTTTGTAGGCTTCCCCAAATCTGTGCCTCGACACAATCCTGTCTCTGAGCTCTACAGGCAGTTCCTTCGACCTCATGGCTTGGTTTTTGCTCTGATATGCATTGTCAGCTGTGAGACCTTATATAGACAGGTGTGTGCCTTTCCAAATCATGTCCAATCAATTGAATTTACCACAGGTGGACTCCAAACAAGGTACAGAAACATCTCAAAGATGATCAAGAGAAATGGGAGGCACCTGAGATAAATTTCAAGTGTCATAGCAAAGGGTATGAATACTTATGTCAATGTGATATTTCAGTTTTTTCTTTGTAAAAAATTTGCAAAACTTTCTAAAATCCTGTGTTCTCTTTGTCATTATGGGGTATTGAGTGTAGATTGATGAGGGAAAAAATGAATTTATACGATTTCAGCATGAGGCTGCAACATAACAAAATGTGAAAAAAGTGAAAGGGTCTGAATACTTTCTGAATGCACTGTATGTATGTATATATATATATATATATATATATATATATATATATATATATATATATATATATATATATATATATATATCAGTCACTATGCGACCTTCATATCATCAGTGGAGAACCGCCAGCAAGGTGTCCCATACAGCTGCTGCTGCACCTTGCTGGGAGCGATACGCACCGCCTGCCACGCGGTGAAGTTATCTCTGGTATCCACTCATCATATATATATATATATAATATACTAGCGGGGTATGCTCAAACATTCTGTGCGAATAACAAACTGTGTTTTGTATGGAGGTACATAATAAATAGAAACTTTATGATTATAGGCAAGCATCACCAACCTGCTGCTCGCTATCAATTTAGGTTTTTTTTTTTTTTTTACGGACGCATTTACGGCTTTTACCAAAACCCTATTACCTTCTGTGACACACGGAAGGTACCGAACATTAAAATCAGTCAGTCAGTGAGTCAGTGGTTAGAAACAGCTTTATATACTACATACAGTATATATAATGTATGTATGTGAATTGGTTGAAAAGTGCCGATTTATGTGACATTGACCTTTGACCTTTTGAGATATTGACCTAAAAACAACATGCTTCCAGGTTTTCACTGCCTTTACCAGGTGGTGAAGTGTTATGAAGATCGAAGTGAAAATGTGACCTGTAGGCAATTGACATACAACCAAACAGAAAAACAGACCAGTACAACCAATATACTTACGAATCTTCCATTTTGCAAGTAATGAACAGACTCTTCTCAAATTATACACAGTATGATTTATGTAGCTGTAGATTGTCAGGAAAAGTTTTCTATTACTATTCATATAATTTTCTTTGGAAATGATATATGGAAATGATATATGGAAATATGGAAAATATATGGAAATATGGAAAAGATATATGGATATGAATGAATATGAATTGAATGAAATGATTGATATGAATGAATGAATGATATGAATGAATGAAATATATGAATGATATATGGAAAAGATATATGGAAATGCTGTTGAATACAGAGCATGAATTGGATGGCAACATAGAGAGTAACCCAGTTTTAGGACCGGCAGAGAAGATAACTGAGAAGGAAGTTGAGGAAGCGATAAAAGCAATGAAGAGTAGAAAAGCGGGAGGGCCGACGGGAGTTGTGGGAGATATGTTGAAGGCAGCAGGAAGTTGGGGTGTGAAGAGAATGACAGAGATCTGTAATGTGGTGGTGAAAGAAGGCCGCATTCCAGTGGATTGGGAACTGAGTACCCTCGTCCCTCTATACAAGGGGAAAGGTGACCCTCTGGAGTGTGGCTCGTACCGAGCGATAAAGTTATTGGAGCATGGAATGAAGGTATTGGAAAGGGTGTTGGAGAGGAGGATAAGGAACAAAGTGAAGATCGACGAAATGCAGTTTGGATTAATGCCAGGAAGAGGAACGACAGACGCGCTTTTTATTGTGAGGCAGTTGCAGGAGAAGTACATGGATAAGAGGAAGAAGTTGTTTCTTGGGTTTGTTGATCTGGAGAAAGCATTCGATAGGGTTCCACGCAAAGTATTGACATGGGCAATGAGGAAGTTAGGAGTGGAGGAATGGTTGATCAGAGTAGTGATGGCAATGTACAAAAGAGCGCGCACAGCTGTAAGGACGAAGGACGGGAACAGTGGTGAGTTTGAGGTGAAGGTGGGAGTGCATCAGGGGTCGGTACTAAGTCCATTACTATTTGTAGCTGTGATGGAGGTGCTGGCTCAGAACGTAAAGGAGGGTTTACCATGGGAGTTGTTGTATGCAGATGATCTGGTGTTGATTGCGGAAAGTATGGATGGACTGAAGGAAAAGATGAACAGGTGGAAGGAATGTATGGAGACAAAAGGTCTGAAGGTGAATATCGGAAAGACGAAGGTGATGGCAAGTGGTAAAGCATGTGGTGAGGTGGAAAGAACTGGGAGGAGGCCCTGTGCTGTGTGCAGGAAGGGTGTCGGAGTGAACTCCATTCAATGTACAATGTGCGCTGAGTGGGTTCATCAAAAATGTAGTGGTCTGAGAGGGTCATTAACCAGTGTGGCAGCTACATTCAAATGTAAGGTGTGCACAGAGGGAGCTGCAGATGGAGGAAATGTCGAGTTGGATCTTGGAGACAGCGTGAAGCTGGAAGGTGTGAAAACATTTTGCTACCTCGGAGACATGCTGAATGGAGAAGGTGGATCAGACTCGGCAACGGTTGCTCGAGTGAGATGTGCATGGAAGAAGTTTCGGGAACTGAGTGGCGTGCTGATGATGAGGGGCTTGTCGTTGAAGCTGAAGGGAAAGGTGTGTGCTGCATGTGTGAGAAGTGTTATGATTTATGGGAGCGAGACATGGGTAATGAACGTAGAGCAGCAACGAAGGTTGGAAAGGGTGGAAATGCGAATGGTTCGATGGATGTGCGGAGTATCGTTGAGAGAGAGGAAGACAAATGATGAATTGCGAAAAATGATGGGAATAGAGCCTGTGATTGATGCTGTGAAGAGGAACAGGTTGAGATGGTTTGGTCATATGTTGAGGAAGGATGAAAGTGACTGGTTGAGAAGAGTGATGGAAATGAATGAAGAAGGAAGTAGAGGACGGGGAAGACCGAGAAAGACTTGGCTAAAGATGGTGGAACAAGAAATGCGGGCAAGGGGGTTAACAAGGAGAGATGCAGAAAATAGGACAAGATGGAGAAGATTGTCATGGGGACCGCAAGGCTAACCCCGCTCTAGCAGGGAAAATGGCCTTAAAATGCATGTTGTTGTTGTTGTTGTTGTATATAATTTTCTTTGTCTTAAAAAGTCTTACCGGTACATAAAAAGTGACGTTTTTACAACTATTATGAGTATCTCGTTCCTCTCGGTTTTTGAACGCCCTGCACAAACACTCCCTTTTTATAGAAAGCCAAAATTGTATGTGACAATTTTTTTCCCAGCACTTTTCAAGTGAGCGGTTTGGTGGTGGCGTGCGTAACGACTGATTGCATTGTCATTGCATATGTGGGTTCGACTCCTGCAGTCGCTCAAGGGCAAAAATTTCCTCACCCTTCAACTTAGGAACAGATTATCCCGAATTGATTCGTAACAACAGAAACCTTCAGAATTTGATTCCTAAGTGAACCAATGCTCCATTGACTGTGTCTTTCTTCTAGCAGTGCACATTACAAGTCGTGATGGCTTTCAAATTGTTTACCTTTGAATAGCATTGCAGAATGTCAGCGTCTCGACCATGGTGATGCGAAGCAATTTCACTTCAGGATTACCGTTAACGTGGTGTACCATGTCAAAATTGCAACAAACCTCAAGCCATGTCTTAAACTACATAGTAAACCAAAATACTACATAAATGCACAGGTTTCAAGAACGGTCCACTGTTACAAGGGGCATTAAAAATTATTGAACAACATTCATTCATTCATTCATTCATATTCATTCATTTGTAGTAGCAATTGTCAAGAAATGCCAGCTTTTAAATTTTCTAATTTACAAGTACATACGAGGATAATTAGAAAAACATAGAATGAATAACTTGCTGGTGAGAGTAATATAGCGAGAATGACCGCACTGTGGTCACAACCTGCAACAAAATCTGGTAATGGGCAATTGGGAAACACATATAATGCGCTATTAAAAAATTAACTTACCACCTCTTATCCATGATAGCCTCCGCCACGGTTATATCAGAACGAGCTGATTCGTCACATGGTTACAGATTGGTTAACTCCAATATGGGGTCGTTCAAAAATTACGTAATGCTATCTAAAATATAAAAGAAGCTCGGTCTTGGCATTCCAGCGTCTGTACATGCATGCGTTCGTCCGTCCGTCCATCACCAATTATCCTTTCGGGAATTACCCTCCTCTACCTACCCTTTCCCCTTCCCCCTTCCCCACCTACTGTCCCTCTCCCCTCCCCCCCCCCCGTACCTCCACCGTCTCCCCCCTTCTCCTCCTCCCTCCACTATCTCGCCCCCTCTCTTAATATTCCCATCAGCGAAGTGACTCTGCATTGCCTGGCAACGCAGAGGACTTTTTCTAGTTTTTTTTATGGAGGTGCATACCGTGCATGTTGATGGGTTTGCTTAAACTTTACTAATGATTTCATTTTTCGGGGCCCCTCATTGTAAGTAACACTTGACCCAATCAAAGCCAATTGAAATCTGATGCAACAAGCCCGGTCGTGTATATAATCAGCAGAGGCTTACGGGCCTGATGTCTAAGGCCCACTAAAACACCAAGATGGTGGCCATATTATTTCATCTGGGTGTCATTGTGGGTTGAGTCAAGTGACAAATGCGGTTGGGGTCCGTCAACGAACCGAACAATGGGTGCACAATTCAAAAATTGACCCCAACAAGAACCACAAAAACAACAACAACAACCATGCCGATATTTTGTATACCTGCCACACGTTACAGGTAAAATTAGGCCATGGTATAACGAGGTATATATAGGAGAGTATGGCTGGCAGGATGGCCTCGAGGTACACACACTCGCCAGTAAGTCGTCTAGCCTGGTTTCTTAATCTATGCTCAGCTATAAAGTGCCAACCTTGTGTTTCACAGGCAGGATGATTCATCAATGTGTGTCCCTCTGATAAACGTGAAACTGCGGCCTGTCTGCCACCATTAGATGATGGACGTGAAAGATCCCAAGGTGTCCTTAGTGAAGAGTAGACGAGTGCCGTCCCTCTGATGAATGTTAAACTGCCGTCTTGTCTGCCACCATTAGGTGGTGGACCTGAAATATCCCACGGTATCCTTAGTGAAGAGTACATGACGTATCGCACCTTGCCCAAATTCCAAATTGCTGCCATAGATACTGCAAGGAAAGAAACAGCAAACCACCGAGTATAACCCTTGCTAAGAAACTGCTTTAGTTATTCATGTTGTACAACCCAATCGTAAAATGATCAAGGAACTTCAATGCAGGTGGAGACCATTGGGCCCATTAAATCTACATAATGGTTGCCAACCTATGGCAATTTGTCCGTACTCTCTCCTGTTCAAATGCTGACTATCAAGCAAAGAAGCAGTTTTTGGTACGACTCAGTCAAGCTTTAGAATCGTCACCTCCCAGACTCAGAGCAGACACTCTAAGAATTACATCACCAAGTCTGCTGAGGTCACTGCGTACGAGATAGAACAATAGAACAAGATGATAGTTTTCTTAATAAGCTCTTTTTCTGATGAAGCTGTATTCCATCTTAGTGGAAAGGTAAACTAGCATAACAGCCAGATCTGGTGACCTGAGAATCCCCGTGAAAGAAGAGACCATGAGCATGGTCCTCCCAAAGTCAACGTTCGGTGCGCTCTGTTGCGGAGACACATCACGGGCTGTTCTTTGCGGAAACAAATATAAGGACAGGAGAAATTGACCGTAAAATGTTGCAGACATTCCTTCTTACACAGCTGAGAGCTGTCAGATGTCTGCGAAGGAAGGAGACTCATCTTTCAGGACGATGGATGCCCCCACACCTCACCCCTCGTTTTCAACTACTGTATATCATTGGACTTTTCCTCCACAATGGTGGTGGCTGATCTCAGGGCCACCTAATTATCCTTACCTTACACCAGTTTACTTTTATATGTGTGGTCACCTTAAAACATTGGTAACAGTCGCGTTTATTTAGGCATTTATTTAACTTCATAAATAAGCAATTGACAGTACAGGGATTATAAATTTTGTCCAAAAAAATGTTACAATTTTCATTTGAAGATGCATTTTCTGTTGTTGGTCATTTAAACGTTACAATAATTATGCTGATCTTGTACTGCAACAGGTGAGAATCACATAATAAAATGCAGCATTACATTTGCATTAATGTTTTATTGCATGTAGGATGTGCAAGTCGTTCTGATTGTTCATATACAAAGTGCAATGAGCAATGCAGATCCCAATTATATATACAGTATATATATGTATATATATACATACTAGCTTGGCTCGGCTCGCTGCGCTTGCCTCACCAAGCGTCGATACTGAGGAACAGGCTTATTTTAGCTGAGAACAAGTGAATCCTCTTGGATTGCGCTGAGGTTCGGGCATGGAATTTCGAGCCTCGATCATGGTTCGAGCCTCGATCTTGTATACAAAAATAATAATAATAATAATAAGAACCTTGGGCCGAATCTCGCGCTTCACCAGTGCACGTGTGCGAATTTACGTCACGTCGGCAGCGAGAAGGGGTTCCCCAACACGAACCAATCAGGAACTGCCACGTCACACTTATATGATCTCAGAATTCCTGTGACAGGAATTCGCGTTACACTGGCTGGAAGTCATTCGCTAGAGGCGCTTCCTCAGCGCTAATAATGACTGTACCTGAGTTGCTGTGTTGTCATGATTTTCACCAAGCATAATACAAACAATTGCTTTGCACAAATGTATTTGTTGTGCTTGTGATATTACATTTTTATAGGCAATTTAGATTGAAGATTTAGGTTGTATGTTTTTTTTTCAAAAAGAACCCCTCAGCACATACATAGGGGAGGGGTATGTGCAGACTGGAAGTTTGGGACGATTACACCTCGCCACCACGTAATTCAAAACACCTCACCACCAAGTAATTCAAAACACCTCACCACCAAGTAATTCAAAACACCTCACCACCACATAATTCAAAACACCTCATCACCAAGTAATTCAAAACACCTCACCACCACCTAATTAAAAACACCTCACCACCACGTAATTATAAATACCTCACCACCACGTAATTCAAAACACCTCACCACCATGTGATTTAAAAACACCTCACCACCATGTGATATTAAAACACCTCACCACCATGTCATTTAAAAACACCTCATCACCACATAATTCAAAATACCTCACCACCACGTGATTCAAAACCACCACAACGTTATTAAAAACACTTCACAACCACGGAAACAAAAGTTTGAGGGAGTCGTTAAGTGACAACACAGACACTGCCCAGATGTGTAGATATATAGATAAATGACTGTACCCGAGTTGCTGTTTTGTCATGGTTTAAATTAAACCAATCATAATTCAAAGAATTATTTTGCACAAATGCATTTGTAATATACGTGATATCACATTTTATAAACAATTTAAGTTGAAAAAAAAAAATTCCCCAAAAAATTCCCCCCCCCCCCCCCCCCCCCAAAAAAAAACAAATTGCGATTTTTAAAAAGAAAATACCCTTAGGACCTACCGACGGGAGAGATATGTGCATACCAGAAGTTTGGTACGATTTCACAAAGGTTTGAGAAAGTGCTTCAGTGACAACACAAGACAACACAACACAACACAACACAGGACAGGACAGACGCTGCACAAATATATATATATATAGATATATATATATACACACACATATACATACACACATGTTGTATATCATGGAATAATCGGCATGATCCATTTCACCATAACACGTCTCTGCCTTTGGCTACTGGCTAAATTCTGTAAATGTTTTGATCAATCGGTAAAAATTTAAGGGGTTGAGTTCAGTTGCATGAGCGTTGAAGGACAGAGCGGTCGTTGTAAAGTCTGTCAATGTATATGGAAAGAAAGAGACAGCTTAGAGACAATAAAAAATTGCACCCAACCCTAAAATAAATGATCTGGAGGGGTTAGCAAGTGTAGGCACAGATTAATATGGATGGAGCTGGTCCACTCACTGGTGATGATAATATGACCATTATCCTAATTACGGATTCCATGAACATGAAGCTGGGAAGTCTTGGCATTAGATAAAGGTCACAG